>NC_047581.1:11545086-11895086 GCF_011004845.1 Esox lucius | reverse complement strand
TCTACAAAGCACATTGAAATCTGTTTACTCAATCTGCATATCCGCACACATCCCTTAGGCACAATATGTCCCAATAGTCCTTTGAATATAGATCTGTGTGTGTGTTGATGCTGCACACACGCATTCCTCTAGGTGAGAGATAATGAGGGTGTGTAATGGAAAGCATTCAAACAGCGTCTCTGAGTGGATCTAGCAGGTTTCCCTTCGTACATTCACATTCATATAATCGAAACAACTCCAAATTGGTCCTAGATCAGCTGTCTGACTCTGAGGTGGCGCTCTGGTGCTGCCGTGCAGGCCGGGATGGAAGAAGAAACCTTGTGTTATTTTTTCTGCCTTACCTCAAAGGGGATCCTCTTGTTTTGTCCGGTTTCACTGAAAGCATGGGCCAGAAGAAACACATCGTCCACACCCACGCCTAGAGCCAAGAACGGTAGCACCTGAAACACGCACGACTCAGTCATTATGACTGTGACTGCTGTCTGGACATGTATTTGTGACTGCTCTCTGGACATGTATCCGTGACTGCTCTCTGGACATCTATCTGTGACTGCTATCAAGAATTCCATCTGTGACTGCTCTCTGGACATCTATCTGTGACTGCTATCTGGACTTCAATCAGTGACTGCTATCTTGACTTTTATCTGTGACTGATATCTGGACTTTTATCTGTGACTGATATCTGGATGTCTGTTTGTTTTCTGCTTCTTGTTTGTAGCCTTTCCCACACCATGACCCTTAATTGATGAGCACAAATCCCCAACCACACAGACTGTTAGTTACTCCTGTCAAAACACCTGACACTGAAATGAACTTGACGCTGTATGATGTTTCGCATGCTTTTAGCACGTTAAGCAAATGTTACATGTGTTACTGACTGAAGTACCTGTGTGGTGGCTGCATTGAAAGATATGCCCAGCAGAGAACAGAGCCCCAGGCCTGCCGCCACAGACAGCGCCACCAAGAGGACACCGGCCAGTCCTACAGCTCCCTGCGACTTGGCACAGTCCCAGCGGAGCATGGTCAGACAGGCATAGGCCAGCTGCAGAGGAGAGACAGAAACAATTTACCACACAAACTCACAGCTACGGGTCGCTTAGTGGACAACCACGCATGTGTGGGTGTGTGTGTGTGTGTGTGTGCTGTCAGCCTCACCATGAGCAGGTAGCCACTGGCGACACGTATGACGCTGACATCAGAGAATGACTTGATGATGTCTTCCAGGGTGGTGGTAGTAAACGACAAAACCTTCTGAGACGAGTTGGCTGCCACGCTGTGGTGAACCACCTGGGGTGGGGGGTGGGGGAAAGGGAAGGAGTAAAATCAAATGCTGAAAACTAACAAGAGTCGCCAGGAGAGCAGAGTAGGAGCGCAGGAGTGACCTTTATACAAACCTACGACTAACTAAACGCTCCTCTGGTCTCTTTGACTGATGCTAACCAGAGCAGAGTTTCATTGATAAACACAAAGGCGCTGTGCACACACACACACACACACACACACACATCCACACCCGCGTTATACCTTTGGTATCTTTCCCTGATGGTTACCAGAGCAGTATTTCATTGATAAAAAAAAACAACCCAGCTCTCTAACACAAATGATCACACCTCCTCTCACATTAAACTACGGCCCCAAGATGAATGGCTCTCACGCACACATGCGCATACGTGCGCGCACAGACACAAACTGGCACACGCACAAACAAAGGGTCACACCCTGCCGATTGGAGGTCGAGGCCTTCAAAACAAAGACCAGATGATGTCATACATGAGCCACCAATGGCTCTGCAGCTGGGAAAGAGATTGTGTGTGTGTGTGTGTTAAAGATATCCAACGGCTGCCTAATATGTTCCAGATGTCCTGCTCTCTCCTGCACATCCCCTACCTCTAACCCAACGCCACACACCACCACTGGGCCCTGTCTTACAGATGGGCCCTTTCAGCGTTTCAGGGCCTAGTCTCCATACTGGGGCCCCAGGATTCAGCTTTAGATACAGGGCACAGCTTATAGTCGGGGTCCAGGCTTCGTATGGGTTAACGCAGGCCTAAAAGTACAACATGCCCCCTCCACCCACGTCAGAGAGGGAAAAAACTTGCCTTAACCGGCACCGTTCCCATGGTTACTCCGTGGATAATCAGTCATAAAAAGGCGCCCGAAAAAAGGGCGTAATTGTCTCTGAAAGCCAGAACGTCAAATTAAATGATATTTAAACATCCTTTACTGGCTGTCTGTTGGGGCACCAGTCTGTCGGCTTGTATTTCTGGTTTGTGTTTCCAATCTCCCAGTGCGATGTACAACATGTAAACAATAGGCGAACGCAGCAAAGTTTCCTCCCAATCAGCGGGGAGTACCTGTGGTTCGGGTTTCGTTCTGCCATCGTTTCGAAAATACAAACCAGAAATAGAATCAGAACTGTATACAAGCCGGCATGCTCCACTGAGAATAGTTTCTCTCAGTTTGCCTCTCCTGCGTAAACCCAACGGACAACCGGCGAAGTACGTTCAGACAATGTTTATTCCACATTCAGACCTTCCAGAGAAGGGGGGCCTACGTGTTAGAGACGTCTTGCACCCAGGAGCAAGGCCTGAAACCCTGGCGTGATCCATGTAGAAAGAACATGGGTGGTGCCTCCAATCACAGGCACGCTGGGTTAGATCATAAAGCGCTGCTAGACTGCCTCCTAACTAGGGCAGATAGGAACCGTCTCGTCCTGTCCTCTCCCCCCAAAAGCCCACACAGGAGCAACTGGAGTGGGGGAGACGGAGGGAGGTTGAAGGGAGAGGAAGGACAAGGGTTGGAATGTGCCTGTTGTGTCGGCCTTAGACAAGAATGCCTATCTTGCCCCCCCCCCCCCCCCCCGTTTCACAGCATGTGTTAACTGTATGGCCCCTAGAACTGTACTACACACCCACATGCTCTAGCTCTCAGACACACACAAACAAACACACACACACACACACACACACACACAGACAGCATTACCTCAGAGTACTTCCTCTGCCATGCCTCCAGTATGGCTGCGGCCTTGTCTTCGTTCCAGTTGATATGGGACACATCATCATAGCCCTTCCGGTGCTCAAACATCTGCTTAGGGGTCATGAGCTGGAACATGGTCTGTAATGCCTGGGCACTATACACACACACGCACAACACACACACACACACAGACCACAGGTCACACACACGCACATTTATCCAACATGAAGTGACTATAAGAGGCAGGGGGCGACATATCCTTCCTTATAAATCATATGGATAAAGCCTGAATGCTGATTGGCTCAGAGACCAGCCGCTCGTAAGAGCAGCTCTTAACCGCGGTACACTGGCTATATACCACGCCCCCACGTGCCTTTTTGCTTACATCCTCAACATTCTGGAGACATTGCCAAATTGCCATGGTTTTCCGGGCGTCCTGGTTGGAAGATTCCTGGAATAAAGAGGGAATCAGCAGGAAATCCAAGACACTCTCTAACTGGTATTTCTGGAAAATCTGGGAATTTGGGGAACAGCAATGTACAAGCCAATCTTCTGTACAAACCCTGATGGATGTGTGTGGACATTAGTGTTGGCTGGGGATCAATCATCACATAGTAGAACTAGGAAAGCAATTGGCTGGGCTCTTTTCCTGTTACTTCTCTACCCTAGCAAATCTAGCCCTCCCTTGAACACACACACACACACAAATATACAATGTACTAATCAATCAAACATATTTCAGAAAGCCATTTTTGCATAAGCAGTTGTTACAAAGTACTTATACAATTACCAGCCTAAAACCCCAAAGAGCAAGTAACAACAATATATTCATGTAAAGTCCATTCATCCCAAGGCAGGGGAAGCAGAAGGAGGTTACCATTCTGCTATAACGAGTGGTCCTGAGCTGACCTGAGCTTGCATTCTGGGTAATGAGAGTGGCAGCGGCGTGTGAAGGTGATGCGGACAGTGGGCATTGTGGGCAGCTCCAGCGAGGCCATGCCAGGCAGTTAAATACCCCGTAAGCATGGGCAGCAGTGCCGTCATGCCCGCAGCCAGCCCAAACAACCCGGTGGGCAGCACTCCTGAATAACAAACACTGCAACACTGACCATGCATACTAATGTGAGCGAATGCACACGCACACCCACACACACCCCCACATACACACACATGTCCCTAATGGCCCGTCCCTGCCAACCAAGTAAAAACACAAGCGCAAAAACAAACAACGCGCTCTACTGTGCTCACCGTGTGTGTGTGTGTGTTTGTGTGCGTGTGTGAGTGTGTTTGTGTGTGTGCTCAGAGTAAAGAGACCCAGTTCAAGCCAACGTTAATTAGATAATCTCTAGCACATTTGTAGAATGACAAATACATGTCCATAGTCCAGATCCCTTCAAACCCGGCTAGGCAGAAAGTGCTTACCCTGCATTTTGCCCTACAGTAATCGTCCCAAATAGCACCCAGCTCCCTGTTCAGTGCACTCCTTTCAACCAGGGTCCTATGAACTAAGATCAAAATGAGTGCACTAAATGGGGAGTAAGGGTGGTTTAGGATTAAACATAAGTGTTATTTGGAGGGAGTACTTTGTTTATGTACACATTCATGTACCCTGGCCCGCAGACAGCCAACGTGTGATAGTGTGTTTTAAGTGGCAGACCAGTGGCCTGTATAGGCAGTGTGTGTGCGTGCGCGCGTGCGTGCTTGTGTGTGTGTCGCAGTCATTAGCAGATTCCAGTGAAATCTAAGAGGTCCAGCTGTTCCTGCTCAACTCTGGATGTGCCTGAAAACGATATACACACACGAACATACATGTGAATCCACACCCACACACACACACACACAGAATGTCATGTTATACTCTCTCTCACCTAAGTAGTCGTCCGGTGCCATTCTTGGTGGTCCCGCCCACGATCAGCTCTTCTTGCCAGTGCATGTACTTCTGGGAGAGGCCGTGGCATCCGCCAGTCAGGATACGAGCCACATCGAAGGGCTGCAACGCCACGCCAGCACAACGCTCAGTGGGTCTGTTTCTGGGTGGATGTGTGCATGGATGCGTGCATGAACGCGTGTATGGATGTGTGTGTAGATGTGTGTATGGATGTATGTATGGGTGTGTGTAGATGTGTGTATGGGCGTGTTTGTAGATGCGTGTAGATGTGGGTGTAGACATACGTATAGATATGTATATGGATGTGTGTGTAGATGTGTGTATGGATTTACGTAGGGGTGTGTGTATGGATGTGTATGTTGATCTGTGTAGATGCGTGTGGAGATGTGCGTACAAGCAGGAAATACGGAAAGGTGTGTGTTGTGCGTCCTGTGCCTGCATACCTTGGTGGTGTTCTTGTTGGGGGCGGTGAGGGGACAGTCGGGGTCTCGGGGGTTGAGGCAGGGGCGGTCCATGTAGCCGTGGGCCACCCCAGCCTTCTCCAGCATCTCCTCCCAGATGTCCACCTGGACGTTCATGGCCCGGAGCTCCGTCAGAAACTCCTTGGGGTCAAAGTTGGTCCACTGCAGAGGGGGCTTACCTCTAGGGAAGGGGGAGAGAGAGAGACCAGGTTATAAACCCACACACAGTTAAGTTCTGCACTGGCCCTCATCCGCATCAAGTCACTCTCTCTGAACAACACACTGGTGTGAGGCTCAGGGCTGCAGAGAAACCCCCGCCAGCGAAATGCATGCCAGCTACAGCTACAATAGAGCCTTCAGAGGTGACACACACACACACACAACCCTGCTGCTTCACCGTTAGCTGTGTCAGTTCAACCTAGTTGCAGATCTAGGGCAACATTTGGAAATCCCTCCAGTTAGACGAACAGACACAAGTTGTCTGTCAATAGCAGGGGTTTGCTGTGTGTTTGTGCGTTTTGTGGGCGTGAATGTGGGTGCCTGGTGTGTGATTACTCACGGGAGGTAGGCCATTCCAGACTGGAGCTTGGCTCCCTCCCAGAAACAATCCAGGGGCGTGATGATGAGACAGGGGTGGAGTTGCTCAATAATCTGACAGGAAACAGCATGTGAATACCGTCAGATTACAGTTACATCACAATATCACAACATAAATGATCTGACAGGAGACAGCATGTTAATACCGTCACTTTACAGTAACATCCCAAAAATCACAACATAAATGATGTGACAAGGAGACAGCAGATAGAAAGTTACCGCCATCACATTACCTCATCTTCAGAAAGACGGAGAAACACATAATCTTCTTTCATACATACCTGGTCCATAATGTGAGCTTCAGTAACAAGTTCTCCTGATTTGTAGCATATATGTTCTAATTTCCATTGTCTGAAAATGAGTCAAAAAGGTCATTTACACAACAACTTTGAATTAATGAAAACATAATTTGCTTCCATGTAGGTGGGTGAGTGTGTGTGCGCACGCATGTGTGTGCACAAGTCACCTGTTAAAGAGGTAAACGTGCACTCGGCTGGCCCTGATAGCTGAGTCCAGGTGTTGTTGGAGGGCCTCCACAGTGAGCACGTTAGCGCCCTCCTGCTGTGCTGTCTGGATCATCAGCTGGGAATTGAACATGGCCTCCTCGCCCATCTTCTGACGTGTGTACTTCAGTTCCTGGTTCACCCGGCCGCCTACTGTAGGTGACAGGATACACACACCGTCAGTCTGACGGGCACACGCACCTGCACATCCTGCGGCTTTCTGAACCGGAATTGTACTTGGTGAAAGGGCCATAAGGCTTTGCGATGACCTCATGACCCTGTCTCCCGCCCACAAGCAGCAGAAAATACAGTACAAATGTATGCAGGAATTTCACTGAAATCCGTTAATGACAATATTGGAAAATTGATTGGATGCAGCAACCCAAAACTATTAGAAGTAGTTGTTGAATATACATTTAGGTCCGGAAATAATTGGACACTGACACAAGTTTTGGTATTTTGGCTGTTTACCAGTTAAGTAACAGTTAAATATTTAATGTGGGCTTAAAGTACAGTCTCTCAGCTTTAATTTGAGGGTATTCAAATCCAAATTGGAGGAAGGGTTTAGGAAATACAGGCTCCTGAATATGTAGCCCCCTCTTTATCAATGGACCAAAATTGGACAGTTGACTCAAAAGGTGTTTCATGGACAGGTGTGGGCTATTCCTTCAAATAAGCAGGTAAAATATCTGGAGTTGATTCCAGGTGTGGCATTCACATTTGGAAGCTGTTGCTGTGAACCCACAACATGCGGTCAAAGGAGCTCTCAATGCCAGTGAAACAGGGAATCCCTAGGCCTAAAAATAATAGCAGGAACACTAGGAATGGCCAAATCAACACTTTGGTGCATTCTGAGAAAAAAGAACACACTCTGCAATACAAAAGGTCCTGGATGTCCATGGAAGACATCAGTGGTGGATGATCGTAGGATCCTTTCCATGGTAAAGAAAAACCCCTTCCCTGAAATAAGGGACTCTCTATGAAAATGGTCGCAATTCCTAAACGTTTCATACAATATTTTTGTTCAACCCCTTGAATTAAAGCTGAAAGTCTGCACTTCAATTGCATCTCGGTTGTTTCATTTCAAATCCATTGTGATGGTGTAATGAGCCAAAATTATGAAAATTGTGTCATTGTCCAAATATCTCTGTATATCTGTATATCTCTGTCCAAATAACTGTAAAGGTATTGATATAAACTATACATTTAATGGCGTTGCATCAATTCAGGACAATTTCTCCAGATACATATGATTGTCCATATGGTCAAGCTGTGGTGTCAGACCTGGGCCGATGGCCTCAGCCCTATAAGACAAACGGCAGTGAGACACGCCCCCCTCCCTCACATGGTGGGTCCAAGCCCAGGGCATCAGCTGTAATCCCTGCCAGCTACAGAAGCACCCGTTCTGCTCCAGCCACGGTTGCTTCTCTACCTCCCAAATCCTGTTAGCAACTGTTTCACTCTGAGAAACACCAGAGAGCTCTCTAATCATTTTGGGGAGATATTTCCCTATAAGATCAGCCTTTGAGAAAACCAAGGTTAGGGCATCTAACTAATGTCCGAAGGGCCCCTGGTTCTAACCCCCTTACCACTGGTTGTTCCCATCCTACCAAAAAGCTGACTACGACAACATAAAACTTACTTCGACAACCGCCGTTTTCCCCTGTTTACGCAGCTATTAAACAGCCGGTCACAGACTCTACCGTCCACAAGCTAAGCTGGTGATGCCACGCCACCGACAGGCAGAAAACAGGCTGCGTAGAAACATCTCTACGTCTCAGCAAATATCATAAAAAGATAGTACATGATGAGTAGCCACCTGTTTTTGCATGACTCACACGCTCTCACACGCTCTCTCTCTCTCTCTCTCACTCTCCAGTGTGCCTGCGCACACACAGAAACACAAACACACATGGGGGCGCGAGCCCAGGCAGAGATCCGTGCGAGAGCTGTGAAAAATCTGTTACGTTTTATATTCTTCTAATCCAATTGGACAATTGCTCGACTCCAATTCATAAAACCAGACGTAGGTGGAATACTTTCAGGCTGTTGTAATGGGATGAACACTGAACATAAACATGCTGTTGGGTCCAGGGCCAGCCCACCCAGGCGGACCTGAGAGAACTGGGAGGGAGGTGCCATGTCTCGGCCTATTAAGGAAACACACAGGATTTCTTTGTTTCCCTACCCAAACACAGCAGTCCCTTCTGATCCAGTTTGAGTGCATGTTTGGAATCAGCATCATTAATAACAGGCCCGAGCTAACCAGAGACGGGCCGTGATACGCTGCTCTCTGTCTTCGCTCTCACTACCACCCAAACACACACAGACCGGCATGGAACTGATTTACAAGTTGTGGAACTGTGTGGGTCTGTTAGTGTAGTGTGTGTGTGTTTGTGTGTTTGTGTGTGTGTGTGTGCGTGCGTGTGTGTTTGTCCTGTCAAAGACACAGAGCCTGCAGCATAGGCACTAATGTAGATCTGAGAGGATTTCATGAGTGTCAGCTATTAGGTTGTCTGAACTTGGTGGTTTCAGCCCTGAATTCTGATTGGTTGAAAGCAGTGTCATAAGAGCTATTATAAACTGGGTGGTTTGAATAGGAACTAAATTGGAAAAGGTTTCAACCTATCGCGAGAAAAGCTTGTTTCATTCCCATGCATTCCCACTATAAATCTTTAGGAGTCTGAGAAAAACATTTAGGCAATGTCCAACAAAAATATTCAACTGCGTTTTGGTCAGGACTTGAATATGATTGCACGTAACTCAACAATTTCACTGTACATTCTTGTTAACGTAGTGGCCACGTTCTTCTGGAATGCAATATTATCATAAGTAATTCATGTCACAGTGAATCACTGGTACTCTATGATGCAGGTGCATTTCTGTCTCGCGCCCCTGCTGCTGTACAGCAGACCCCGGATCACTCCCTCAAGCTTCTGGACTGCTTGCCAGAAAAAAGTAGCTAATTAATTGAAATGATCTTCGCTGCAAAAACATATCTTGATACCCCTAGGGCTGGTTTTGCAGAGACAGATTAAGACTAGCCATGGACAAGAAAAACGTGTTCAGTGGAAACTCTCCAATAAGCTTGAATCTTTGTCATTGTTTTCAGGCTGGTTCTATAATTAGGGTTTCAGCCGCACAGCCACAGAAACCCTGTTGTATTTGTTAGCGCTGGTTATTATTATTCTTCAGTTTCCACCTTGGAAAAAGAAAGTGTATAATCCGGTGAGATTGTAGGGTGGAGGAAAGCACATTATTGCCGAATTGTAAATGGCACTGGTCTACACCATCCCATGCAATGGCATCAGATCAGGCCACATGGTGGCGTTATAACAAGCAATATGCTGGGAAATGTTCTAAAGCCCACGCCGCTGACACCCTGGGACGCAGAGCTGTAACATTAGGTACACATGTCCGCCTACATACAAGGAGTACCTTGTGTGGTTTTAGCGGATGTGTGTACCAAATGTTACGGTCTGCCAGGACGGATTTTCTCCATATTATTTAAAAACATCTGAATCCCTACCCCTCTGGGGTGGAATGAGTGATCTGCATGTACCTTGGCATGTTTCAACAACGGCAGTTTTACCAGACAACAACATAAAAAAAAAAAAGGAAATTATTGACCAATGAATTTTCAAGTGGGCGGGTCTTACATCCGGCATTGATATTTGAATCTTAATAAAACATGTTCACACCAATGGTAAAACACCAGGTGGGCAAGCACCTTCAGACCCACCACACAGGGGCGCTATAAAGGCCATGTTTTTACAGTGGGGAGAACAAGTATTTGATACATTGCCGATTTTGCAGGTTTTCCTAATTACAAAGCATGTAAAGGTCTGTAATTTTTATCATAGGTGCACTTCAACTGTGAGAGACGGAATCTAAAAAATCCAGAAAATCACATTGTATGAATTTTAAATAATTAATTTGCATTTTATTGCATGACATAAGTATTTGAGCACCTACCAACCAGTGAGAATTCAGTTTTTCTTTTTAGAAACCCTCCTGTTCTCCACTCATTACCTGTATTAACTGCACCTGTTTGAACTTGTTACCTGTATGAAAGACACCTGTCCACACACTCAATCAAACAGACTCCAACCTCTCCACAATGGCCAAGACCAGAGAGCTGTGTAAGGACATCAGGGATAAAATTGTAGACCTGCACAAGGCTGGGATGGGCTACAGGACAATAGGCAAGCAGCTTGGTGAGAAGGCAACAACTGTTGGTGCAATTATTAGAAAATGGAAGAAGTTCAAGATGACGGTCAATCTCCCTTGGTCTGGGGTTCCATGCAAAATCTCACCTCGTGGGGCATCAATGATCATGAGGAAGGTGAGGGATCAGCCCAGAACTACACGGCAGGACCTGGTCAATGACTTGAAGATAGCTGGGACCACAGTCTCAAAGAAAACCATTAGTAACACACTACGCCATAAATCCTGCAGCGCAAGCAAGCTCCCCCTGCTCAAGCAAGCGCATGTCCAGGCCCGTCTGAAGTTTGCCAATGACCATCTGGATGATCCAGAGGAGGAATGGGAGAAGGTCATGTGGTCTGATGAGACAAAAATAGAGCTTTTTGGTCTAAACTCCACTCGCCGTGTTTGGAGGAAGAAGAAGGATGAGTCCAACCCCAAGAACCCCATCCGTGAAGCATGGAGGTGGAAACATCATTCTTTGGGGATGCTTTTCTGTAAAGGGGACAGGACGACTGCACCGTATTGAGGGGAGGATGGATGGGGCCATGTATTGCGAGATCTTGGCCAACAACCTCCTTCCCTCAGTAAGAGCATTGAAGATGGGTCATGGCTGGGTCTTCCAGCATGACAACAACCCGAAACACAAAGCCAGGGCAACTAAGGAGTGGCTCTGTAAGAAGCATCTCAAGGTCCTGGAGTGGCCTAGCCAGTCTCCAGACTTGAACCCAATAAAAAATCTTTGGAGGGAGCTGAAAATCCTTATTGCCCAGCGACAGCCACGAAACCTGAAGGATCTGGAGAAGGTCTGTATGGAGGAGTGGGCCAAAATCCCTGCTGCAGTGTATGCAAATCTGGTCAAGAACTACAGGAAATGTATGATCTCTTTTTTCTGATGTATCAAATACTTGTGTCATGCAATAAAATGCAAATTAATAACTTAAAAATCATACAATGTGATTTTCTGGATTTTTGTTTTGGATTCCGTCACTCACAGTTGTAGAATACCTATGATAAAAATTCATGTTTTGTAAGTGGGAAAACCTGCAAATCGGCAGTGTATCAAATTCTCCCCACTGTATATATTCTAAACCTCTTGAAATAGTGCGGGGAATTAATGCAAGCATGCTCAGGAATATTAACCTAGCTAAACTCTAAAGTGTGGTTTCGTTTTGCCTAGAGGTGCCGCTGATGTACGGGGAAAATCTTATTACAAGCTTATTGGCTCATAGTGGCAGTACTGTTTTTGATGGACATATAGTGTTTGAAGAAGTGGGCAAGTTAGTGGTAGATAAAAATTTGACGGGTACGAAGGAGTAGCATTTTCAAATATGGTACATTATCGAAAACATTGTTGAAAACACAGAAAATGTAATTTTTTTGTCATTGTATATTAGTAATGTTGTGGAAAGTGGGTTAACGAGTAGAGAACAGGGATATAACAAATGGGAAATGAGCTTAATAGTGAAAAACACTAGAAAGGTATGCATACATTTCATGTGAAAATATATATTCTTTCTTTATTTCCTTTTTGTTTAAACGCTCACACCCCAAATAAAGAAGAACCTAATCATGGGGAAATGTCTAACATGTTTAGTATATGTTAAACCAGTGCCTACACGAATTAAGGCCAGCTTGCAGTTTTAATTATATCTTTTATCGAAATAAAATGAATTTACAATATTTGTTAAGTCATCCATATTGTATAAAAATAACTAATAATCACATATTGTGATATGATGTTTTGGCTATATCACCCAGCCCTAGAAGACATGGCTATGGTGCTGGAGATATGAGGTTGACATGTTTTGGAATGTCTTGTAAACTTTCTTTTGAGTGAGAACAAACTGACCAATCAGAATGGAGCACAGGAAAACACTCCTTTTTCTTCATCCAAGACCAGAATGCCACCCAAATGTCTGGAGTTGACTTGAGGTTAGAACAGAAGAGGAATGTAGAGACACATAAACACACACTCTCACTCTCTCTCTTCCTCTGTCCTTCTTAATCTCTCCTCCTCAATTTCTATCTCTTTATCTCTCTCCCCATCTCTCCCCCCTCTCTCTATCTCTCTCTCTACAGGAAGCAGCACATTACAACCTCAGGCTTGGAGAATTCCACACTTCATGAGGTTACAACGTTTTGGGGTCAACATTCGCCCTGCCTCAGGGTGAAATTAACACCCCAGCTGGACCAAAAATGTGTGTGTGTGTGTGTGTGTGTGGGGGGGGGGGGGTCGGGCGAGCGCCTGCTCCTGCCTGTATGTGTGTTGTGTATGCAGCTGTGTTTCCTCAATGAAACATATTCACGTGTTGTGCTTCTCAGGAGGACACGTGGCTGACCTTAGTGTGACCTCAGTGTGACCTTAGTGTGCTCTCATTCATATCACCCGAGGAGTCTCCGTTCTACCTAAACGCCCGTGACCTCTAACACGGGGCCGGGCCAGGTCCTTTCACAGGCCGGCCAACTCCCCATTCCTTTCCACCGCCAGTGCTCAGAGTCATCCCTGCGTTACCAACCCCGCCGTTTGGGGGCCTACATACCCACACACATCTTACAGTCAGGAAACCACCCAGACGTGGAAACGATTGCTGTGTGGAGCCCTACCGCCCGGGGGGAATGGAGAACGATGAACGACTGAGGACGACGTGGGATGACTGCACCGGGGCTACGCCGATCAGTCTCCTGGCAGCTCCTGGGGAGCCGCGTTGCGGAGTAGTTCAAGCCGACTCAGTCACGTCTATAGACAAACGACACACATCCGCCAACGCCACGAAATGAGGCGGCATACGTCTGGTGGTGTGTTACTATGTTCCAGGCTTCAGTGATGGTATTTCTTTTTGTTGCATGATATTAATCCGCGGTCCCTCCTATTCTCAAACTGGGTTTGGGAAGTGAGAGAGAGAGAGAGAAGAGAGAGAAGAGGGAGGTAGAGGAGAGAGGGAGAGAGAGAGAGGTAGAGAGAGAGAGAGAGAGAGAGAGAGAGGGAGGTAGAGAGAGTGAGAGAGAGAGAGAGAGAGAGAGAGGGAGGTAGAGGAGAGAGAGAGAGAGAGAGGGAGGTAGAGGAGAGCGGAGAGGAGGGAGAGAGAAAGTGGGTGTAACAGGGAAAAGGCATTCTAAGGAACAGGCGTCACACCCCACCCTTTCTCCCTCTCTCCCTCCCTCGCTCTCCATTGAACAGCACGCTAGCTTCTGATTGGCCCGTCTCATGGAGGCTGCATGGGGCTCACTACAATAGGTCCGCCCCCCATCCCAACAACCCTCCAACCCAACCCACACCACAACAACATTCCCTCTCAAAACCCCCTTCTCCATGCCAGACTACCAACCCCACCAGTCCCCCACAAACCACACCACCAACATAACAAACCTCCATCCATCCTCCATGTGGGCGTGATCTAACCCTGATCCCTGATTCCCTGCTCCCTAGCGCCAAACCCAAACATAACCTTAACTGTACCCTAACCCTAAACCCAATAATCTAACATGTATGCCTAAACTTAACTCCCTAGTGGAGACGACGGGTACCCAAGAGTACACAGATTAAATAGATGTTACTTTCCCATCAGATGTTGAGAGCAGAATGGTTGGTGGTGGTGCATGTGTGTGTGTGTGTGTGGGGGGGGGGGGGTTGATCAGGATTAGCTGGATTAGGGCTCCCACAGCCAAACCCCCTGTAGTGACATGGAAGTCCCCAGAACCATTATGCTTCATTTTACAAGACATATCAAAGAAGACTCAAGATGCTAGATTACTTTGTTGTGTAAACTTGCAGTTATCGGTAGCTTGTGGCGTCACCTCCCGAGGTAGCATGCGCCACATTCTGATTGAGACCCACCCTCCCAAAGTTCTGCAAGTGTGAAAGCAATTCTGTCGGAACTGTATCAAGCTTCTGTGCAGTGTGCACAGACACAGTCCTGCGTGATACCTCTCAAACATGCCGGTATAAATTCACTACACTACGGAAATGATTATGCAAATTGGATAATTCTATCTATCGTTTTATTCTCTGTCTCGTAATGTAAACAAACCCCAAGTCACCTCACCGTTAGCACCATGACCCAACAGCGACCCCCCCCCCCAGGTCATAGTCTTCATGTCTGTCTGCCCATTTGTCTATTTGCATGAATGTCTGTCTGTATCTTCTCATGCATGTCTATCTGCATGTCTCTGTCTGTCATATTACCTTGGTCCATCTTTATTCTCTATTTCCCAGTCCCTTCGACTCAAACATCTGTCTGTCTGTCCTGTCTGTCTGTCTGCCTATCATATCACCTTACTCAGTCAATCTATTATATCTGGTGCTACATCTACTCTAACCCTATCCCTCTGACTGAATGGTCTGTTTTCACAAATTCACTTTCTCTTGGAGCAGGATTATTCAACTCTTACCCAACGAAGTCCGGAGCCTGCTGGTTTTCTGTTCTGCTTCATCATTAATTGCACCCACCTGGTGTCCCAGGTCAAAACAAGTCCCTGATTAGAGGGTTGCAGTGAAAACACTGATTGGAACTGGCTTCAAAGGTTCATAGTTGAGTTTCAGAGGTATACATTCATAAGATAAGAGACAAGCTCTTCACCGAACACAAGCTAGGGAGTAAAATGCTAGTTAAAGAACAATATCAAGAAGATCTCTGAAACACAAGCTAGCAGTTACACCAGCCCTCATTCAATAACAAGCGTAGCTCTGGTAAAAATGAACAACAAATCGATAACACGAAATTCAACTGCTGCTATACATTTACTAACTAGGCAGTCAATTCTTGTGCTAACTCTTCCCCATGTACATGCGTTCTAAGAAATGTCCTGATATGCGTTCAGTCTGGTGTATAGTTCGCTTCCAATTATTTCATTGGATGATTGGAACACCCACTGGAAGCAGATTGGAGCGAAACCACAATGTTTCGGGCAGTGGGCGCCACTTTGCCAGGCCTGGCCGTTTAAGGAAGTACAGGTGTTCTTTGTTGAAAGTAATGGGTTCCTCCCGCAGTTCCATTCTTGTACTGCATCCTGTGAAAGGCCCTTCATTCTCTCCTTCCGGCAGCTTGCTTCTTTCTCCTCCACATGTTTCTCAGTCCTGCAGTCGTCCACTTGATGCTGCTGCCAATCAACCAGGAAGCATTTGAAACTTAAAAGGGGTCAGAGGTCACAGTCCAACTGTCCCTTTCACATTCACATTACATTCAGGCTTACCTAACCTTACACATCTGAGCACACACCCCCCCCCAGGCCTAACCTAACCTCACTGACCGCCTCAAAACCCCAGGCCTAACCTCACTGACCGTCTCAGCACCACAGGCCTAACCTAACCTCAATGACCTCCTCACCCCCCAGGCCTTACCTAACCTCACTGACCTCCTCACCCCCCAGGCCTTACCTAACCTCACTGACCTCCTCACCCCCCAGGCCTTACCTAACCTCACTGACTGCCTCACCCCCCCAAGCCTTACCTAACCTCACTGACTGCCTCACCCCCCCAGGCCTTACCTAACCTCACTGACCACCTCAACCCCCAGGCCTTACCTAACCTCACTGACTGCCTCACCCCCCAAGGCCTTACCTAACCTCACCGCCCACCTCATCCCCCAGGCCAACAGGTATTACACGAGATAGGGTTCTAAATTGGCTATTTAAGCTCATCCGACCAAGTCAATGCAAAAGGCTTCTTTTTGGTGGGGGGGGGACGACACATCTCTAGTCATGACACATTCACTTATCTTCGAGTTTCAAATGAAGTGTTTGGTTTCGTTTCCAAGAAAAAAGTTCTACATGGGTACAGGGTGCCACGTCTCATTAGTGAAACAGCATTGCTGTAGGGGGCCATGGTACCAGTATGAACTGAAACCCTTTCTGACCCAGAAAAACTCTCACCTCCCGCTCTTCTCTGGCTTTCACAAGAAAACAGAGGAGAGTGGGGGGGGGGGGCAAGAGAAAGTGAGAGAACCAGAGAGAGAGATCAACGTCGAAGGAGAGGGGTACCCTGACCCGCAGCTGTACCACAATGCCCCCCCACCACCCTGACCCCTTACACCAATGTGACACCCCAGCTGCCAGTTCCTCCTCCCCCATCTCACATTACCATATGTATGCCCCCCCCCTCCTAATTATGCTAATCACCTGTCCGGCCCTAAAGCAGGTCCAATGGGTGCATTTAGCAGTCGGCTAACTCCCAATGCAGCCTGCCCTGGGCCAGAGGTGTACATTCACACTCTCAATGGGCAGATTCTTCCACGTTGCTGCCTGCATTCAGCTCGCTCTGCCCTGAAGCCAACCTATTGAGGCCCGCTGCATTGGAGCTAGGGAGGAGGAAAACGCGCAGAGAGAAAAGCGAGCGTGCGCATTTCTACTAAAAATATCCACAGCGTCGAGCAAAATGATATTTCAATTGGTGTGGGAGACAACAAGCAAACTACTGATTGTGTTTTCACCCAAGTTGAGGCAGGATAACACAGCCTTTCTAAATAATTGCCTTGATATGTTACATACTATGTCCTACACATACATAAATGCATGGATATGGAGTAGACATTCAAATATATCCTGAAAATGTACTCGAAGGTTATAAAATGCAATGTCATTCTTTTTATGTTTGGGAAGTATTCTGCATATTGGCTTTTATTATGATGAAACGTCTGCCCTCCAAACTGACAGATTAAAAAAAATAAAAAATCCTACCAGACATAAAAGCTAATGCTTATTTCCCAATTTTGTGAAAAATATTGGTTCAAACATTTATATAGGCCAACGCCTTCATTTCGAAAATGACTGTTAGCTTTCAACTAACAGATTTTGAATGTGTTCCTTTACATGCTGGTGTTCATAGGTCGATTTTTATGTTAATGCCAGTCTTGGTCACACGTACACACACAGGATGTTTTCTCTTTTCTAAAGCAAAAGGATAACCTCAAAACAAATTGGAATGTGATGGGATTAGCACTAACCAGTATAGACATGGCGAAGCCATACAACAACCGCGTTTCATAATGAATAAACCACATGAAGACGCTGTTTATAAGACTTTGCTTATCAGCTGATTATAACATTACAGTACCAATATTCATGACTTGACAGGATATTATGTCATTCCATTTCAACAGCATATCCCAACACCCGTTCGGTCTGTCGGTCTGCCAGCCGCGTGATGTGCCCGGAGCCCAGCCATAACAGACCGTGACATTACTGGGAGTAGCCAATCTGAACCAGCCATCTCTTTGTCATTTCCTGGTAAGATGGCCTCCTGATTCCAGGTATCCCACAATCGCACATTCCGGCGCTACAGCAGGAGTGGAGAGGAGTGGTCGCCTCCAGGTCACGGTTCTGAAACGTCTCAGGTGTTCCACTTCATCAAACTAATGACAGGGCTCCTGGTTGGGTTTGGCACAATGAGCTTGTCCTTTAGGACCAGTACGATCTCAGACGACCATACATACATTGTGTTTGTTTGTCAGCTGCTGTGCGTAGGATGGGCCAGTGTGTGAAAGGAAGGAAAATCCAAAGATCTACTTTAGTCGGCCTTTGTCTAGCTCAAGTGCACACAGACACACACCCACACACACACACACCTCAATCCCGAACAGAGCCTTAAACTCTCTCGCCAGCTTCAAACTTCAAACTCCGATCCGCGCTCCAGCTCCCAGTACAGCTGGCCCCGGAGCCAAAACACAAACACCACTACTACACTCCTCCTCCAGTACCTCCTCCTCTCTCCATCTCTCTCTGCTGTACCTCACACTCTCCACCCCTCTGTCCACCAGTGCCGGGAGGGGAGGGAGAGGGAGGAGAGGAGGAGGAGGGGGGGACCACCCTGACTGTCGTGGCAGAGCGGTGTGTTTACATTGCTGTGCCTCGCTCTGTAATACATCTGGCATTCTGGGGCCACTCTCCCCTGCCAGAGGGGGAAGGGGGGGAGGTGGAGTAGAGAGACCTTTGCGGTAGAGAGGAAAGGGGGAGCTTAGGGAGGGAGAGTTGGAGAGGGAAAAAAAGAGAGAGGGAGGGAGAGGGAAGGGGGGGGGGGTTGGGATAGTGTCTTGTAGTGGGTCATTTGCAGGCCTCTGGTTTTTGAATAAAAGCGTCTGAAAGAATGCAGAATGTAAACACAGCACTTGGAGGCTTCTCAGGAGGTCGTTTGTGAATGGGAAGGCATCCACTCCTACAGCGCACATACACACCAGAGTTCAAGCTTTCTAAAACTTAGTTCATCTTTTTTTGGGGGGTGTGGGACATCTAAGCCATGGAGAATAAACACCTTTGAAATAATGACTTTCGTCACGCTTAATAACGTTGAAAAACAGTGCCGTAACTCATGGCATATTAACACTGCCGTGGTGTTTTCCAAAAACTAAATCCTTCTCCAGCTCGTCTGGACATTTCATCAACTGGTAAAGTTTGACAAAACACGCTGGTATGTTATTCTACTGACAGCTTAATCCTGTTAGGAGTCAACTGATAAAACACTAAGAAAATGGAGCTCACGATGTGTGTGTTTGTGTTCTTATCCACATCAAAATGAGGATGATTCAATTGGATCCTAAGAGAGGAAGGGGCAAATTCAGTGTTACCCTCCTCTCTTCGTCTCCCCTTGTCACACTTTCTCTCTTCCTGTCTTCCTCCACAAACCCACCCCTCCATCCACACACCCACCACAATGCTGTTGAACTCTAAGTCCACATGACATGATTTGTAAACTTATTTTCGTTTTCTGGGCAATGATGCATGAAAGGTACATTTCACCATGCCACAAGCCATGTTGCTGTACAGCCCGGTAAACCAAAGGCATGGTAACTCTCCTGAACTAGGACCCCCCCGCCCCCCCACAACCACACACACACACACTAAATGTGCTGCAAAAAGAACCAAAGCAGATCCATCAGACAAAGCAGTAGTAGAGAAAAGAGAGAGAGACAGAAAGAGACAGAGACACAGAGAGAGAGAAAGAGACAGAGACACACAGAGAGAAAGAGACAGAGACACAGAGAGAGAGAAAGAGACAGAGACACAGAGAGAGAGAAAGAGACAGAGACACAGAGAGAGAGAAAGAGACAGAGACACAGAGAGAGAGATAGAGACAGAGACACAGAGAGAGAGAAAGAGACAGAGACACAGAGAGAGAGATAGAGACAGAGACACAGGGAGAGAGAAAGAGACAGAGACACAGGGAGGGAAAAGACACTACACCAATGATAAACACCGATTAGGAATAGAACCTCATATTAAATCTGACTGCCCTCTGCTGGAGGGATGGGACTCGAGTAAGATACACACTGCACAAAAAGTTGAATCCAATCTTAGTGAGATTTACATACACACTGCAAAAACTGGAATCCAATCTTAGTAAGATATACATACAAACTGCAAAAACTGGAATCCAATCTTAGTAAGATATACATACAAACTGCAAAAACTGGAATCCAATCTTAGTAAGATACACATACAAACTGCAAAAACTGGAATCCAATCTTAGTAAGATATACATACAAACTGCAAAAACTGGAATCCAAACTTAGTAAGTTATACATACACAATGCAAAAACTGGAATCCAGTCTTAGTAAGATATACATACAAACTGCAAAAACTGGAATCCAATCTTAGTGCAATAGACACGCACACATAACACTACTATTACTACTCCAACTCTCAGCTACACAGAGATCTACAAGGACTAATAGTCCCAGCTGCTGTGGCCCCTCTCTCTCTGCCATGAGTCGTCACTCTACACTAGGGCCACAGGGTGAGTATCAGGTAAGGTTTTAAATAGCGGAGCCTACACAGACTGACCCCAAGACCCCGAGAGACCAAGCCTGTGACCCATGGCCCCACACTCTGCATGCTCTGTGTGTGTGTTTGGAAGAATGGGCGGGAGAGAGATGGCTGGGCATGGGTTAAATAATCCTGCTGTACTGCCTAAATACAGTCAAAATCCAGCCCTAACTCCTCCAGTCTACATCCAGCCCTAACTCCATCAGTCTATATCCATCCCTAACTCCATCTGTCTACATCCAGTCCCAACTCCAGCAGTCTATATCCAGCCCAAAGCCCATCAGCCTATTTTCAGCCCTAACTCCATCAGTTCTGCATCCAACCCAAAGTTGATCAGTCTATATCCACCCTGTCTCAATCAGTCGATATCCAGTCCCAACTCCATCAGCCTATATCCAACCCTAACTACATCAGTCTATATCCAGCCCAAAGTGCATGAGCCTATATCCAGCCCTAACTCTATCCATCTAAGCTCCATCCATCTATACTCCAGGTCTAGTCCCACACTACTGCCAGCCCTAGGAGATCATTTCAATTCCCGTCTCGAATAAAAAAACCTAGTTTCCACCCTTCACCTCAGTCCCAGACCATAGCCTCTCTCCTAAGCCCCCCAGCCTCTCCGGTCCGCTTCACAGGAAGGCCAATGTTGACGCCATACTGCCCCTAAACATAGGCTCTCCCCAGCTCTATACCATAACAGCTATAGCTCCAATCCAATTCTTCACCCAGTGTCAAAGCCCAGCTCCATGTACCCCAGCCCCTCTCCTCTCACCAGAGAGCACTAGCGAGGGGCCACTCTACAGGAAGACCAATGTTTACGCCATACTGTTTTAATTACACTCAGCCGGCACTGGTATTTTCTTTACAATTTGGCCTGTGTTTGTGTTCACCCAGAATGGTCAGGGATGGCTCCACTTTTATACCTTAAGGAAGAGCCTCCAGGGACTTTTCTTCATTTTCTTTTCAATTCAGACACGTTTCAGCTGTAGCAAAATTAGTGTCTGGTGATATGAAATGCTGCTGATAATTCCGAAGATCCGGAGGCCATGTTTGTGGAAGAGGAGATAGGAAGAAAGGCCACAATATAGTCATTTGATTCAGGAACACACTTTTAGATGGATTTACGTGCAAATCTATAAAGCAATTTGCTTGCCCCAAAGTGTGCCCACTAAATAAAGACCACTAAAAAGCTTTTCAGCATGTATGATTTAGGGTTGTCTCCAACTAAAGTTTTCTTCATCAACTGAGACTCGACTAATTGACTAGCCGAAATGGTTTGATGCTTTAAGCTACTGTTTAATTAAATAAGAAGAAAAGGGACAGGGATCAGTGTGTTACAGAGACAGAAATGTTTGGCATGGCAGGAGAAGGCTATTGGAGTGGATGTGATTTCATTATTTTAAAATCTTATATTTAAACACAGAGAATAAACCATCTTCCATCTGGCTTTACATTTCTGATTATACAAAAAAATATCTCCTTGGTTGGATGTAACATATTGTTGTGGCGCCATCTTTAGAACCATCAAGGCCAGTCATTGCCTAACACAGGTGGAAATTACCAAAATCTAAAACAAACACTGTAAACAATGTTTTATGTTATTTGATAAGCAAGTCATGGTTGTGAAACTTTACATCAACCATAAGTATTTAAGAACACTGATTATGTCACATAAGCTAGCATAATGTGCTAAGCTCACTAGCGCATTAGTTGAGCCAGCAGCTCAGTCTTAACGGCATCATATGAAATTAAAGGTATTGGGCTAACAATTGCGCAAATTCAAAATACACATTTATTCCACCAAAGCTAGCAAGTTACTATTATAAGTTAGTGGCTGCTAACTAACATTATTAGAACATTATTATCCCTTTTGTTGGGGCAATGTCTACTAAATGGAGATCAGAACAGTTCTACCAAACTGGAATCAATTCTCATGACATCCTAATCAGAGTAAGCTAGCTAGGTCTTACTAGTAACTAGTTTTGTTATTAGCTTCAGCTAGATAGCTAGGGAGAGGGGGATTGCCTTCTAACTAAACTTGCTAGGAACAGAGTCTTTTTTTTCCCATCACTCGCTACTGTAATGGAACGCCTACATACTACAGATTTCTTAAACAATTATTTGAAGTAGGTCACATTAGATTAACAAAGTACAGCTACAACTACAATTGTGCTCAAGTTCATGTGCCGTACGCAAAAATAAAAAGTGGATGCATGATAGCGGAAGTCCGGCATTAGACTAGGCCTTATTAAAACACCAATTAGAAAAACATGTGTTAGAAAATATTATAATGATTATTATAATAATAATTTTCTCATTGGTCTTACATAATACAACCACATACATCATCAGTAGATTGATGGATTACGCCATCTAGCCTGGCTGATTGGAACACATCACACAACGAAAACCTCTGCAATGGTGTTGTCGACTGAGACAGGCTGGAATCACACAGGTGATGCGCGGACACGTGACTCCTCATCTAAACGAATCTCAGTTGAGTAACAGACTACAGACTAATGAATCAAATAGACGACAGAATCAGGTCAGCCCTGGTATGGCCGTTGGATGAGTCACCTATTTGACTAATTCTACATTGAGCCGTTTAATTTAACGGTTCACTCAATAACATGTCTATTAAGCGCCTCTTCCCGGGTCGGTGCAAGTGCTCGTCTAAGCCCTTTACAAAGGGAGGCCAATTCAGGTTTCCGCTCGTTGGCATTTTCATCCATCAGATCAGGTTGTTTCACATCAGATATGAAACACAGCCAACGTTTTGATGGGCTGGCAACAGGGAAGACTACCTGTGACAAGTTAAGCCCAAATAAGGCAGCTGAATGTGATTCTCTTTGAAGAAGACACACTGGCTTCCCAAAGACAGACCTAGCAGGATGAACCCATAACATAACCATAGCAGGTGACGAAAGCCAGTGGGATCGCTTACGCAAGTCCGCTCCATTACGAAAAGACATCTAACATGGTGTCTGTGTGTGAGAATTAGAGTCCTAATGGCCAGAGCTACCCGGCAGGGTCACAGAGAGGTCACATGGAGAGGTCCAAGTGAAACGTAAACAGACTGTCTACTTCCTCTGCCCTCATCTCATACCTTCCTTTCCCCTCCTCTTCGCCACTGGCCAGGCAGTACTAATCTATCGCTCAGCTGTGCAGTCTAATCTAAACAAACACATCTCTCCCGTCCAGCATCTGGAACCCCTCACGTCCCCGAGCCTGGGAAAACAGTGAATGTACGCGTGTATGTTCGCATGCAACTGTAAGCGCATGGTGAGATGGTCACCACGGAAAGCAGAGCTGCTGAAATCTACTGGACCTGTCCTTGTCTAGAGGGCCGTTGGCTGTCAGGGTGGTGTGTGAATCACTGCGGAACTGACAAACATTAGGATGGATCCAGGAAATATGACACCATTTGATGTTGTCTGTGGTACCCAAGCAGAACCCAAAATAGCAGTTTATCCAACACCAATGTTTGTCAATAGAGAGCATTTAAATAAACACTCTACTGACTCAAAACACTGTTTAAAGTACAATTTTTATATCATGAATAATCAGTCATTGTGTCCAAAAATGTCTATGAATTTCAGTGGGGCTATATTTCTGCAGCCACATTGCTCAGCTTTTTACTGAAACAGGCCCTCAGCACTTTCTTACTGTTTCATTTTTCTATTTACAGTTTTGCAATTTAGCAGATGCTGTCGTCCAGAGCATCTTCCAGTTAGTGCATTCATCAAAAGACACCTAGGTAAGAAAACCACACCACTCAGTGATTGAAACCTTACTCAATCAAGAAGCTGTCAACAGAGCAAGTGTGAAAAGCTGATTCCTGTTTAAACACTACCTCCCTGTTACAGCATATCAGGAAACTATTGTATCTAAATACAGGAATGGGATGTTGAGCAAAGAAAAGGCCTTTGGCCATTGATGTCAAAGGTGTCAACTTCAGACTTAATCTTGTGTTGACCAAATCTGCGTAACCAACTCTATAATAAACAGTAATAACTGTTACTGTTTAATTAAATAACATGTAGTAACTGATAATACAGTACCAGAAAAAAATATTTGTGTGTCACAGCTGAATGTGCTCTCAGTTAAAGATTAGTGTAGGCATGGGTGGTTAACGAACTAGAACTATATGGGAGTGAGAAATCATGTTTAAGTTTGTTGGGGATGATTTACTATTAAAGTGAACTTCTTGCTATTCAGTCTTTTTGACAGCACATGCCTAATAATATACCTATCATTACTGCATATGTAATCTTGTCTGTGTACAGTATGTGTACATAAACAGCTATAACCAAAACGCTGTAAAATGTCAATAATATATCTAAAGTATAATGTCTTTAAAATTGCTCACATTCGTGACTCAAATACCACCGTCCCAAATACTGGAATGCAGATCAAAGAAAGAAAAAAGCCTGCGGCCCCTCCCCCTTTCCCAAAATCACCACCCATACTCAAAGACCCCCTTTCAGCAAAAATACACTTATTCTACATAACGGATTCATGAAAAGAAAGGCATAATGATGAGTTTCTAGTGGTCCAGTTTTGTAAACATGCGTTTCTGTCCGCACTCCGTTTTTTCCCTTCAACCGGAGACAAATCTTTTGGAAAGTTGAGAGCTGTCCAAAACCGGACCACACACAGTCTCCGAGCTGCGCGCAGACCACATTCAACTGCTGGGGGCAGGCACACACACACACACGCACACACACTCACAAAATGGCGGCTTTGACAAAATTTGCTCATTCCAAAACGTTGCATGAACTTAATAACTTTCCTTTTATCCTTAAGAAAATGTTGAACATGTGGGCGCCTTATTTGCGTACATACAGCGCAAGCAAAGCATAAAAAACATAACATCAAATGTCATTCAAATATGTTCAAGTTGTTCACTGGTCCCTGGCCAAACTGCTATACAAAAAACAATCCACCCAGCTTGTTTGAAAGACCCCCCACCCTTCTCCACCCCACCCAACCTTATTCTTCCCGGATTTGAGTTTATTCTCAAAACAGGAAAGACAAAGATCGGGTCCAAAATATAATTTATTGTCTTACCTTCCACCCAGAGTTTCTCCATGTCGGTTTCCAGATTAGCTGCCCGTAAGCCAACAGCGAAAGCTCCGAATATCAAGAGGCCCACAACCAAAAACTTTCCGCAGTTCTTTTGTATGTAACAGCCCAACTTAAACAAGAGTCTCTGAAATTTCGCTCTCAGCCACAGCGGTGCTTTTCTTCCAGTCGCCTTTCCCTGCGACAAGACAAGAAAAAGTCCCCATATTACCCCTCAATCAAGTTTTGGGAACATCAAATGCATAACCTATCAAATTTTGTTCAGAGTGGTATAGTATTATTGGGAGATGATTTCACGGCTATAAAAAGAAAAAGTTATTGTTAATAAATATGTTATCATTGTTATGATTTGGGCAATTTGTTGTGAATCAACACTTAATTTACAGCCTTCTATAACGACTCTAGGGGTGGTTATGAAGGCTACGCTATAAACTACACACAGTATGTTCATCGGTGTTTACTTTAACTTCGGAGTAGTCCTAATATTCTGGCAAATATGGACATGGTGGGACCTCCTACGTCGACCGAGGAAAGAGCGACGTAAACTGCGGTTTTGGACGAGAAGACTATAGTCCGATACTTTTTTCATCACACATGCCCACACACTCCCAGACACAAACACAAGCACACATGCTTGTTTACATGCTTACATAAACACAAACACTGGTGTAATAGCGCGAACGCATGGCTTGTAGTCATTGACCGTAGTAGGCTTTAACCGCGCGAGCCTCGGAGCGACACATTGTATCAAGTTATGACACTAATCCCCGCAAAACGCGCACGTGGGGTTTTACGCTGCAGCGAAATCACACAACACACAATTGCATTCCCATTGAGCTGCTTGTGTGATCTGCGTTGGGGAGTGGAGTAGCCACCACCGAGGGAGTAGGCTACGACAATATTTGTGAACGGAAGAGGGCAGCCACATGGATTTTTGCTTTAGAGAACGACTCTTCAGTAACGATAATATTGTAAACGCCTGGGCAGTTAAAATAATTTACCTTACGACCGGTTGCACAAACCAAAAAAGTTAATGTTTATGCACATTTTAGTTGTGCAAAGATATGAAAAGCTGTGTTGAGAAACCGTTATTGAAACGTTATAGCCTATAGTGTAGCATACAATAATTAAAATGTTATAGCCGATTTATCCAAAACGCCACTGGCATTGTCTACACGCGAAAAGGTCCACTACACTTGAATAGCAAATTATAGCATAAACTACACCGCATAGCTCTACACCACTCTCCCTGTGCCCAGCCCGTCCCGTAGCTATCCCGTTACCTAGCGACTTGACAAAGTTGCGAAGTTTCACTATAGTAGAATCGCAGGCTTCCCACAGAATTTCACTGAAACACTTCAAAGAATAAGCACCTCAGATATTTGCTCCAAAGCGAACGCGGCATCGCAGTAACTTGGCCGCTGCAAATACTCCAAATCCAGCGCTGTTGTGCGATTGTTCCCCCTGTTCCTCCGCGTTATCCTCGGCCGATCGGGGTCCCTGTTTTCCTGCTCAGAGGAGACATTAGCAGCCGAGGCCATGTTGCGGAGACTTCGTGGTGGTTCTGATTTTCCACGTTATAATATTTCCCCGATTGCGTGTGGTAATGTCCCAAGGCAACAAAGTTTCACTCTCGGTGATCTCACCCCCGTAAAGTACTTCATTCTCCTGTTGGACACGGCGAGTCAAAGTCTGCGCCTTCCATCCCAACATTTCGTGATTCGGAGGTCTCCACCGCTTCGCACATTCACCGTTTCTCTTCAAAAAAAGTTATTTCTCTTAAAAGGCTAAGTGGAAAAAGCGACTCCCATCTACCAAACAGCGGCTCGGAACTCTCGATGATCGTAGCATTCTGTGTGTTCTATGCGGTCTTCCCTTGGGCCGCGCGACACGGCGAACTCTGAGATTCAATAGATGAGAAAAAAGACCACTCTCCATTTGGAGACAGAGGAGGAGGGGTAAAAGCAAAAAGAATCGAAATCCCGCCTCCAGGGCTGTCAGATGGCCGGACTTTCTCGCATCTGATTGGTTCCAGAAGGGCAAAAAATTACTCAGCAAACACGACTATTATTAGCTGCTTAGCAACAGCTCACTAAAGTAGAGAGACCACCCAAGCCGACAACCCTCGTGTGTGTATCTCGAACTTCAGGGGAGCCTTTTCAGAAAGCCAGCCCTCTTTTGCGTTTGCGCGCAACCAAAACTGGAGTCGATGGTTTTCCAAAAGAACTGCATTTGTAGAAGGAGCGTTTCTTAAAGAAAACACATTTCCAGTGCTGTGTACGCGCCAGGTAGGGTTATATAAATGTAAAAACAGTAGTTTTAAACTTAGAAATCTCTACTTCAACAGGCCTTGATTGTGGTAGATTTGCCTCAAATTACAGCGGTTCTTGGGGGAGGTCCCAAATGTCTAATGCCAGTTTAGTCGATAGCCTCAAAGCATATTAAAACGTAATCGAATATATGAAAAACATCAATACAGTAAATGTATAGCCAAACCAAATATAACTTGTACACATTTGTTTTGGTTTTTTTGTGACATCTGAACACACTTTTGGAGAATCCTAATCAATCATAAATCTATATATTGATCAGTATAACATACAGTCTGAAACACTTGATAATTCAGTGATTAAATTGAAGGTCATATGCGTCGTTCACACCCTAGTCCTGATATGTTCTGAACAGTGTAAACATGCAAACAAACAAAAACAACATTTGTTGGGTGAAATCATGAAAAGTTATACAAAAACGTTAAGAGAATATTTGCAATGTATTTTCCGAATATCAATAAAGTAATATGTCTTCAGAGGATTAGGATATAATGCAACAGATGATAGAAAAACGGATTTGAGAGCTAGGCTAGTACTGAAGGTTGATACAGGTATAGAACGTATAATACGGGAATAATCGACTTGAATATACATACCGAGTTTAAAATAGAGTGGATAACGTATTGAAGGCCTTTTACTCATGAAGCAGATAACAAATGTAACGCATGTTTCGTGTGCACTGTCATAAGCACATATCTTCAATCACAATGATTGGTTAAAACTACAATTGCTATTACACAGGTTGGGAGAACGATGTGAATGCACGCGCGCACATATGTTAACAGTATGGAAGTATTGTTATTTTAATTAATTTCAGGACCCATTATCACATTGTGCTGAAGTGGATCACGTTTGGTTTTATCGTTATGAATCAGACAGGTAGGGAAATCCATGACCTATCTAGAAGTCTGATGGTTTTACTTCTAATCTCATCCATATAACGACAGGCATTGCTTGTAAAAACATACAATGTAGGACTGTCACAGTTATTTCATATGGATATCACACTGTAAGGAGGTAATATGTAATTACACAGTAACTGTGTGACAGATTTTGCCCAGTAGGCCATCTCCACAAACTTTTTTTATGAATAAAATACATTACAATAATTGTCACAAATTTAATAGCCTACCATTTATGCTCTCCATTTAACCCATACTGACATTTGTAATGAAGGCCCATTCACAGTGCCAAAAGCCTATGTATGGTTTTGTGCAATCCTGATGGATGTTGGCCAAACCAATTTATTCTATACAGTAAAACTAGAAAGCATTGAAACACAGTGATTGTGGAATGAAACCACCAAAATCAGTGCACCTAAGCTGAGGACATGTTTTTGCATTTCAGCAGTATGAGTATTTCTATCCCAACCCAACATGTTATGAAACTCCTTTTATCAGGAAACCATACTGGGTAACAAAAATCTTGATCTTTATTTTCATAGTTGTAAAAGTGATACCTTTTTAGGAGTAATAATTTCCCCCCCTAATGGTCCAATTCTGCCTTTGATATTCATGATAGAGGCACCTTGCAAAGCAGGGCAATTCTTAAAAGGGAGTTCTCACTCCTGGGTGGCACCACCTCAAGGCTAACTATAGAAGAAGGTGACAGTGTACAAAACTGTCTGTGGGAGTCTAGAGAGTTATAGTGGTAACTAGCAGGTACTAGTTCTGGTAGTTCACAGGCTACTAGGTTCAACTAGGTTCTCAGGCTGCTCAATAATATATGTACCACTATTAGTTGTAATTTTGTGACAGTATCTTTTACTCCCTATTTTTCCTCTATTCTTCCATGTCATCATATCAAATGCTATCTATGACCTTGTGTCATTGCAAAAACAACCAATGTATTCAGGAGGGATTAAAGAGTTTGGCAAGCTTTTGTCAGAAGATTTTGAGCCAAGCCATTCTGCTTATTTCATACTTTGCTCTTCCAAAAATTAAGGGCTCACTCACTTGATGACCTCAGTTAGTTTTGCAATTGCCCCGGCTGCTAATGGTGTCACTAGAGCAGGATGAGATCAGGAAATCCCTACTGACATTGCCTCCCCTCCCCTGTTCCCTAAGCAATGCTGGCCAGGTTGCAGCATGGGGCTCCTCAGCCATTCGTCAGCTGGTGGCACAGACCAAGCACACACCTTCACAGCAGTACACCTTCACAGTGGTGGTCTGTCTTGTAATCCAGCAAAGCACCTTTGATTTCTGCACCCCCTGGGAGTCCAAATTGTTGTTTTGTAATTTATTTATTTTCCTTCTTCAGCACCTGATTTTACACGGCCCTCAGTTGCAAACTGCTGGACTGCACACGTTCCCAACTGATGTGACATTTCTAGACAGTAGATACATTGCAATGGTCTACAAAGTGATGAAGGTCTTGAGGTATGTGTGTGGATTAAAGATGGGTAGCTTGACATGAGGAGAAGTGGCATTTTTGTAATTACTGCATCTTTGATTGGAAAGAAGTGGGCGGAGCTTCCAGCTGGCATCTCCATGTATGTAGCAGTGGGGGAGGCTGAGAGGCAGCAGCGGAAATAGGCGAGGATGGAAGCACATTGACGGGTGGACATACAAGCAGCAGCCTAGAGATGAAACCTACTTAAAAGGAGCAGTCAGGTTAAATGATTTCTCAGCTGAAATTGCCAAGTGCCTTCAAAGGTGATCTCACCATGTCTGAAAATGACCTCGCCTTGTCACCCCTACATGTCAGCCCCAATCAGAATCCCAATGAGGTTCAGGTGTAATGTAGGTTGTTTGGGAAGGGGGTGTACTAGTCTCTCTGTTTTAAAAGGCTGTAATCGGATGTCAATCTTATTTTGTCCTCTAAACCAATGATTTGTTTGGAAGGTGGAATTTAGCTGGGAAAATATTTCTGATAGATGATCAAGTTCCTGGAGTGGACCTTTAAAATGTTAGGGTATTAAGTGTCAAAGGCTTGATCGTTTGATGGAATAGTTAAAGCCTACATAATTATGGTTAATAAGGGCCTATAAATAATAGGTTTGTGTGAAAATTATCCTACATTTAATCAATGCATTATTTACCAGAAATCGATAAAAAAATTGAATAAAATACGGAAACAAAGCAGAACGGCCAGAAGGAGAGGCAGAAGTGAAAGAGGAATTTGACTGTGAAATGGTAAATTTCATTGGAAACATTCTGGAGTGCAGAATAATTGAAACAAGAACTCCTAAAATAGATACAAATGAATGAGTCTTTACAATATTAAGAATGAAATTCTCAATATGTTTCTCAAAATGTTATTTTCCGGTAGTGATTCAAGCCTCGTCAAGTTGTTACACAACCCTTGATGAAGCGGAGTTACAACACACCACGTAACGTTTCGAAACATCTCAGAATGATGTACTTCAAGATTCAAATAAAGTGAAGGTTTCCGCTCTTTCAGGTTGGTATCAGCCAACTTGCTAGTTTTGGTGTTTATAAAGCACTTAATTAAACAGTTGATAAACACTCCACAGTCTTGAATGGACATTATCTGGTTAAAGCTGGTACATTATTTGTTTACTTATAGAACATAAGCACATGTTTTGAATTAGTTCTGGTTCTTATTCAGCCTAATGTAGATGTCCCCATTCCATCCGATAAGATGACCGGCAGAATTCGTCCATCATCATTAACGACGATATGTTGACGAAATAAGCTGATGAGGGAATACATCTGTCCACAATATTTCCATTTATTTCGACACTTGTTCCTATTTGTGCCAGTTATAGCCTACATTTGATGCATGCAAATCGCGTATAGCCGTCTATGAAGGCGTTGCCATTGATCTGATATATTGATATTTGTAAAACAGGACTTATTATAACACAGTAATGAAAAGACACAAAGTCCAAGTTTATAGCATTATTTTGTATTTGGCCAATCAACCAAATACAGACCATGGGGCTAATATAAAACACTTATAATATCAATAATATTGAGGCATGACTTGCAAAACGACAGTCACAATCATTATCGTCCACCACCGTAGTGATTGACTCCAACAGTGGTGGGTACCGTTCCCAACAGACGCACCAAGATCACACCTGTGATACCAAATCCTCTTCAGCCACAGCAGATCGCCAACGCGCCAGAAAGCCACTTACCATGTTCGTTCCAGGGAAACACGGTCTGGACAAATCAATAATGTCCGCCCGATTCAACAGTTGTTGCTTGAAGATGAAAATATGTGTTTTTAATCAGGGGGAAAATCAGCCCTCTGCTCCGTAATCCCTTTCTGTCCTGGTTGCAAGCATTCTGCAAAATATTGGAGAGGCTCACAATTACATGCCTGTTTCTATTAACCCGCGCCACCCAGTCCACGTGGGTGGTCCCTTTCTCAATAGGCAGAATCCCTGCCCTTCACGTGATCAGCCTAAAACTGTAAACACACACACCCTACTCCCGCATTTACCCCCAACCACTCCTCACGTTTCAAGCTGTCCACTTTTTCCTTCACAAAGACCTTAAGGGTATGCCTAAATAAATGGCATTTTTGCATTCATATCTGTAATCACAAATTGCTTTAATAAAAGACTAATTACACATGAACACCCTTATCACCCTGCATGCCTTGAATCAGTAGTCCAGGAGATCCTTAAATAACCCATAGAGTGAATGGTTTATAGTCTCCTCCTTGGTTAGTTGAGGAGGCTCTTGGATGACCTTTTTGGGCTCATTTCCCAAATTGTCCCGAAATGGTCTGTTGGTAAAGCATAGCGCTTACAGAGCCAGAAGTCAGTGGTGATCATCAATGACAACCCCTTAACCAATGCGTAATGCAAATGTTGGGGTCAGTGTGTAAATTCTCTTCGTAACCATATTCCAAGATATTTTCGCCCTCTGGTGGGTACTATCATCTGATAATTTTAGTTTGGCACTTAGATAGCAACATACCTATATTTTCATCCAAAATACTTATATAGTTATTTAAACAACAATTGATATTGTATGTGCAGGTAGTGAGAAAAGGGGCATAGGGTCAGGCATTGTTCAAAAGATGGGTGGGGGGATCTAAGTTCCTCATGCTCTTGCACACCAGTCTTGTCTACAGTTGCTTACATTGCACATTCTGCACATTTTGTATCAAGAATATTCCTGGACTTTGGGCAACAAGGTAGATATTTAAAACAAAAACATAATATACAGTATAACCTGATAATTATAGTAATACATTTATGTGGTTGGGTCACAGCCGGTTGTAACCAGAGTTGTGATGCGTAATGAAAAATGGTCCCGTCCAGATGAGTGGAGGGTAGGGGTGTCAGGGGAGGGTGTGGCTGAGAGGGCATTTCTGGCAGGCTTTCGTTTGTCTTTGCGGGAGCTGCCCTCCTGTAGGGGTGGAACAACCAAAAGACCAGATGTGGCAGAACTAACAGCTTGAGTAGGGATGGAGTTTGAGCATTGCCAAAAGGTAGGGGGTGGATGCATGTAGTGGATGCTAACTTCAACTGGAAGTGAAGAGGGGTGGAATGGCTTGGGAGAACTTGGGAAGGTTAGACACCAGATGCGCTGTGGCGTGGTGGATAAATTGCAGGTGGTTGGTGGGACAAACAGGGAGCCCTCCCCACATTAAGTTGCAGTAGCCCACATGTGTGAAGACAAATGTCTAGGTTAATACCTTTTGCACTGCATGTTTGAAGTAAGGTTGTACACAACCAATGTTGTAGAGCATGAACTTACGAGAGTGAGTCACCAGGGGGCCCAGCCTTCGTGCTCGTAGAAAATATAGCTGTGTAGGATTTTTTGACTGAATTTTCAAGCATAATGAAGTCTGATAGGGAGAGACCTTTGACTGGAGGAAGACCTGATTTCCAAGCAGATATGTTTGCCAGGCACACAGAAAAGCATGTTGCCACCTGGGTGTTCAAATGGGATCAAGGAAAATTGTTGAATTCAACTCTTTTGGGGGGCTCAGCTCTATTTTGAGGGGCTCAGCTCTAGGCCCTGTCTTCTTTTCTCTGTACATCAAGAAACCTAGTTGTTATCTTCACATTGGTTTCTCCTAACATTGCTATGCAGATGGCATTCAACTATTTTCCTTGATCCCATTTGAACACCCAGGCATGCAGGGGACGGCCAGCCGGTCAAAATGCGAAAATGCAGATGAAATATACTAATCAAATACTTCTCTTTTTTCCCTGATGATGACAAGACAAGGATGTGATGAAAACAGATCTTTGAAAAAAAACAGTGACTAAAATAATTTGTATTTCCGTTGACAAGAAATTATGAGATGAAAATGTTGGTGATGAATGAAGGAAAATAACATTGTTTTAAAGACTTGTCCTGTAAACAATCAAGTGCTTGCATGCACATCTTGTATTGTAGCGTGTCCGGGTCAGTCACTAAATGACACATTTTACTGGAGTCTAACTATTGTATATGTGCTCAACCCTCACAGCAAACAAACAAATGCAAGTCATTATCAAATAATTAAAAGTGAAAGTAATCCTCCATTTTGGCTTCAACCTCAACACCCATCCTTCAAAGGCTTGCCAGGAAAAAATTATCAGCATGGATGGTCTTTAATGTAAAATGTAACAGGAGGGAGACTTATTACTAAACCACAGAGGAGAAACATGCATCTAATCACAGTGAGCACCATCTTACCCTGCATGCCACTTGTAATGTCACTGAGAGCTATTAGTGATATTTAGATAGTAAATGGTTAGCAAGTTAAGTAGCGCAGTCAAACAGTAGCTTAAAGGGTAGGGTATTGTAAATGTTATCACTAAAACTTTGACTAAATAAAAAATTGCTGGCAAAATTAGCACAAAGGGACATCAGCAGACACACAGATCCTCTCCACATTATCAGGTAGGAGTGATCTGTAGGGCAGGACGCAATCCAAGAGTGTACAGAGCACCAGGGTATTTGACGGCAAGCTGAAGAGGGGATGAACCGCAAGTGTGGAGACTTCAGGACTAGTGGAGGAAAGCAGGAACTGGCTCGCAGGAGCCTGGATCCGGCGCCAAAACATACACAGACACCAACAGGACAGAGGAAGAGCCTGGCAGATTATGAGGAGGCGGATGTGGAGGGCGTGATAAAGGTGAGTGCTAATATTTAAATGAACCTGAAAATGGTGTAGTAAATGCATGTGAATTATTTTTTTTTAAATATATACATCCCACTCTCCCTGAGTCAACCTCTGGTCAAAGGAATCTGGCATTACTGACATTGACCATGACCCATTGGATGGCTACCTGCCATTGAATATGGTACCTGCCAACCAATAGGCTACATTCCACCCAATAGTGTATCTGCCACCCAATAGAGTACCTGCCACCCAACAGGGTACCTACCAATCAATAGGTTACATGCCACCCAATAGGATAACTGCCAACCAATAGGCTACGTGCCACCCAATAGGATACCTGCCATCCAATAGAGTACCTGCCAACCAACAGGGTACCTGCCACCCAATAGGGTACATGCCACCCAATAGGGTACATGCCACCAAAAGGCTACATGCCACCCAATAGGGTACCTGTGACCCAACAGGGAAAATGCCAACCAATAGAGTACCTGCCACCAAAAGGCTACATGCTGCCCAATAGGGTACTTGCCACCCAATAGGGCACCTGCCTACCAATAGGGTACATGCCATTCAATAGAGTACCTGCCACCCAATAGGGAACCTGCCACACAATAAGGTACTTGCTAGCTACTAGGGAACCTGCCACCTAATAGGGTACCTGCCAATTAATACACTATATGCCTCCCAATAGGGTACCTGCCACCCAATAGGGTACCTGCCAACCAAAAGGGTACCTGCTACCCAACAGGGTTTATGCCATTCAATAGGGTATTGGCCACCCAATAGGTTACCTGCCAGCTAATAGGGTACCTGCCACCAATAAGCTTCCTGTCACCAATAGGCTACATGTAATCAATAGGCGACCTGCCACCCTTAAACAAATTGTGTGAAGAGAGTAGTGTAATAAGAAGTAAAGTGGCATTGAGGAAATTGTTGTGGGAAATTCTCCTCACCTTGTAATACTGTAGAAGGAGTTGTAAAGATATGCCAGGAAAAGTCTGAAGGAGATTATATTGTAAGCATCTGGATTACCTAATGTGTGCATAGGATGCCAACACCCTCATCCAAGCATGAACATATTTCCTTTTTATTCAACATCATGTTTTAATAGTTGTCAGATGTGCTAAGTTTTAGCAACACCAAGTGGGGATAGTCATATTAGTCAAATGTTTCCCTCTAATGTTAGGATTAGAGACATCGGCTCTATGTTGATACTTCTATAGAGGTCGATTGCCTGATATTTACAGCATCATTACCAGCACCACTAAAGAGACGTCCAATCCCAAATTCCTAGGCTGAGGTTGTTGAATTTGAGGTCCTACTGTGTAAGTGTGAGCATTCGATACGGTAAAATCATGCTACCCGTAGTCTGTCAAACGACAGTGTGGAGCTAATGCCATTACGCTATTACTTCTTTCTGCTATACCGGGGGAAGGCTATGTGTTAGGGTTCAAGTTGAAATTGGCCAAGTGTCTCTCAGGATGACTTCATAAACCAATCAAATTCTTCAAACCCTGAGGGTTGATAGCCAGCTGGCTAACGGCCATGGGAAAAAACCTTTTAGTGCATTCAGTTGTTTATGATTTGCAGGTGGATTGTACAGTTTTGAGCAACATGGTGCCAGTAGATATTTTAGTTAAAGGCCAACTTTTTGTTCCTGGTCTATTCTCAAATTCTGAATTCAGGTTTTTTGTGCTACCCACACAATGAATGCATTTGTTTTTCATAGTTTCGTTATGTAGATAAGATGAGGAATAAAATAATAATAATACTGAGTGTGCTCATAAAAATGGGAAAAGTATATACATTAAATTCTTTACATTACTAAGAACAACTGATTGTTGCCTGGAGACAGAGAAGGCTATTAAATACTTCAATTCTTTAATAAATAGAAAAATTGGGGGGATTTCTATGTGTGCCTCAGATTATTATCTTGCTGATATTATCTGGCCCCCATCTGGGGCCAAAGTTTCACAGGTTTTTGGTTAAAATGGTTTATGATGCCATTGCCTTTAACAAGAGCCCTAAGACCAGTAGTGAGGAAGCAAAATTGCCCTAAAATAACATCAAAGATCCACTACCATATTTTATAGGAGGAATGGGGTTCTTTCTGCTTATGTATTCTTAATTTGTCGCCAAACCCACCACTGGTGTGTGTGGCGGACAAAGAGCTCTATTTTCATGTATGTCATCAGACCATGACACCAGTTCTAATCTAAGTGTCACTGATAATTAGCAATCTCCAAACGTTTACATATGGTGGATGACATGAAAATAGAGCTCTGTGTCCATTGGTGGGTTTGGCATTGAAATGAGAATGCATGAGCATAATAGAAATAACATACCTACTCTAAAATTGTGGTTGGCCTTTAATGTTATAGGGCCATTTTACTTCCACTGTTCGTGGGGACTCACAATTCACTGCTAGTGGATCTTCCAGCAAGACAATAACAAAGCAAACATCAACGTTCATAAATCAATTTATTTACCACAAAGTCAGCCTTGCAATGGTAATCTAAGGCTCCAGAATTGTGAGTCACTGAAAACCTGTGATTTGAATTGAAATATGAAATCCATAAATGCAAACGAAGGATCTGGAGAGTCTGCATAGAGGAATGATCCTTACCAGTGTGTTCTCAAAATGCGGCCTGCCAATATTCCTTCAAGGTCAGGTATTGAATAACATAATTCCCAGGCCTTTGGGCACATGAGCCTGGCACCACAACATTCAAAGCTGGCCTTAGTGGGAGGGCCATATGATTCTATAGGAATTACAATGCTGAGTTCATTATTTAATGTTGTTTTATTTTAGCTAATAAAAATACCGCAAAGCATGGTTCCAAATAAAACAATGTCATAATTTAAAATAGCAATTGTCCATTTCATCCAGTCCAGTATGGAGACAGTTCAGTTCAAGGTTACCTCATGATGACTGATGCTTGTGTGCACAAGACACGTGGTGGGGGAAGGGGTTGTGGGAGGTGATTGGTTGGTATTCATCAATTAAGCCAATACCAATCAAGCAAAGAATGTCTTTCAACAGATATTAAGCAAATTAAGTGTTGAAAAATATTGAACATTTTAGATGCATAGCTTCCTTAACGTGTTGCTTCAGTGGGCAGAAATATTCCCACTGAAAACGATTCAGTAGTTTTAAACAAGTCAAGTTTGAAGCGAGAGTATCCACCTCACACATATTATTAGGGCATTAAACAAAGAAAACAACTGTCATGTCAAATATAGAGTTGAAATATATTTAAGTTAAGGTTTAAAACTCAATATTAAACATTATCTATAGAAAAGACAACTGAAATATAACAAATAACTAGGTCATTTATTAAACTATTTATTCACTGAGGCAATTTTTCAGAGATGCTTAGTGGCAACAACAGGTGCTGGTCATAAAATTTTAATATCATCAAAAGGTAGATTTATTTCAGTAATTCCATTCAAAAAGTGAAACTTGTATATTATATTCATTCATTACACACAGATAGATATATTTCAAAAAGTTATTTATTTTAATTGTGATGATTATAATTGACAACTAATGAAAATCTCAAATTCAGTATCTTGGAAAATTTGAATATTACTTAAGACCAATACAAAAAAATGATTTTTAGAAATGTTGGCCAACTGAAAAGTATGAACATGAAAAATATGAGTATGTACAGCACTCAATATTTAGTTGGGGCTCCTTTTGCTTGAATTACTGCAGCAATGCGACGTGGCATGGAGTCGATCAATATGTGGCACTGCTCATGTGTTATGAGAGCCCAGGTTGCTCTGATAGTGGCCTTCAGCTCTTCTGCATTGTTAGGTCTGGCGTATCACATCTTCCTCTTCACAATACCCCATAGATTTTTTATAGGGTTAAGGTCAGGCGTGTTTGCTGGCCAATTAAGAACAGGGATACCGTGGTCCTTAAACCAGGTACTGGTAGCTTTGGCACTGTGTGCAGGTGCCAAGTCCTGTTGGAAAATGAAATCTGCATCTCCATAAAGTTGGTCAGCAACAGGAAGCATGAAGTGCTCTAAAACTTCCTGGTAGACGGCTGCGTTGACCTTGGACCTCAGAAAACACAGTGGACCAACAACAGCAGATGACATGGCACACCAAACCATCACTGACTGTGGAAACTTTACACTGGACTTCAAGCAACGTGAATTCTGTGCCTCTCCTCTCTTCCTCCAGACTCTGGGACCTTGAAATGCAAAATTTACTTCAGAGAACATAACTCAGCAGCAGTCCAGTCCTTTTTGTCTTTAGCCCAGGCGAAACGCTTCTGATGCTGTGTCTTGTTCAAGAGTGGCTTGACACAAGGAATGCGACAGCTGAAACCCATGTCTTGCATACGTCTGTGCGTGGTGGTTCTTGAAGCACTGACTCCAGCTGCAGTCCACTCTTTGTGAATGGGTTTTGTTTCACAATCCTCTCCAGGGTGCGGTTATCCCTATTGCTTGTACACTTTTTTCTACCACATCTTTTCCTTCCCTTCGCCTCTCTATTAATGTGCTTGGACACAGAGCTCTGTGAACAGCCAGCCTCTTTAGCTATGACCTTTTGTGTCTTGCCCTCCTTGTGCAAGGTGTCAATGGTCGTCTTTTGGACAGCTGTCAAGTTAGCAGTCTTCCCCATGATTGTGTTGCCTACAGAACTAGACTGAGAGACCATTTAAAGGCCTTTGCAGGTGTTTTGGGTTAATTAGCTGATTAGTGTGTGGCACCAGGTTTCTTCAATATTGAACCTTTTCACAATATTCATATTTTCTGAGATACTGAATTTGGGGTTTTCATTAGTTGTCAGTTATAATCATCAACATTAAAAGAAATAAACACTAGAAATATATCAGTCTGTGTGGAATGAATGTATACATTATACAAGTTTCGCTTTTTGAACGGAATTACTGAAATAAATGAACTTTTTGATGATATTCTAATTTTATGATCAGCACCTGTAATAGTTTACTCAATATTGATTCCCCAGTAACTTTTAAACAACAACAGTAAGCAGATACTATATCTTACACCAATCTGAGTATACAGACTGTTATGCACAACAAGACACGTGTCCTCTAGGGGATTTCTGTACTGTTCTTCTTTTGTCTGTATCTATAAACTGATTGGTGTACATTTTGGGGGAATCAACAGAGGGACATATTGACCCACTAAACGTATTTGAATTGCTACCCCAGGTTCCAATAAAAATAGAGCTCATGTGTTTTGATGTTTATATAGTATATTATTGGGATTTAAACTGAAAATAATAAAATGTATCTTGATTTCTGACACGGTACAAGTGTATTGATTATTTTAAGCCTATATTCATGTGTGTTCCCTGAGTGTATGGTATTTTGTTCAAACCACTGTATTAAAGGGTTAAATGCTGAATATATCCTGTAGTTCCCAATCAGTCAGCTTTCCTATTCAAATAGTTCTGAATGGAGAAAGATGCACAGCTGTGTTTGATTGCTCTTTGATATCTGTCCTGAGGCTAGATGGGTGGCAGTGTAAGAGCAGGCAGGAACAGAAGAAAAACACTGAAAAAAGAAAGAATTCAAACATAGCACACCTCTTTATTGGAAACCAACACATTCAACACTCCAATTAAGTAAGTCTGCTCTTTTTCTTTTCAAACCAAAAAGAAAAACAAAACACAGATGTCTTAGAGTGAAGCTCATTATAATCCAGATCACGTGAAGTGTTCCATTCATTCAGAGATACCGCAGACAACTCGTACGGTATGTGCAGCAGTAGTCTCAGAGCAGCAGTACTGGTGAGAGACAGATAGGCTGACAGTACATGGAGCTATAGTCTCTAAGCAACAGTGCTGATGAGAGACTGACAGGCTAGTGTAGATAGAAGCTTTGGAATTTAGTGAGACTATGTTTGAATGAAAAAAAAGAACACATCTCCGCGTTATATTATACACTCCGCTCAGCCATTATGGTGTCTTATTTTTCCAGTGACTGCTTCAATACCCCCCCCCCCTTCATTTATATGTCTGTCTTTTCCAGGCTTGGCCTATGGCTGAGAGGGCTAGTCAGTTTAGATTGCCTGCCTGGGATGTTTATGTTCCATGTCAAGGTTGTCCTCAATCATACAGAGCTGTTTGACAGCCATAGCATGGCCTACCCTCTGTTTACCACTCCCAATTTCTTCCACCAATCGCACGCTTTGTTCACAATCAGAGCAGCCCTGAACGCAATGGATTCAGCACTCTGGAACCTCAATTCCATTACAGTAAGCGGACAAAATGATCCCAGTACGCATTGTTATGTGATACTTCCTAACGCTTACAAGTGTCCTTAATAAAATAACATTTTAATTTGGCCTCACAAGAGAAGTGGCCTCTGTTGAATGTATAAAATAAACCACGAATTAATGTTGGAAAAATTATAAATTTGTATCTGGAATTCCCTGGATTGATGGGATTGAGTAAAGAGAGCATCTAAGGATGTTGTGGGCATTGAGCGTGTTTTGGTTAATTAGGCTGCTGCTGAACGGGGGAGAGGTCGTAAAAGGACAAAAGAGCTGGGGATACATTTTTATTCACATTATAGTGGTAATACTGCTATATCTGTGTTAGGTCATTGGAGAAATAGTGATGACAGATTTATTAGAGGATTTGGTTTTACATTCCAAGTTTATTCTTGGCTTTCTACCAATATGGGCTGGTTTGGTGGACACAGATTACACCTAGTCCTACAACATGATGAACTATATCAGACAGACTATACAATCCCTCTTTGTCAATATCTGTGTGTTTGATGTTATGACATTCATATCCTGCTGACGTGTCAACAAGTGTCATCAAGTGTCAACAAGTCAAGGAGGTTTTTACTGAGTTTAATTTTTCAGTCCAGGACTAAATGTAATCTTTCTCAGCAAAACCGGCCCTGTGTGCTAAGTCTGGAGGACACAATGTCAGAGCGGTGCAAAGACAAGGCTGGGGTCTGTTTCTAGCAGCTGGCCTGCAAAGCTGTACTTTTTGGAAGGGATTTCAGGGTCCAACCTTAACAGGAAACGTGTTCTGCTCTAAATGTATACACACGTCTCTCAACAAATAAGCAAAATAGTACAATATCAACGCTATGGCACCATCATGCTCCATGGGATTATTTTCTTCTTATTTCCCCCCTACTGTAAAGAGGGGTAAAGCCCACTGGGCACAGAGTTTGGACCTGTAGGAACGCCCCCAGGCACTGTGTCTGAAGTAGGTCTTGGAGCTGTAGGAACGCCCCCAACCACTGTGTCTGAAATAGGTCTTGTACCTGAAGAACCGCCCCCAGGCAGTGTCTGGAGTAAGTTTGTACCTGTAGGAATGCCCCAAGGCAGTGTGACTGGAGTGGATCTTGTATCAGTCGGAACAACCCCAGGCAGTGTCTAGAGTAGTTTTGGACCTGTTGGAACGCTCCCAGGCAGTGTCTGGAGTAGGTCTTTTACCTGTAGGAATGCCCCCAGGAAGTGTCTAGAGTAAGTTTGGACCTGTCGGAACACCACAGGCAGTGTGACTGGAGTAGTTCTTGTACCAGTGGGAATGCCCCCAGGCAGTGTCTACAGTAGGTTTGGACCTGTAGAAACTGTCTGAAAGAGACACAGAAAAGTAAGAATGCAAAAGGAACCCAACCGTAGTACTATAAACGGTCCAGACACTGGCGGCTGTAAAACCCCTGCAGCCACCGTGAGGCAGGGGGGCCCCCACACCCCAAGGGCCCCGCCCTGAATAGCAAAAAATATGCTAGCAAAAAAAAATGAAAAAACTGAAGGCGATAAACCTCAGCTCATTGAGAGCCCCTGAGTTTTGTGAGCCAGGTAAAGGAAGCCCGTGAAGTAGGCTACATAACAGATCTTCCTCCTTCTTCCAGTTGAAAAGGGGGCTAAATAGTATAAAAATCCCTGCATCTGGGAATAATGGCCTTTGCATATCTTAAGTGCATTAAGCCATTACGCCTCCTTCAAAATTGGTAATCATAAGTCTAAGGTTTGATCGATAACGGTAGACATTAGTAAAAAAAAAACATGCAAGCAGTGCTCAAAAGCACAGCATAGTGTTGAACAGGCTCGCATTAAACACCCAAAGATTACGTCCTTATTTAGACAAGCCATTGAGGACGCTATCATCATCACCTCCACAGGGCCTCCACAGACAAAACACTGCCGCCGTCGGTATCTAACAGCAGCACGTCTTCACCCGCAACTAGCCATCCCAACGTGAAATCAGTGTTAATTTCGTCAACAACAATAATGACAAAAATATTTATTAATACCTATTTTTCACTGGTTGTTGATTAGTTGATAACTGGCTCAAGAGAAACGGAAAAAACTAAAACTAAACGAAAAATACTTCTCATTTTGGTTGACAAATACGAGACTAGATGAAATAATCTTTGTGACAACAGTGAAATATAAGTAAAATAGTTAGGAGGATTTTGGAAAGAGACATCAAAAGAAATCTGAATGTGCATTATAATAATATATACGGAAAGACCGTGGTGCCTGGACACATGGGTATAATTTGTTAACTATCAAAATGTATTTGAATCTTCTTTTCTCCATTTCCATCCATGTCAGTTAAACTGCTCACACAATAATCATGTGCAATACACATTTTCCACTTGTAGACATTATCAACACTGTAAGTGAAACATGATATGTTCCATTGGCTTTATTTGATATGGTGATATGTTTATGCTACTATAGGGTTAATGAGGCAATAATTGTGATTGGACTAAAACACAAGGGCATTTTGTCATTTTGACATTAATTAGACAAAATCATTATTCAAATGATGTGTTTAAAAGTGAAAGATATTTTTGTCAAAATTACTAAAACTAGTTTGCCCACTGAAAAAGAAAGAATCAAATCTATAATTTTAATGGTAGGTTTATTTGACTAGTGAGATCCAGAAAAATGCATTTCAAAATTGTTATAAATTGATTTGCATTTCAATGAGTGAAATAATTATTCAAACCCCCTGCAAAACATGACTTAGTACTTGGTGGCAAAACCCTTGTTGGTAATCACAGAGGTCAGACATTTCTTGTAGTTGGCCACCAGGTTTGCACACATCTCAGGAGGGATTTGGTCCCATTCCTCTTTGCAGATCTTCTCCAAGTCATTAAGGTTTTGAGGCTGACGTTTTGCAACTTGAACCTTCAGCTCCTTCCACAGATTTTCCATGGGATTTAGGTCTGGAGACTGGCTATGCCACTCCAGGACCTTAATGTGTTTCTTCTGAGCAACTCCTTTGTTGCCTTGGCCGTGTGTTTTGGGTCATTGTCATGCTGGAATACCCATCCACGACCCATTTTCAATTCCCTGGCTGAGGGAAGAAGGTTCTCACCCAAGATTTGACGGTACATGGCTCCGTCCATCATCCCTTTGATGCGGTGAAGTTGTCCTGTCCCCTTAGCAGAAAAACACCCCAAAAGCACAATGTTTCCACCTCCATGTTTGATGGTGGGGATGGTGTTCTTGGGGTCATAGGCAGCATTCCTCCTCCTCCAAACACAGTGAGTTGAGGCCGACTTAACTGACCACAACACTTTCACCCAGTTCTCCACCTGGGAGCCAGAAATCTTTCTGATTGAGAGGGGACCAAATACTTGTTTCACTCATTAAAATACAAATCAATTTATATATTTTTTTACATGTGTTTTTCTGGATTTCTTTGTTGTTATTCTGTCTATCACTGATCAAATAAACCTACCATTAAAATGATAGACTTTTCATGTCTTTGTCAGTGGGCAAACGTACAAAATCAGCAGGGGATCAAATATTTTTTTCCCTCACTGTAATTGTAGCCCTTTTGTCCTAATCTCCCGCCCGCAGCACGTAGCTGTATAGCGCTGTCCTAGGTGTTGAACAATGATCAATAGGCTATATAGCGCTGCCTGTTAATTGTGCTGACTTTTGTAGTTTCAACTTTTTTTTTCTTTCTTTCTTTTCCATTACTGAATATTATATATGTTGTTAAAGGTAGACAGCCATCAGTCTATTGACGTAGGAGGCAGTGGTATATGCTAATAGATGGAGATACATTTTGAGGGGTTTGGGGGAGGGGCCTCGAGCTCCGACCTTGTGGGGAGGCCTCTGCAAAGTCTGGACGCCACTGGGTACAGAACTTGGTTTACTGGGACCTCCTAACCATGAGAAATGTTACCTTCATAAATACAATTTATTTAAACCCATAATCCAGGTCAGGACCTTTAGCATCCATTAAAACTTGTTAGAATGTACAAAATATTTATTATGAGCTATACACGAAATCTCAGTTCCCAGCAGCTAAAGTAAATACCACTGAAATCACCAGAACTTTTTTTCTAATGTACATGTTTCACAGACAGATGCATGTACAAATAGCTAAACACCCAAACAAAGCCATTGTCAGCTGTGTATTTGTAGGAGTCCCATGCCATATGTAACAGTTTACAATTCCTGAATAATGGTCCTATTAACTGTAATGAGGTTGTGTTAAGTGGTGTTCGTAATACCAGAACCATTCATAGGTGTTCCTAATTGGCAGTAGAGGACCAATTAAAGAATGTCTGTGTTTTGGACGTCTATGGCTTACCTAAAATGTGTGATGTGTTCTTAAATCAGAACTGGGGCAGAAAGACAAGAGAGATCTTGGTAAATAGCAATGATGCTTTTATTTTCAACTGTTGTCATGGAAATGCAGCATTTACGATTAAGTGCCTGGAAACATCCATTTGCACAGCTGTGAAGGACACTGGATGTTTAGTGTGTCTCCAGACAAGAAACTTGAGGATTTGTGAAGAGCAATTCTCACACGTGCCGAGTTCCACTGTAGTCAACCCAATACACTTGAGTGACAGAGATATCTTGGTAGTCGATGTCAGACTAATCTAACATAGTGTGCTCAAAGAAACAGGGAGTTAAATATACAGAAACAGAAGTCAGGTCTGATAACTGGACTTTTTAATTTTCCGGGCACTGAGCAGAGGGTGATTTTATACCTGTGACTGTTGATGTTTCCCACGACTAAACCAGTGTGTTTCAGCTCTGTTGACTGAGTCTTCAACAAGTCTTCCTCACTGTCATCTTCTGGTGTTTTCCCCACAACACCATGAAGTAGTGCAGGCTAAAGTGGACAATTAGCCCCAAAACAGCTCTAGCTCCTCTCCAGAGACACAGAGGGACTGAGGAATGCTTGATTCAGCTACACTTTAGAACAGCTGTGGAGGGCTTATTGTGAAACTTACTCCAGTTACTCCAGTTACTTTCTGTTCAAATACCGGCCAAGCATTCAACTATATACATCTGCATTGGTGGATATAACAGGATATTGTGTGTGTGTGTGTGCGCAGTATTGTTCCCTTTTAAAGATATATTTTCTGGCATTTTTATGTTTCATTAGACAGGAAAGAGTGAAAGTGGGCTGGATTCAAACTCGTGCGACCACCCTCTGTGCAAAATGTTCAACATCTTCTAATTTCTATAAAATGTTATTCCTTTTCCTATTAACTCTACATTACACTATGTTATGGCCTCTTTTTATTAGGTCAAGTACATTTTTTGCCTCATTTAGATAAACAGTGATAAATTGTTATCCCAATTAATCAAATAATGTTCATTTTCAACAAAAAGTATGTCTTTTCAACTTCTCTTATGTTCGTATGGATGGTCCTAACTGCAGATGCCTCGTATCGACAAGCTTGCAAGGATCCAGAGGATTCCACATCTTCAACACCCACATCCAGAGGATTCCACATCTTCAACACCCACATCCAGAGGATTCCACATCTTCAACACCCACATCCAGAGGATTCCTCATCTTCAACACCCACATCCAGAAGATTCCACATCTCCAACACCCACATCAAGAGGATTCCACATCTCCAACACCCACATCCAGAGGATTCCACATCTCCAAAACCCACATCCAGAGGATTCCACATCTCCAACACCCACATCCAGAAGATTCCACATCTCCAACACTCACATACAGAAGATTCCACATCTCCAACACCCCAGTGAGCCGCCCCAGGAAAGATGAGCAGCAGTTAGATGAATGAATCAATGTCACGTTGAATCCCATTTGCTATTTGTCTGGTGAGTGAAAACATTCGGTGAGTAAGCATATGCCTTGGTTTAGGTCCATGACTTTGGCCATTCAAACACCTGAGAAGGATGGAAGCTACTTTCAAAATGTGCGTCTTTACCCGTTAGACACTGTTCCCAGCTCTCAACAGCACCACTTCCCCCGAGTTGCTATGCCCCAAACTCTTAAACCCTCCTGTCGTCCTGCACTCTCTGGGTGCTCATTAGATGAGCCACACCGGATGTTTGGGTGCCTGCATCTAGACCGCTGCTCCCATCATGACCACTGGGTCCGTTGAGGCAGCGGCTGACCTCTAGGTCCGTACTTTGGTGTCTTTAGACCCGTGGGAACTGTCCCGCTAGTAAGGTGTTAGGGTTGTACCATGTCAAAAGGTATCTCATCCCTGGTATATCCAACGTTGCATTGTGAGGGTTTTTAATATCCTACATGAGGTGAGCTGTACCTGGCCAACACAAGAATCCATTGTGGCCTTGGCAGAATCAAGCCATATCTGACTGGAATAGAAAACAGTCTGTCTTCGTGTGTGGGAGTTGGAATAAACCCAAGTAGCTATGGATAGCTGTATCTGTTAAGAGCAGGTAATGGAGTAGTAAATTACAAACTGGCAACCTTTGTGAGTCCGAATAAATCCAAACCGAAACAGATAGTTGTATCTGGTACATTGAGAGCAGGTAATCTGGCAACCATTGTTGGTCTGAATAAGATCAAACAGATATCAAATAGCTATACCTGGTATATTGGTATACGGAAAAAGAGCGTAAAAAGAGAGTTGTATCAGAAAAGGAAGAAAAAATCTAGTGAACTACCTAAATAATCCTACAGACATTAAAGCTAGAAAGGGTGTGAGAAAAATACCTTTGTTGTGGTTCCATATATAGGTCAGATACCATAAATCCTTGAGATGCCATAATGTTATTAGAAATTAGTTACCAACGCAAATACAACAGTAAAAAGAATACGGTCTCTTATGAACCGGTTTGTTTGAATCATGAATGATGATTGGCTGATCAATCAATCAATCAATCAAAATTTATTTATAAAGCGCTTTTTACAACAGCAGTTGTCACAAAGTGCTTTACAGAGACACCCGGCCTTAAACCCCAAGGAGCAAACAACAGTAGTGTTGAATTTCAGTGGCTAGGAAAAAACTCCCTAAGAAGGTCGAATTTTAGGAAGAAACCTAGAGAGGACCCAGGCTCAGAGGGGTGACCAGTCCTCTTCTGGCTGTGCCGGGTGAGATATTAAGAGTCCAATTGGAATAATAAATAAATTTCTCTTGGCTAAATCCAGAGTATATTTGATTTTAGACTAGGTCAGAAGTATGACCAGGTGGACAAGGACAGGAACAGCAACGGTCCCCCCAAACCAGGTAATCCGCAGGTGTGGACCAGGACCTCATCTCCTTCTAAAATTTAAAATTGGAGGAAACTGAGTAAAGTTAGTAGTACATCCCTCATGTCCCCCAGCACAATAATATAGCAGCGTAACACCTTGGAAACTGAGACGGGGGGGTCCGGTGACACTGTGGCCCTACCCGGGGGAGGCCCCGGACAGGGCCCAACAGGCAGGAAATCAATCCAACCACATTGCCAGGCATCAACCAAAGGGACACCCACCATCCGCAACCCCCCTGAATGAGGGCCGAGTATTGCTAGTAGCGTACAGCCCAACTGCACAAGTGCGCAATAGAGAGTCAACAACAAGCCAGTGACTCTTCCCCCGAAGGGCATTGGAGGGAGGGCATCCCAGTGGCGACGAGAGCCCACCTGGCAAGACAGCAAGGGTGGACAGTATCAAGCCTACTGGTCACCTTCACGCCCCCGGGCCAGGCTACACCTAATTATAAACCGTGCTGTAGAGATGAGTTTTTTAGTAGACACTTGAAAGTTTGCACTGAGTTTGCATTTCTAACCTTAATTGGCAGATCATTCCACAGGAGTGGAGCTCTATGAGAAAAGGCCCTGCCGCCAATTGTTTGTTTAGAAATTCTAGGTACAATTAAAAGGCCTGCATCTTCGATATAAGGTTACGTGTAGGTATGTATGGCTGGATCATTTCAGCAAGGTAAGTAGGAGCAAGTCCATGTATTGATTTATAGGTTAAGAGTAAAACCTTAAAATCAGCCCTAACCCTAACAGGCAGCCAATGTAAGGATGCCAGGACAGGAGTAATGTGTTCAAATTTTTTTGTTCTAGTTAGGATTCTGGCAGCTGTGTGCAGCACTAATTGAAGTTTATTTATTAATTTGTCTGGATAACCAGAGATAAGAGCATTGCAGTAATCTAATCTAGAAGTAACGAAAGCATGGATTAATTTTTCTGCATCAGTTTTTGATAGGAAGTTTCTAATTTTTGCGATGTTTCGAAGATGAAAATAAGCAACTCTTGAGACATATTTTATATGTTCTTCAAAGGAGAGGTCAGGGTCAAGGGTAACGCCAAGGTTTTTTACAGTTTTTTGGGATACGACCATGCAGCCGTCGAGGTTCACAGTGAGATCTGCTAACAACGCTCTTTGTTTTTTGGGTCCTAAAAGGAGCATTTCTGTTTTATTTGAGTTTAAGAGCAAGAAATTCTCTGTCATCCACTTCCTAATATCTGAAACGCATGCTTCCAAAATAGCTAATTTAGGGGCTTCTCCATGCTTCATTGAAATATATATAACTGTGTGTCATCAGCATAACAGTGAAAGTTAATATTGTGATTTCGGATTACATCGCCTGCGTGTGATGGAATCGCCAATGACTAAAGTTTTCAGTTTTTCAAGTCCACCGGTAGAACATGCCTGCCGACCATTCCCCTCCGAAGACGGCTCGGGCCTTGACTCCGACTCCAGTGGGGAAAACCTGTTCAAAGTCTCAGTTGGTTTTAGCAACGATTCAGGTTTAACTGGTCGACGGCATTTCTTCCCAGTGACCAAGAGAAAGTTATTGCCCGGCTGCAGGAGCTGTGCCGGGGGGCTAACAAAACTATCGTTTCTACCTGGTGGCACTGACGCAGATTTTTCTATTTCTACACTAGCATAATCCTTGCCTGGCATTTGCGTCAGAAGCCGAGCCTCTAACTCTGCTATCTTTAACTTAAGACGAACATTCTCCTCCGTGTTGTTGCTACAACAATTACAGTGAAAAGGCATTGTATTGATACTTAGCTGTTAATTCTGTTAATTTATGTCCAAAAAGAGTCCCGGTGTAGAAAAGTTGGGTAAGAGGTCAACAGATAAATATTGCGTTGGTAAAACTCTAAAATAGAATTTTGACCAATTAGTTTATATCGAGTAAATTCAAAAAAGTTTGGCAGGTAGCCAGGTAGGTAACAGCAGGCAGAGTACAGCACGTCAACAAACCACAGGCATGACATCATATCACATTTCTCTACTCTACAGATTGGCTAATAAGTTGGCCTACCCTGGCAGAAATTGTGAAAGTTTTGCATTGATTTAGAAAATATGACTGATCATGCAAAGAACTATCTTTAACTGAAGGATAGTGATCATATGAAACCATTTATTATCTCATAGTTGTTTGACTCCTTTTTAAATCATAATGATAACAGAAATCACTCAAATGGCGCTGATCAAAAGTTTACCAACCCCTTGAATGTTTGGCTTTGTTACAGACACACAAGGTGACACACAAGGGAAAATGCCAATTAAAAGTGAATTTCCCACACCAGTGGCTTTTTAAATTGCAATTAGTGTCTTTGTATATATAATCAATGAGTTTGTTAGCTCTCGTGTGGATGTACTGAGCAGGCGAGATATACGGAGCCATGGGGAGCAGAAAAGAACTGTCAAAAGACCTGCGTAACAAGGTAATGGAACTTCATAAAGATGGAAAAGGATATAAAAAGATATCCAAAGCCTTGTAAATGCCAGTCAGTAATGTTTTTTCGTGTATCTCTTGATACCAATTTGAGTATCTCTTGATACAAGGCCAAGGTCATGTAGACCATGAAAGATTTCAGGCAAAACTGCCAGAAGAATTGTTCGGGATACACATGGGGCACTGGTCATTAGGGGCAGGTGTGGCACAGCCCCACCTGTTGTCAACAGAATGAACTACAACAAAATTGTTATTTATTTTTATTGTACATGTGAAAATATTAATATGCATGCTCAGAATGTTAGTGTGATCAATGTAGATCACACAAATTTGATGCCAAGTGGGTCTGACAGCCGGTAGCCCCACTACAGCGTCATTTCGTATTTCAGACGTGATTGGCTGTCTGTCTGTCTGGCGCCAACATTATTCGGCAAGAAGAGCAAGGAGGGTAGATTGTCTTAGCTAGCTTGTTAGCTTCACAAACGCCAGATAACTTCAGAAAATGAATAAAGTAGATTTCATACTCGAGCACCGGTTTGAAACCCTTAATTTGGAGGAGAAACTTGAAGTAAAGCGACTTGGTGCCCATCAGCTACGGGATATTGTCATCACTCAAACTGCTGGTAAAAGAAACCGCGGGATAAATGTGGAGTAGTTTTTGAAGAAAAAGTGGCTGACGGTTAGCATACAAAAGAAGGCACTCTTCTGTTTTCAATGTCTGCTATTTGGTGGAGATGATATTTGGTCAAGGATGGGTTACAAGGATTTGAAACATCTTTCTGAGAGGATTGCAAAGCATGAGAGCAGCGGGGGTCAATTGGAAAATGCTGTGAAATTGGGCTTACTTGGAAGGGTAAATGTCGCAGCCCAAGTTGATAGTGCATACAGACGCTCCATTGAGCAGCATAACAAACAGGTGGAGGAAAACAGGTACGTTCTCAGTCAGATCATAACATGTATTAAACTGTGTGGAAAATGTGAAACCGCACTGCGGGGGCACAACAGGTCGGTGGACTCCCTGAATCCTGGAATATTCAGATGCATTTTCAAGACTATGTGTGAGGGCAATACGAGACTTCAGAGGCACTATGACGCTCAGCCCATCTTCAAAGGGACATCAAGCACTGTACAAAAATAAACTGTTAGACTGTATGTATGAAGTGTACAGGGAGGAGATAGCCAAGCAAGTGGATGAGACATAATTTGTTGCCTTAAAGGCAGATGAGACAACTGATGTCTCCAGTAAATCACAAATGGTGGTTGTGTTGCGAAACATGTTGCCTGACAATACAGTGACAGAGAGGTTTTCGGAATTTGTGGAAGTCAAAGATAAAACTGGACTTGGCCTCTCTAATAGCTTCACGGGTGTGCTGGAACCACTGAAGTTGGGAGAAAAGCTGATCGCTCAGATTTAGCTGTAATGAGTGGAAACGTCCGAGGGATACAGACACTAATGAAAGAGACATACCCACATGCCCAGTTTGTTCATTGCTATGCTCACAGCTGAACCTGACCCTTGCAGCAACTATGTTCAGCAAGAATGAGCATCCTGAAGGTGTTTTTGCAGACCTTTTTCTCTGGCGCTCCAAAACGTGTTGCAGCAATTGCTGACACAACACAGAGATGCATTCCAAGGCCACCCGCTGTACAAAGGAACTTAAAAAGTAGAACTGTCAATGCAGTTTGGGAAAACCGCGCTACGCTGCTCCTGTGTATGGAGGACATACGCACACAACCAGGATAGGATGAGGTCACCATAAGTGAAAAAAACGCTGGGATCAAGCCTTTCTGCAGCTGCTGGAATTAATTTTCTTCCTTATGCCAGAAGTTTATGTTTTATATACTCTGCAAAAACAGAGGATCGATGTGCATCGATTATCTGGGATTAGCAATGCGCTCACCCGTTTCAACGAGAATGTCCAGAATATGCAGAAGCAAGCTGATGAATCGGCTGCCACCGTTCACGATGGAACAGACGAGCCAGGCCGACGAGTAACCAACACAGCGCCGTGATGAAGGAGGCATGCGACACAGGTGGAGCAGAGGTTTTCACAAAGTGACCACATGATCGCTCCCAAACTGGTTGACAGCTCGCTCTTCCCACAATTTGTCCTGTCATTCCCTACATCTGAGTATGACTGTGCAGTGAAACTATGGCCTCCAGGAAAAGAGGAATATTTGAACTCTGAGCTGACTACTAGCAGACAATTTGCATTCTCCTGCACAAAAGCTGTGCATGGGACGCTCTTGGACTTTCCAGCACGACAATGACCCCTAAGCACAAGGCCAAATCAACCCTCCAGTGGTTATAGCAGAAAAAGGTGAAGGTTCTGGAGTGGCCATCACAGTCTCCTGACCTTAATATCATCGAGCCAGTCTGGGAAAATTTCAAACAATGATGCAAGACGACCAAAGACTTTGCATGACCTGGAGGCATTTTGCCAAGATGAATGGGCAACTATACCACCTGCAAGTATACGGGGCCTCACAGACAACTGTTACAAAAGACTACATGCTGTCATTGATGCAAAAGGGGGCAATACACAGTATTAAGACCTAAGGGTATGCAGACGGGTCATTTCTTTCATTTTGTTTTATGATTGTGCCATTCTGTTATGACCTACAGTTGAATGTGAATCCCATAAAAAATAAAGGACATGTGTTTTGCCTGCTCACTCGTTTTTTTTTTTACAAATATTACACATATAACCAATTCTCCAGGGGTATGCAAACTTTTGAGTGCAACGGTAACCGTTTTATAAGAACAATCAGGCATCTTGGGAATTTGTAATATATTACAAATATACGAGTAAGCGCTGTTTAAGAACAGCTCCTTGCCTTGATTTGCCGTGGAATTTAACACACTCCCTCAAACCTTTTGTGTACTAATATCATGACTTTCAGCCAATCAGATTTCATGATATGAAAACGTTTTTGGGACATATGATTTGTTGTAAAGGGACTTAAAAATAATATAAAAATGTGTCATAATTATTGGCAGCACAGCATTTTTCTTTGGTCCTTTCTTGTGGACTCCGGGATTTAGGTCTAGGCATTTTTCACAGACTTCACCAAGGGCTGACTTTACTAATTCTAATGGCCACTATATTCTAATGTTAGAGTTAGGGTTAACAGCTTTATAAAAACAACAAATTATTCTTCTGTTAGCAAAAAATTGCTTTATTAGACTATTAAATTAATGCTAGGCATATCTGTCTCCTTTCTAATGCATGGCAATTGGTTGAAATACTCTGGTTAAGAAAATATCCTCTTATGCCAGATTTGTTCTGTGAATATTCATCATCTGAAATCTCAACTGAAACATCCAACTCAACAGGGTTCCTCTGTTTTTCAGAGAGGGTGGGACTGGGAGAGAGGCAGAATTAAAGAGGGAGAGAGAGAGGTGTGATTAAAAGAAGTGTGAAAGACGGAGAAAAATAGTGTGAAAGAGTAGAGATGCCTTTTTCTGACTGAAAGGTTGAACATAAACACAGCTGGCTGTGATATAAGATCATTTATTGGCTGCATCTTAATTATTGCTTTGGCTCAAAGCTGACTGCCAAGAGTTGACTGTTGTGTATACAAAAAATGTGCAGTTGACAGATTATCTGAATCAAGCCATACTTTTCAAGGAGGTGTTCACACCAAAAATTTGGCAAGAGCAGGGGTTGTATTCAAAGGCGTTACTGTGAGTTGGAGTTGGTGAAGTGTTCTGATCCTGTAGCAGCTTTGGTTGTGTATTCAATTTAACGGATACTAATCCATTTTTAAAATTCGGTCCATAATCATCTTCATACCTTGTACGTTATTACTCGTAAACACATTGCTGATCATTGTAAGTCCAGTGTATTGTAAGATCATTTGTTGCTATATCTTTCTGCTGCAATAACCCTTACAAGTAAAGGAGTTCAAGTAACTCGGGGTCTTGTTCAGGAGTGAGGGGACAATGGAGCAGGAGTTTGGCCGGAGAATCGGAGCAGCGGGGCGGTGTTGCATTCGCTTTACCGCACCGTTGTGATGAAAAGAGAGCTGAGCCTGAAGGCAAAGCTCTCGATATACAGGTACATTTTTGTTCCTACCCTCACCTATGGTCATGAAGGCTGGGTCATGACCGAAAGAACTAGCTTGCGAATACAAGCGGCTAAAATTGGTTTTCTCAGAAGGGTGGCTGGCTTCTCTAGAGATATGTGAGAAGCTCAGTCATCCGTGAGGAACTCGGAGTAGAGCCGCTGCTCCTTTGCATCGAAAGGAGCCAGTTGAGGTGGTTCGGGCATCAGGTAAGGATGCCCCCAGGACGTGTCCCTAGGGAGGTGTTCCAGGCGCATCCAGCTGGGAGGAGGCCTCAGGGTAGGCCCAGGACTAGGTGGAGAGATTATATTTCGACACTGGCCTGGGAACGCCTCGGGATCCTCCAGTCAGAGCTGGCAAATGTGGCTTGGGAAAGGGAAGTTCGGGGTCCCCTGCTGGAGCTGCTGCCCCAGCCACCCGATATCGGATAAGCGAATGAAGATGAAATGAGATGATGAGATGACAAGTTTAACTACAAACACCAGTTTATATGTATGCTATGCTACCAGATCAGGATCGTATTTGCAGTTTTCCATGTCTACAATATTTTATTTGCCATGATCAAATATTTCAGCTTTCATGTGTAAATCATACCATAACATTTAACATCTACCTTGACCGTCACAGCTTATTTCACAACAATACACATTGCGTGTGGCATTGTAATTGTTTTCACACTGGAGTGATTATGGGGGTATCTTTGGCAGAAAGGTCACAAGTAACCAAAGGTTTTCATTGTTTCATTTTTATTAATACCAATTCTACAGGCATGACTCCAAATGGAGGCAGGACAGTGGCAGGACTGTCCAGGACAGTGGCTGGACTGTTTGTGTACTCAGCAAAATATACACAGCAAAATATTGACCATGCCCAGTTGACTAGACACATCACTTCATGGGTCGTGTATTGCACTGTTTGATGGTTATTGACCTGAGCATTCTACATAGTGCATCTTCAATGAGTGCTGATGACTTTGGTGGAATTATTGAAGCTAGAAAACATGATGTCATGATTACACGCAGAGCACTATGATGTTTTAAGAACAACCCAATCCCAAATCCAGAAACACAGGGCAAGCAAAAAGTCAGTACACAATAAAGTCAGATTAGGCAGAGGTAAAGGTACAAAGGACTAAGGCAGTATTGTGGGCAAAATATTAATCGGCAATGGTCCACTGGCAAACAATAGAATTGACAAGAAAGAAAGGCTCAGTAGAGTGGCACATAAACACAATACTATACAAATAAGCTACAAACAGAACTGAACTATATAGGAACTGATAGAGAGCAGGTGAACAGAAACACAGGTGAAACTCATTAGGACTAACACAGGGAAGAAGGCTACGTTCAAACAACACTGAAACTTCATCTTCATCTTCATCTTCTTCTGCTTATCCGGGGCCGGGTCGCGGGGGCAGCAGTCTAAGCAGGGATGCCCAGACTTCCCTCTCCCCAGACACTTCCTCCAGCTCTTCCGGGGGGGACACCGAGGCGTTCCCAGGCCAGCCGGGAGACATAGTCCCTCCAGCGTGTCCTAGGTCTTCCCCTGGGTCTCCTCCCGGTGGGACGGGACCGGAACACCTTCCCAGGAAGGCGTTCCGGAGGCATCCGAAACAGATGCCCAAGCCACCTCACCCCTCTCGATGTGGAGGAGCAGCGGCTCTACTCTGAGCTCCTCCCGGGTGACCGAGCTTCTCACCCTATCTCTAAGGGATCGCCCAGCCACCCTGCGGAGAAAGCTCATTTCGGCCGCCTGTATCCGGGATCTTGTCCTTTCGGTCATGACCCAAAGCTCATGACCATAGGTGAGAGTAGGAACGTAGATTGACCGGTAAATCGAGAGCTTCGCCTTGCGGCTCAGCTCTTTCTTCACCACGACAGACCGATACATCAACCACATTACTGCAGAAGCTGCACCGATCCGTCTGTCAATCTCCCGTTCCTTCCTTCCCTCACTCGTGAACAGGACCCCTAGATACTTAAACTCCTCCACTTGGGGCAGGCACTCTCCACCAACCTGAAGTGGGCAAGCCACCCTTTTCCGACTGAGGACCATGGCCTTGGATTTGGAGGTACTGATTTTCATCCCCACCGCTTCACACTCGGCTGCAAACCGTCCAAGTGCATGCTGAAGGTCCTGGCTTGAAGGGGCCAACACGACAACATCATCCGCAAAGAGCAGAGACGAAATCGTGTGGTCCCCAAACCTGACACCCTCCGGCCCCTGGCTGCGCCTAGAAATTCTGTCCATAAAAATTACAAACAGAACCGGTGACAAAGGGCAGCCCTGCCGGAGTCCAACATGCACAGGGAACAAGTCTGACTTACTGCCGGCAATGCGGACCAAGCTCCTGCTTCGGTCGTACAGGGACCTGACAGCCCTTAGCAAGGGACCCAGGACCCCATATTCCCGAAGCACCCTCCACAGGATGCCGCGAGGGACACAGTCGAATGCCTTCTCCAAATCCACAAAACACATGTGGATTGGTTGGGCAAACTCCCATGAACCCTCCATCACCCTGTAGAGGGTATAGAGCTGGTCCAGTGTTCCACGGCCTGGACGAAAACCACACTGTTCCTCCTGAATCCGAGGTTCTACTATCGGCCGTATTCTCCTCTCCAGAACCCTGGCATAGACTTTCCCGGGGAGGCTGAGAAGTGTGATCCCCCTATAGTTGGAACACACCCTCCGGTCCCCCTTCTTAAAAAGAGGGACCACCACCCCGGTCTGCCATCCCAGAGGCACTGTCCCCGACTGCCACGCAATGTTGCACAGGCGTGTCAGCCAAGAGAGCCCCACAACATCCAGAGACTTGAGGTACTCAGGGCGGATCTCATCCACCCCCGGTGCCTTGCCACCGAGGAGTTTCTTAACCACCTCTGTGACTTCAGCCCGGGTGATGGACGAGTCCACCTCTGAACCCTCATCCTCTGCTTCCTCAATGGAAGACGTGACGGCGGGATTGAGGAGATCCTCGAAGTACTCCTTCCACCGCCCGACGACATCCCCAGTTGAGGTCAACAGCTGCCCACCTCTACTGTAAACAGCGTTGGTAGGGCACTGTTTCCCTCTCCTGAGGCGCCGGATGGTTTGCCAGAATCTCTTCGAGGCCAGCCGATAGTCCTTCTCTCTGACAGGAAACTCTGCCAGACGTTCCCAGCAGACCCTTACAGTACGCTTGGGCCTGCCGAGTCTGTCCAGCTTCCTCCCCCGCCATCGGATCCAACTCACATCCAGGTGGTGATCAGTTGACAGCTCTGCCCCTCTCTTTACCCGAGTGTCCAAGACATACGGCCGCAGGTCAGATGAAACGACAACAAAGTCGATCATCGACCTGCGGCCTAGGGTGTCCTGGTGCCACGTGCACTGATGGACACCCTTATGCTTGAACATGGTGTTCGTTATGGACAAACTGTGACTAGCACAGAAGTCCAAGAACTGACACCGCTCGGGTTCAGATCAGGGGGGCCGTTCCTCCCAATCACGCCCCTCCAGGTGTCACTGTCGTTGCCCACGTGGGCGTTGAAGTCCCCCAGTAGAACGATAGAGTCCCCAGTCGGAGCACTTTCCAGCACCCCTCCCAGAGACTCCAAGAAGGTCGGGTACTCTGCACTGCCGTTCGGCCCGTAGGCACAAACAACAGTGAGAGACCTATCCCCAACCCGTAGGCGCAGGGAAACGACCCTCTCGTTCACCGGGGTAAACTCCAACACATGGCGGCAGAGCTGGGGAGCTATTAGCAAACCCACACCAGCCCGCCGCCTCTCACCATGGGCAACTCCAGAGTGGTGAAAAGTCCAACCTCTCTCAAGGAGTGTGGTTCCGGAGCCCAAGCCGTGCGTAGGTGATCCCGACTACCTCTAGTCGGAACCTCTCAACCTCACGCACGATCTCAGGCTCCTTCCCCGCCAGCGAGGTGACGTTCCACGTCCCTAGAGCTAGTTTCTGTGTCCAGGGATCGGGTTGTCTAGGCCCCCGCCTTCGACTGCCGCCCGATCCTCTCTGCACCGGCCCCTTATGGTCCCTCCTGTGGGTGGTGAGCCCACGGGAGGGCGGCCCCATGTCGCTCGTTCGGGCTGGGCCCGGCCGGGCCCCATGGGGAAAGGCCCGGCCACCAGGCGCTCGCGAACGAGCCCCAACCCCGGGCCTGGCTCCAGGGTGGGGCCCCGGCTGCGCCATGCCGGGCGACGTCACAGGACACAAATTATTTATCATCATTAAGGGGTTTTTGAACCGCTCTTAGTCTGACCCGTCGCCTAGGACCTGTTTGCCTTGGGAGACCCTACCAGGGGCATATAGCCCCAGACAACATAGCTCCTAGGGTCACTCGGGTACTCAAACCCCTCCACCACGTTAAGGTGGCAGTTCAAGGAGGGGCAACACAACACTGAAACAATGTTGAAAAAACTAAATCAAAAACACAAGACAAGAGAGGCAAACCCAGCCCTCACAGATGCTATCTCTTAAGAAGGAATATAATTTGCTTGTAGCTATACCCTTTGTTATTATTTTCATTTCACCAGCCTGATTTTAGATGCAGTATAAAGTTACTTATCTAGCTAAAGTATTTTGCTGGGGTGTGCACCAAATGAACTAGCTACATTTAGCATAATTTAGCATTTGCTAGCTAATGACAACACTGCCATCAGTCCAACAAATTTTCATGACATGATGATGGAGCAAAAAAAAATTCCAGTTAATATTTGCCCACTTTAGCAATGTCAGCATATTTCCAAGCCTCTAGTGCAGAGGTCTCAAACTGGTTCCACGGAGGGCCATGTGTCTGCAGGTTTTTGGGTTTTCCTTTAAAGACCTTAACAACCAGGTGGGGGTATAAACGAACCAATTAGTGACCTAATTAGTCAGTTAAGTACAAGGTGAGAGCGAAAACCTGCAGACACTCGGCCCTCCGTGGAACCAGTTTGAGACCTCTGCTCTAGTGTAATTTAAACAAAACTTAATTAGCCTGTTTATTGTCATTGCCAATTGAGTCAATGGCTATCAAGCTGCTGATTTCTGGCTATATTCTTGGAAGGCCAAGTTAAAAGCAAAGATCCAACAGGCCTACAAATTTGGCCTGAAATGTCTGGAAACGTGGTTATCCAGCGCTATTGCATCCATAACAGCCTTGGGAATGACGCAATCAGTGACACCATCAGCCCAGCAGTCAGAGGCAGACGCATAAACTCACTGTAACACCGAGCTGAAACTGGGCTGGGGTGAGGGGAAGCTTGCCCAATCTGCTTATGGACAGAAATGCACAGGATAAATGACTAGTAGACATTTGCAATGAAGGTTTTAAGTTAATGTTTCAAATAAAACATTTTATTAATACGTTCTTAGCTCCCCGATAATTCTCAAGCTAATTGGGACTTAGCTCATCCATTATCTATTCAGTTAGTTAGTTAATGTTATTTATGATCTGTTCAGCAGCTGGATGCCTCTTGCTGTACCGTATTGCTGGCCTTATCACGGTGCCATGCGTTACCTACGGGTGGAGAATCAAGCAAAAGAACATGGAATTTTGTTTGCACTAGGGAGGCTCTCAAAATAGAACAATGTGTTAACAGCAACAACAAAGCATTTATTATTCATCAGTATATACTTTGACAGTCCTCATGTATATACATATTCGTTATTTTGGTTTATGATAAGCACTGAAAAACTAATTTTAAACGTTTATATCAATATGGCAAAGTTTTTTTTGCACAATAACAGTAAAAGCCATATTCACCATAATAGTATATAATTATTTAAGGATACCTACAAATGTTTTACAACTCTATAGCAAGTTACTAATCCATGATCCATAGAATGTCCATCTTAAAACAATTCCATGTGTTAGCTTAGCGAAAATGAAAATGAAGGGGAAAAGAAGGACATTGACTTGAATTGTTTAACAGACCTCTGGTCTCCAGGGTGAAGCAGGTCATCCACAGCCTCTCCCAGTGCCTCCTCCCAGTAACACCGCTAGCAAGGTATCTTTCCAGGAAGACAACAGTCAATGACATACATACATCACCTGAGGAGAACGTCAGAGTTCGATGTGAGTAACATAGTTCTGCTTTGTTGCTGTTTGGTCATTCCCGGATCAGCCATGCATGTCTTTAAAGCAGAGACAGGAAGTCTGCACACACACACACTCACCCTCACCTCATGCTCAAGTGATAACAGCAGGTGAGATCATCACTTGTGGACACGTGTAAACACATGCGTGTGTATGCTTGTCACACCCACAGACGCACACTCACAAGGACATATGCACCAAACACACATTCAACACATTCAAAACTCACATCTCTCCCCATACTCAACTGTTTATTACTGACAAATGACCGCTGTTTTACTCCTTACCCCCCTCTCTTTCACACACACACAGACACACACAGACACACACACAAACATGCACACACATACGCATGCACACACACGTACACAAGCATACACCAGCCCCACACATACAGATATGCTTCTACCAGTGGTACTAATACACACGCACACACGCACACACGCACACACACACAGACAGCCATGACACTTGTGACCTTGCTGTCATCCGATGTAGCAGCTCATTCTCTGTGTGTGAGGTCACATCCCATCAGAGCAAAAGTTGAGGGGGAGAGTGAAAGTCCAGCAGACACACAGCAAAATATTCCTGGACTGGGTTCTATTGCAAAAGTTTACTGAAATTATACCCCTTCCATTTCAGTTGTTATTCACCTGTACATGGTTTAAAGTTATCCTGTAATAATGTCAACTGTGCTGTAGCTCCTAATAACGTTACAAAAACAACCCAATTGGTAACAACTGGATATCAAATAGCACATCTTTGTGCTTCAACAAATAGATTCCTTAGAATGTTGTTAGGTTCTTCTCACCTTAACTTGCAATAACATTTTGGGAGTTCAGTAAACATGCTGTCCAGCCTGGTATTGTCAGAAATGCATCAATCTAGTATGAATTTTCAAAAAGATATGCATTCTAACCTAATGACATGTATGTAAATGCATCGTCCTGAATTGAGTGGAGGAAGAAATAGATCAAGAGAAAGAGAGAAAGGGAGAAAGCTTAGCCACACAATATTGGAACATAGGCAAATGTTTTAAGATATGACTCTTTAATTAATACTTTGAATTGAGTGATTCACTTCTCTCCCATTTCCCCCAGATAGGTGAGTAGAGATGTCTGCAGGCCTGCCTGCTTATTTTATCATATGAAATCCATGAATGTGCTTTATTCAAACTGTATTTACATGTCAGTATCCTGTTTGTGGAGATTGGAGGGAGTAATGAGGGAGAAGAACAGACGGGATAGGGGGGAGGGAAAGAAGGAGGGGAAGAAGACAGGAGAAGCAGGGAGAGAAGAGAGACAAAGAGAAAACAGAGAGGCAAGGACTGTCTGAATGAATGGACAGCCTGTGTGTAAGGATCCAGTTAGTGATGTGAGTACAAGAGAGGTGAGAGAACGGGAACAGATTTGTGGTGGGAGACAGGGGGAGCAGACAGAAAGGGAGAGAGTGACGAAGGGGGAAAAAGATAGAAATACAGACTGACAAGAGTGAGAAAGGGAGAGAAAGGAGAGATGTCTGAGCAAAAAATATAAAACCAGTATTAACTTACATTTGTTTGTCTATTTTGTTCTATTATCAATGTATGGGGCATTGTTTCAAAACTCTTAGTACAAAACTCCAAACTGATCATACTTGTAAACCATTTAATCTTGCATGCAAAACAACAGCTCTTGCTTTCATTTGGTTTCTAAACATCTTTCACCACAAGATCAGTGATTCAACCACTAAGTTTTTGGTGAAATACAATGAATACATTTGTGCAATTCCTTCAGTTTAGTCATTGTAACAATCTGTTAGTCCAAGACCAAACAATGTAAGACATGTGTTTCAAAATGACTCTTTGAAGTGCTAAAGGTAATCTGTTACAATTTATTTAACTGTTTTCACATTAGGCAAAACTCTGACTGTATACTACCCATCACAAATGACAGAAAATAATTTCCTTAATTTCTATCCCATAATCAAGTGTAATCAATCTATCAATTTTGTCTTCTGCATTTGGCCATGATATCATATCTACGTCACGGTGAATATCTTTATTTTTCATGCACTGCAGGAAGAATCTTTTGGCAAGGCAAACCCAAACGTGAAATTGGTCACCAGTGATGTTATGACAGGGCTTCTCCACCTCTGAATGGTGGAACCCATCCTTATTACACACAATGTCAATGAGGAACTCAATGAGGTGTGCAGCCACAGCATTTCAAGACTCCCCAACTGTCTATTCTCCTACCACCCCATCTTCAAATGTGGCAACACACACGTGAATATGTTGCCCCCACATTGTCCAGGCACATTGACAGTTGTTCATTGGCCAATGATATAGCGCTGACACTGTCGAGTTGAGTTAGAAGCCTGCTTTATCAACAAATATGTACTTGTGATGGTTCACAGCAGTTCGGTTTGTAGTTTTCAACCTGTCTCTCTGATTTATTCCTCTGCCTTGCTGGCTATCCTGCTCCATGTTGGAAGACATTGCCAGTGATCACACAATATATATTCTTCTACACTTACCAGTTGTGGTCATTATTATGGATGGCAATCATGTCCTGTTTAAGACAGTATTGTATAGTACATAGACTATGCTGTGTTTTTTTGTGACTCACACTACCAAGGTTGTGGGTTTGAATCCCACAAAGGTCACATACAAATCTATGGCTTTAGGGTGGCGCTTCTTTACTTTTCAATGGAAAATACATGCAGTATCTCCACCAAATGTTTGAGTAATGATCAATTAGGAACAATGAGCATAGTGATAGTAAAATGTATTTTAACAAAGAGAAGAACATCTTATTAAAAGTTATGTATACATTAGAACATAATGTATTCCAATGTGAAACGTCTTTCTAGATGTTTTTTAGTACTTAGTCACTGTCACATTTACTTAAAAGTTGTACATTTTTGATGATCTGTTGTGTTTTTGCACTAAGAGTGGTGAAATATTACCACATACTTGTGTGAATAAAACCAAAGCGTCTAAAAACCCTTGTAAATGTTATGCCCTTGACACATTTCTCCAGGCATCAATATGGTGATGCTAATCTCCACTCCGTTAAACGCAATTATGCGTTCATGGGTCGTTCTGTTTGATGCGTATCCTTCAGAAAATTCGTACCAGATTGATGTTGGTTAAGGTTAGGGATAAACTTAAACATACTATTGTATGTATACACAGAGATCAACCGATCGGCCAAAATGTCCAGGACTACAAAACATGATTTCACTTACACAGCATCATGTTTAGAAGGCATGATTATACATACACAACATCGTGTTTGGTTGAATTTGTTTCCATACATAACATTGTGTTCAGTGGACATGATTACATATGCAGCGTAGTGTGTTTAGATGATAATCATTTTTGTGACACAATGGTATGACATTGACGCTAATTGTGTATATGTAGAAGAAGGGATTGTTTGATTCTGACAGCGGTGGCAGTTTTAGGCCTACATAATATTTTAGAGTGATCTTAATGGCTCAGTTTTAGGCCTACATAAACATTTTGAACGGTCCTAATGGCTCAGTTTTAGGCCTACATAATATTTTAGAGCGGTCCTGATGGCTCAGTTGTTGGAGTGTCATGCTTGTGGGTTTGAATGGTTAACGAGGAAAACAACTTAAAATGAGAAATCTGCATAGTGCTGCATTTATAAACAAGACAAACATAATCAGCATCTAAAGTCCCATCTGGGTCCGCTCTGCCTTCCTTTACAGACTCTCTCTGATTGAGAAACCAGCGACCTCATGTCTGCAGAGCATTGTTTTGTCAAAGGAAGATGCTGTTTTGATTGTATGTACTACAGTCGTATTGTCTGGTCTACACACTGTTGGAAAACAACTCATAAAGATCACACACAAGCAGCTGTGTGTACAATCTTAACACACACTTGATCTGTCCATAGATCAATTCACACACACAAACACACACATACACACACACATACCAGCAACAGAGCGACCCTCCCCACCCCCCCCAACGTACACACACTATGTTTTGACATACTAACAACCTGAATACAGATGATATTGTGTCTATGAAGTGGCTCCAAGGCCATCCATCTTGTGTTTCTCCAAGTCTGTTTCTCCATGACAGCTGGCCTGGGATAGTTCACTGATACGCTCATGTAGTCTATGTAGAACATTGACAGCAATACATGCTTTGGTTGAGTTTTTCTGGCACTGTTTCCAAATGCTTTAAGCTTTTTTGTCACAAATCCCATCTACTATAAGTTCGCCATTCAAAATTGATTGTGAAGCTCAACAAACTCACAGAGGATTCACAAATGCAACAAATCATGGTACTGATATTACATATTATTTCACATCGTGTTCAATAAACAATAAGTTACTTAATTTATGTTCACAACCATTTTAAGACACTGTGTATGATTTTAACATGATTTAAATAACAATTAGAATGTAAGTGCAACAATATGATAAAATGTGAATATTTCTGCCACCCACATAAAGGGAAAAGATTCCATATTAATGACATCATAACTTTCTCTTCCACACATGCCATCTACTGTGGATATTTAAAGTCACCACACCCTTTCAAAATGTTCACCTTATGTTGCCTTACAGCCTGAAGGTGGGGAAATCACATATGACAGGTGGCTGAAACGACGGGACAAATTCTTTGTTATTATTATTAGAATGTATTATTATATTACTTATTACTGTAGAAACACTGCATTTGTAACTTGCAATTTACAAATCTTTGCTGTATTAATGTAACACCTTAAATCATACAGCAGATCCATCGTCTTTGAAAATGTTTAGGTTGAGCGTACATTTCTGTCATTGAGATTTATTATTCAGAGGATCACCACGTGTGAAGCTTTGTTTGATCACGTGTTTGATCACACGTGAAATTCCACTGACTGGTACTGAGGCTTTCTTTCAAGCCAAATTGTCTTCCCATTGCACCAAAGCGATAGCAAAGTATGTTTTATGTGAAAGCCGTCTAATTAAAATAATTATATTTACTTTTTGTATAGGTTGTGATAATCTTTTTTCTTCTGCAGTCTAAATCATACCAAGGATGCAATTTTCTTTACTTACAGTACCAGTCAAAAGTTAATTTAAATGGGTAAATGTGTCCAAATTTCTGACACATTTCCCTGGAGGTTTAAATAAATTCTGCTGAACATGGGGAGTTATTCTTGACAATTATCCAACTATTTGCTTACAATAGGTCAAACTCACTCAGCCACCACATCTGTGAACACAAAGGAGATAAACCTCTATAAAACCATCTAACAAACCATATTTATTTGTCCCACAAATGCTAAAACGTTAGCATGAACAAAAATAAAAATGTACCAGAGAAATGAAACCAAGTAGGGAAATGAAACCAAGTAGGTATTACTGTCATACATTGCCTATAGGCTGCTTTCAAGGTTCAGATACCATGGTGTAAATTAGGGTGAACTACCTCTTTAAGAGCATAACCTTAGCCAAGGGCTTGTCCCTCAACCACCTAAAGGAGAATGTACAATTAGACAAGGGAAATCTAGAAAATATATAATCTTGACAGAGTCTCCTTTCTACAGTACATTTGTAAAATAAATCAAACTGAATTACACTTCATTAATTTCTATCTATTTTAAAGAAAAGCATGAGACAATTTGGAAGAGAGCCAATTTAATTGGTTTTCTTGCATTTTTGTCTGAGCCTTAAAGAGAAGTGAAATGAAACAGAATGGCAATTTATCCATCTGACAATAAAATCCCCAACATGTCAGAATGGTTTCTGGTCTGTGTTTTGGAGACAGTAAAAGGTCAAAGCTCACATATACTGTGAGGTTATGGTTCCGTGGAGACATGCATAAACCATTCGATGAGGAGCCCAAACATCCAATCAGATAAATGCTCCTATTTTGTTTCTACTGGGAAAGCCATTCACGTAGATCATCAAACCCGTCATTATATTTAACAGATTACCATGAACATTTTTGGACTGTGAAAGGTTCCAGGAAGTCTCCATGCTCCTAGATTAGTGTGTAAACTTGGGATCTGACCACACAAACTCTACTGTCTCCATGCACACCTGTGTTCTTCTTCTATGGCTAAGCTAAGTATCGCGATAGAAATGCACCTTAGCCGATAACCACACTATAAACAAGCTCTCTTTGAGTTTTTTGTTCTATTCTAGACACTTGAATTTGAGCTGAGATACACCGTACAAATGGAACTCCCTTCCCCTGAATCTGATTGGGTGTGAAACATTGTTTGGGGTTCCATACCCTACCGTTCAAAGTTTGAGGTCCTTGCTTTTGAAAGAAAAGCTAATTTTTTGTCTATTAAAATAACATAAACTTGATCAGAAAAATAATATTGTAGTTGTAAATGGCTGATTTTTAATGGAATATGTACATAGGTATACAGAGACCCATTATCAGCAACCATCACTCCTGTGTTCCAATGGCACGTTGTGTTTGCGAATCCAAGTTTATTTCATTTTAAAAGGCTAATTGATCATTAGAAAACCCTTTTGCAATGATGTTAGCACTGCTGAAAACTGTTTAAAAACTGCTGAAAACTGTGCTGATTTAAGTAGCAATAAAACTGGTTTTCTTTACATGAGTTGAGTATCTGGAGCATCAGTGGTTGTGGGTTCAATTACAGGCTCAAAATGGCCAGAAACAAAGAACTTTCTTCTGAACTCGTTATTCTATGCTTGTTCTGAGAAATAAAGGCTATTCCAACAGTGACCCCAAAGTGACCCCAAATGTTTGAACGGTAGTGTACATGACTTAGCTTAACTGATGATTATGCTAAACAGCGAGTTATAACCTAAAAACACATTTTGTAACTTCAGGTTTCCCAATTCCAGTAGCTTTAAGTGGATTAGTTAAATGGATTTGCAGAAACTGTGTTTGGATGTAAACGAAACAAAACAAAAAGTACACTCACGCTAAAACTGTAAGTCAACCAGCTGCAATAGAATGGTGAGTTTGCTAAGCAATGTAATTTTTTGTTGTTGAGATAACGCACAATGAAGATACATAGTAAAGTCACAATCCTGTTGTAAGTCAAACCAGAAAAATTTTGTCTATTCAATGTAGGCCGCTTATGCAACTGTGTTTTATATCTCATAGCTTTCATCTGGTGATATATGTGAGGTTTTTGCGTCATTCCCGATCCAACTCCTCCCTGTCATTCTCCTCACCTGCCACAGTTACACCTTCACTTCCCGACACGCATGAACACACCCAACACTCCAGGTCCCAATCACCGGAATACTGAACACCTGTACCCTGTCAATCCCTCTATTTAGCCCGTGCTCTACCTCCACTCCAGTGTGAGGTATTGTTCTTAGTGGACCTGCCAAGCCTTCGTATCGCGCTCTGTATTTGCCTTTTTGACTCCCAGCCTGTCGTGTCTCTACCCTCCTCTCCCATCTCCTTATTCCAGAAACCTGCGTCCTGACCTGTTTACCTGCCCCATAGATTCTCTCCCCGCCTAACCCTTCCTGTGTTGTTGCCCTTACGGACTGATTACCCGGAACACCGACCTACCTGCCTGCCCCTGGATACTCTTACCGTCTCTCCCAGCCTGTGCTGTTGCCTCCGCGGACTGATCACCCGGCTTCCTGACCTGCTTGCCTGCTTCTGGGTTTCTTGTTCCTGTCCATTCCTGCCTGTGCCTTCGCCTTTGAGGACTGATCTCCTGGTTACCGAACTATCTGCCTGTCTTTATCGTTCTTGTGCTAACCTCACCCTGCTTCGATGGATCCACCAGAACTGAATGCGCGACTGTCGCAACAAGAGGAGAGGATTGAGGAGATGATGCGGCTGCTTCGACAACCAGGGCCCACGCCTCCTCCGTCCGGTATGGTTACCGTCTCCGCCTCTGCTCCTAATGTGTCCCTGCCAAACAAGTACGATGGGTCTCCAGGAAAGTGCAAGGGGTTTCTAATGCAATGCTCGAAGTACATCACACATCACCCGAGCCAGTTCACCTGCGACCAGAACAAGGTGGAATTCGTCATCTCCTTGCTAACAGACAAAGCCCTGGACTGGGCCACAGCCTTATGGTCTGCAAACAGCCCCGAACTGGGCTCGGAGGCTCAGTTCCTTGCACTATTCAGGGAGGTGTTTGACCACCCCGTCTCGGGACGCAATATAGGGGATCAGCTGGTCGAGATCAGGCTGGGGACACGCACCCGGCAGCATACGCCCTGGAGTTCCGCACCTTGGCTGCAGGAAGTGGGTGGAGCGAGGCTGCGCCCACTGAATCGAAAGCTGCAGGCCCAAGCTGGCCTGTAGGGGTGATCTAACCTCCCTCAGTGAATACATCAACGTATCCATCGCCATAGACAACCTGCTGTTGGACCGAAGGAGAACTACCACCCCACGACCCAGACCGGTCCCCTCTGCGTCCTCTGTGTCGACACCCCCAGCTGCACCAGCAGAGCCCGAACCTATGCAACTAGGCCGTTCCTGTTTGTCTGCCGCGGAGCACCATCATCGCCGTTTAGAAGGTTTTTGTCTGTACTGTGGCGAAAGAGGACACATAGCCTACCAGTGCCCTATTAGGCCGCCTCGCTCCGGAGAGACAGGGACCTCAGCGTACCACCAGGTAGGACGTTCCCACTTCCTAAATGTAACCCATAAGCAGTTGCATCTACCTTTGTGTTTCACTATCAGGGGGAGTCCGGTCTGCCTGGAGGGCCTGATCGACTCGGGAGCCGCAGGGAGTTTCATGGATCTGGGAATGGCAGAACAATTGGGGATTAAGCTGTACCCCATAGAACCGCTGTTGCGCGTTAAATCCCTGGACAGGGGACCTCTTGGATCCGGCTACGTTCACCATCAAACGGAACTACTTGACATGCAGGTGGGCGCGTTGCACTCAGAACGTATTCAATTACTAGTGGTATCCTCTCCCCATGAGCCGGTGGTGCTGGGGCACCCCTGGCTCTTCCTACACGACTCAGACATTTCCTGGAGTAAGGGAGAGTTGACGGCCTGGAATGCAACCTGTCTATCTCGATGTTTTAGTATGCCCTGCAGAGCCACCTCAGTGGAAAGTCCCACGTCATCAACCACTCCAGAACTCCCATCCGTTTACCTCCAGTACAAACAGGTCTTCAGTGAGGAGAAAGCATCTGAATTGCCACCACACCGCCCATGGGACTGCGCCATAGAACTGATCAAAGGAGCTCCGCTTCCGCGGGGATGCGTGTACCCACTGTCCATCCCTGAAACCGAGGCTATGAACACCTATTCAGAGCACATTGGTCACGTCCAACAGGTTCTACAACGGTTACAGCAACACCAACTGTATGTGAAACTAGAAAAGAGTGTGTTCCACGTCTCCACGGTGACCTTCCTAGGATCGGTGCTGTCGCCAGGCTACGTCCGGATGGACAAGAGCAAAGTATCCGCAGTGCTTCTGTGGCCTCAGCCAAAAACTGTCAAGGAGTTGCAGCGTTTTCTGGGTTTTGCCAACTATTACCGACGTTTCATCAGAAACTTCAGCACCATCGCTGCCCCATTGTTTGCCCTGACCAGTCAGAAAACCAGAACGTTGTGTTGGACCGAAGCTGCCAAGTCAGCTTTCGACAAACTGAAAGGTCTTTTCACCAGTGCTCCCATACTTCACCAGCCCGATTCCAGGCTACCGTTTGTAGTGGAGGTGGACGCCTCGGTAACGGGAGTAGGGGCAATTCTATCACAGCGCGTAGGCACGCCCCCCAAATTGCGCCACTGCGCTTTTTATTCCAAGAGGCTCACTCCCGCCCAACGGAATTACGACGTCGGGAATCGAGAGCTCCTCGCTATGAAACTAGCCCTGGAAGAATGGAGACACTGGTTGGAGGGAGCCCTCCACCCCTTCCTGGTACTCACGGATCACCGCAACCTGGAGTATTTGCAGACGGCCAAACGTTTGAATCCCCGTCAAGCTCAATGGTCTCTCTTCTTTAACCGTTTTCGTTTTTCAAGCTCAATGGTCTCCTATGTGCCCGGAAAAAAGAATGCCAAGGCAGACTCCCTTTCTTGCATGTTCGAGCAACCGACCTACACTCCGATGCACGAAACGATTCTGCCCTCCACCTGCCATGTAGGACCTATAAGATGGGACATCCAGGACACCATCGAGGAGGCCCTGTTGACGGATCCGGCCCCTCCTACCTGCCCACCGGGGAAGATCTATGTTCCGGCGGCCGTCCGATCACAATTATTACAGTGGTGCCACACTTCGTTGGGGACTGGGCATCCGGGCATCACCCGCACAACGAAGCTCCTGGGTAATCGGTATTGGTGGGCTTCTCTGTCCGATGACGTGCGCGACTATGTGCTGTCTTGCCCCGTCTGCGCTCAATCGAAAAAGTCCCGGTCACTTACCCGAGGGGCTGCTACAGCCTCAGCCTACTCCTCACCGCCCCTGGTCTCATATCGCCATGGATTTTGTAACGGACCTACCGGACTCCAATGGGTATACCACGATCCTAACCGTAGTTGACCGTTTCTCTAAGATGTGCCGTCTGATACCCCTAGCTAATCTGCCCAATGCCACAGAACTGGCGGACATTGTTTTCCAACAGGTGTTCCGGCAGTTTGGGATCCCAGAGGACATCGTGTCTGACCGAGGACCCCAGTTCATCTCCCGCGTATGGCGGGCCTTCTGCGACTGATCACCCGGCTTCCTGACCTGCTTGCCTGCTTCTGGGTTTCTTGTTCCTGTCCATTCCTGCCTGTGCCTTCGCCTTCGAGGACTGATCTCCTGGTTACCGAACTATCTGCCTGTCTTTATCGTTCTTGTGCTAGCCTACTCCCTTGTACGACGAAAAATAAATCTACAATTGCACTTCTGCAATTGGACCCACACTACTCTGGTCTTGGTGTTCACTACAATATGTGTGTCAGCTCCAGTCCCTGAGACCCCAACTCCTTATCCACTGCCACTTCCGTAAATGGAAACAGCCAGTCAGGACCAATCGATGGGTTTCCCTCCCATCACGCCATTTTGGAAACACTGGATTCAAAGAACGCCAGGATTCTGATTGAAAAATAAACAGTAGCAGCACCTGCGGAGCTGTGTAGAAAGTGTTTTTTGTCAGTCTGAGGAAAAGAGTGAATGGAGCAAGACGAAAGGTGCCTGTGTGTGTATGTGTGTGGGTCTGTGTATGAGTAATGAAACTGATTATTTCTGTCAGACAGAACATCCTGCTAAGTCCTAGGTTCCTGTGAGTGGGAGGGCGTTGATGTGCTGAACACATGCTGATTTTCTGAGGTATAAATCTTAGCTAAATAAACACTTTGTGCCTTCATGCGTTCACTCAGCAAATGTCATAATCTCAGGCTCATTTCAGATAATATGATTGTAGGTTTGGATCAATAGCTACTTATTGTATTTGAGGTGTTAAGGTGGTCTATTGTTTGGGGTATAAAGGTGAAGCAGTCTTTTATTTATGGTGCTAAGGTGGCACATTCTACAGTTTATGGTGCAGAGGTGGCAGTCTTTTATTTCTGGTCACAAGTTGGAATAGTCTTTTATTTATGGTGTAAAGTTGGTGCAGTGTTTTATTTATTTTGATAAAGTGATGCAATCTTTTATTGATGGTTAAGGTAGCTGTGACTATTTTCTGGTTTTAAGGTGACACAGTCTTTCATATGAATGGTTCCAAGGTATAGCCCTGGCATATCCTATATTGGATAAGAACAAGACACCACAACATTGTGTGGATTCAGACAGCATATTGTACAGGACCGGCTATGAAAAATAGAAACATTTATTTGGAACAACAAGAATACAGCTGTTGGGTAATGCTTCAACTAATAAAAATCAAAGTGTAGCCTGCATAAACTATCAGAAGTCAAAGAGCAGTTTATTGGTCTAAGCCTGCCTGGTGTAAACGGTCGGGTCTTCTGGGTCGAGAGTGGAATGGCCTCCAGTCCTGCTCTCAGACAGATGACTGATGAGCCCCAATCACGCTCTTTATTTTAACAAGAAGGCCGGGGTGCCATGCGTAGGGCATACCACGGTGGATTCATGGGTACCTTGTGTTCAGTATGGAGCACACTTCCAGCTCCTTGGACTTTTGGTCACAGTGAGCAAGACCCAGCCCACCTCTGTAGTGCACACTGACACACACAATAAAGCACGCAGCCGAGAGAACACGCACTCACACGTACATGAACACACATGAACACACATGAACACACATGAACACACACTCGAGGGGCAGAAAATGACTATGGAAATGCTTTCAAATTAAGAGGCCCCAACTAGGGTTAATTTGAAATGAGCAGGAGTCATTTCCACGCTCCTTCAGAGTAAGTTGTGTGACGTGCGTGTGCGCACTTGTACGTTGCATCTGTGTGTTCTCAAGTCTCTGCTCACATGCGTGTACATGCGTGTCTGCGTGCACGTTTTAAACAGTGATGAAAAATGTCGTGCCATAGAATAGTGTCTAACAGGGAGCTAGAGCAAACACAGAGGCAGAAGCAAAGCTGAACGGTTTCCTCTGCAGTCCGCACACACACAGAGGCCATTCTGTCTAACGCCTGTCTCTGCTGAGTGCATTATGACAGTAATCTGCCACGTACCACAGACACACAGGCAAGCTCTTCAACGATGTACTCAGTGACACGCTACTGTGCTGAAATGCGACTGAACCTTTGGTCCAAATCCTGGACCTTATATAGACTGGTGAACATATAGACTGGTCTTATAAGACATTGCTATAAATGAACTTAATAATTTAAATTGGTATAACTTGATGTCAACTTAATTACTTAACTCCATTGTTGTTGTTATGGAACATTGATATTTCCTACAAAACCGCAGGCTTTACAGACAAAAAAATAAGGCATGTTAGACATTGGTTTGACATGGAGTTATTTTTACTGGTGAGCTAAAGAAACAGGCACATTCTGTCTCTCTCACTGACATTTTTACAAATTATGTATGTATGCGATGGAGAAAATACTCCATTCTTCAGGGAGACAGGATGGTGAAAGCCATTCTGTCGTTTGGTGGGAAGCTGATATATTTGCAAATAGCACTGTAATCTCTTCATGCCAAGGCCAAACATACAGTGTTTGCTTGCTTATTTCACATAAAAGGCCGACTCGCTAACCCGCTCTGACACACAAGCAAAGACAAACATTCCCTTTATTGTGCAGACTCCTCTCTTTCTCTCTCCTTTTTCATTCCCCCCCTCTCTTCCTTCTGGGCCCAGGAAGGGCACACAGATATACTCACCCCGGAACAAGCCCGGAGGTATTCAGACCACACACAGAGTGGAGCGGTCTCACTCCCTCGTTCTCGCTCTCTTTCTATCCCTCTTTCTCTCACTGCGGTTGTCTCCTCTCAGCCAAGTCAAGCTCTCTGGTCCTGAACGAAGCTGAGGAGAAGGGAGACGCGGTTCTGTTCTGTGCTCTTTAAAAGTGTGTCCCTTCTCTCTCTCTCTCTCTCTCTCTCTCTCTTTCTCTGTCTCTCTCTCTCCCTCTCTTTCTCTGTCTCTCTCTCTCCCTCTATTTCTCTGTCTCTCTCTCTCCCTCTCTTTCTCTGTCTCTCTCTCTCCCTCTCTTTCTCTGTCTCAGTGTTTGTTTGAACATGCTGAAGTGAACTCTTCAACACCCGTCACTAACTGTAATATTTTTACCCATGTGACTAGTGACCACCCACCTAGGACGATGGATGTTTTGTTTTTTTTCCACTCCAGTGTTTTCATGCCCAGAGTGAAGCCAAAGTACAAGATCATGCTCATATGATTTTATGCTTCAGCGACAGAGAGACAAATAACAGCGCGTATGGAGAAGGAGATGTCTTTGGGGCAGGCACTTCACTTTCGTGTATAGTTGGGGACTGATCAAATAGAAGGAAATGTTACAAGTCAGTGTGAAGTCAATGGCTTGGTGAGACCCTCTAGTGGCTAAATGGGATAAGTCAAGAACATTGAGATATCTGGGCCCAAAAAAAGCTAAATCTCCCAACTAATCAAAACTGAAGTATTTGAAAGTTATAGTTTTTTTTTGTTGATTATCCTTAGGACACAGTGGATTTTTTACAGGGAAACTGATCTGAGGAATTACGTCAAATGATGCTACTGAGTAATCCCATTTTGAGAGTTCTGTTTGCATATCACCTGAAAGGAGTTTCACTCTAAGACACTACTGTACTTCACATGTATTGGACTTCTATCAGAAGTTTAGTGTTGGGTGCCTTGGTGTCAAAAGAGGATTCGTAAAATATAAACCACAAACATAGAGTCTGAGAGAGAGAGAGAGAGAGAGAGAGAAAGGGGGAAAGAGAGTGAAAGAGAGAGAGAAATAGAGAGAGAGAAAGAGAGAAACATAGAGAGCAGGGATGTAACGGAACATTCAGGGGGAGTGAGACAGAGACAGAGGGATATTTTGGAGAGATTATGAACGATATCAGTAAGCAACCTCTCAGATTGGGGAAGTTCCATGTATTTGCAGCTAAGAGAAAGAGGGAGAGAGAGGAAAAAAACAGGCATTTTCATTTAAGAGATAAAGAGAAACCTGTCTCTTCTGAGAATCATCAAGGACATGGTAAGTGTACCTTCAAAGGGCTGATATTCAGCAATCCTGACCGCACTACATTTAATTGATAGGTACCATTCATTTGGATTTCCCAATGTCCCAAGGCATATTAAGAAATAAATGTTTATTGTACTTAATTACTACTGTTTGAGTTCTGCTTGAAGTGTTGAACAGGGTTAGATGCCACACAGGTAAGGCTTTAACACTAAGCTATATACAAGACTTTATAAGTTGAAGAGAAACAAAGTCATAAACTCTTAGTCATAATTCTATTAACCTGCTCTTTGGGTTCAGCAATACAAGGTTGGGACAACTAAGGATTCCACACTGAAGTGTTAGAAATGAAACAAATAAATTGCACCAGCGCATTGAAATTGCGCCATGAGATGCTTGTGAAATCAACCAAATCGATGATATGTGTCACATCGAAGGAGCAAATACTAGCTAAGACCCCCCCTAAAAATTTCTTTTTGATCAATAGACCATGAGTCAGTTATCCTGTTAAAACCGTTTACATTGAACATTTTCAAATGGTGTTATTATGCTTCTGCTTGTGTAACTAACACTATTCAACGAGTCTCTCCATTCCTGATCCCCTTTGGTTTTAATTCATAAGCGGGGCTACTGTGTACATCTGCCCTGGTGTATCTCTCTCTAGTACTTTCCTGTTCTTTTTATTCCTTTCTTGCTTCCTCTCCCTTTTATGTCGTCTCAGGGCTCAGGACTCAGAGGTCAGTGGTCAGAGTTCTTGAGGTAACTCACATTATGGTCAGGACGCAACCATGGGATTAAAGAAGAATCCATTCAATGCAAATAGTCCATTGTGCAGTGGTGGCCATATTGGGTGCACCCTTTTTAATGTAGCATGAATGGAATTTCTTCTTTGTCCTGTATCCTCGTTCTTATCATATGGATGCTTATAGGAACCAATCCTAAAAGATTTCTTGTTGAGTTTTCTTCCAGAATTTTTTCCAAGAAAATCAGACAGGATACTTTCACTTGGGTTTATTAAAGTTCACTATAGTGCGGATAGGCAATCCAGAGCCTGGAATATCCCATGTGAATTCACAAACAGCATTCAAACATGTATCACTTTGATTCCCCCCAACACAGACCTTCCTCTGAGATTCACAGAAAAGAAAACCTGTTCTGCAAGGGGCCTGAACACAGTAGGCCACAGCTATGGAGAAAGCAACCGTGGCTATGTGGTCCATTCCTTGGGCTTGGAAACAGACCAACTAACCCCTCAGGACCAGGATGGAGAAAATGTGTAGTCTGAATACATAGGGGAATGGGCTAGCCCACAGGAGGAACACTCCCTACTGGAAAACCGTCACATAAAACACACACGCAGATAGGGTCACTGTCACACGACCACACAAGCATACACGCGCTGCACATAGATGCAAACACCGATACGCCCCGGTCCAAATGTCATTGAAATAGTTGTGCCTCTTAAATCTGAACACTTCTGCGTTCCCCAGTGACCCATCTAAGAGGGGAATAACTGGCTGCCATTGGTCGTTGTTGTTTTCCACTGTCCCCCCGGTTGCACAGCGATGGAGCACAGAGGAACATAATTGCATGCTTAAACGCCTGAGAAACGGACGTCCAGTTCTGCTGAGCTGGTACTTTTGTGTGGCCTCATTGTCGGGACGTGCAGTCATGCAGCTCTTTGCGCCCCTGTTGCTGCTCGAGTCTGGCTTTGGAAAGCAGTGGGGTGGTTAGGATGGTTGGAGCGGGCGGGGTGTGGGGTGTGTGTGGGGTGGGGGGGCTGGGGGACCGTCCAGCAAGCGGACAGATAATTCATTCCAACACCAAGCACTGTGCCTGGTGAGTCGGGAGGATTGCCCAGGATGGAGAAGAGAGAGAGGGACATTCTTTTGCATTTGTTTGCCGAGTTCCTTTGCTTTTGTTATTGGCCATTGAATCAGCTGTTTCGCGAGGCCCGTGGAGTCTTTGATAGAGAGAGACTTGATTAGGGGGGAGAACTCACTTGCACGCACACCCAGCACACGCACACACATAGCGGAATGCACGCAAGCACGTGCGCACACATGCACAGACACACACGCACACACATACTCTAGGTCTCTTGCACATCACTCTCTCATACATTGTCAGTTCTACTTTGTGGTTAACAAGCATATAGTGGCTCCGGTGGTGAAGCTGAAGTCTCCTTTGGACTGGTGTAATGATTGGTGGTGGGTGGATAGAAATACCATCTCAACTGTTGGGCAATTAGGGCAAGGAGAAGGATGACTGGAAAGGTGTTGATGATGTAAACACAGTGCTTCCGAATCTACACAACACTCAAGGCTCTGTGAATGTTATAGTCCTGCCGGAAAATGTTCTGGGAGTTCCTTTCGAAGTCGAGCTCTCATAAGGGATTTGTATAATTGACTGCCTCCAAAAAAGAGAACTGGAGAGAGAGATATAGAGAGGGAGAACTGGAGGGGGAGACATAGAGAGGGAGAACTGGAGGGGGAGACATAGAGAGGGAGAACTGGAGGGGGAGACATAGAGAGGGAGATCTGGAGGGGGAGACATAGAGAGGGAGAACTGGAGGGGGAGACATAGAGAGGGAGATCTGGAGGGGGAGACATAGAGAGGGAGATCTGGAGGGGGAGACATAGAGAGGGAGAACTGGAGGGGGAGACATAGAGAGGGAGAACTGGAGGGGGAGACATAGAGAGGGAGAACTGGAGGAGGAGACATAGAGAGTGAGAACTGGAGGGGGAGACATAGAGAGGGAGAGAGAACAATGACAGACGGAGTGAAAGATTGGATTGGGTTCAAGCAGCTTGGAAGAGATTCAAGTATTGTACAACTTAATTAAGAAGCATGGCAGCACCCTTTCTCTGTCCAGGGTCACTGAATAGATGCTATTTACAGTAGCATTAATTTACTCACAGTGTAATGGTAGTTGTTTTTATGGAAGGATATTCCCGAAAGATTATAGATGCCATTTATTGACTACCAGTCTCCAAAGTTGGTAAATGAATGTGGTTGAAAGGAACCCTTGACTATTTAAGGCATAAAGAGGGAAGAATTTTTCTGAGCTGAGGGTATCTTACCCAAGCCCAGATGCAGCCTGTCAGTTTCTGGGTCTGTAACTGCTATTCGTCTTAAGACGTGAAATAACTTGCAAAGTCATTAAATAGCCAGGTTATAAAGCCATTTCGGTCAGTCCATCATCAAATGTGTTTCATGAGAGAAAGTTGTCTCACACAAAGCTACAACAGCCAACCATTAGCTCTCTACGGGCTAGACCCTAAAGGAAATTCTTCTCCAGGTCAGACAATAAAATGGATCAATTGTTAAACAAGCATGGTTGCTTTATACAATAAATCAACTGTGTTAGTGCTACTGCAGCTTCCATGCATTGAAAGAAGAGGAGATCTAGAGAGCCGGCAAGCCTGTGGACATGATAGAGAGGTCTGCTTTGATTCAGTCGCCTTGATAATGCCTGTGACCCGTTTATGTTCAACATGAATGCAGGTCGGAGACATGATACAGCCGAAGCAGAATGTACGTTCATGTGGTCATGTGAATCCAACTTGGTGTAAATCAATGCTTAACAACCAGACACATTCTGGTAAATTAATAATTTACTCATCTAATGAACAAGGGAATAGCAGAGAGAAGAGGAAACATCTTCAACTTCATTTTCCATTTCTGCAATCAATGGTTATGAAGCTGAAACTGTCATTTTTGGCAGGGATGTAATTATTTTTGGCCCGTGTTGGGCCTAGTGACTCATGGGAGTAACACAGATGGAGCGTTTCCTAAACCCTTGAGAAGAGGAGGACAAATCCCCTATTCAGGTCTTAGACTCTCCAGTGTCTGATCATGACCTACAACAGACTTCCGGACAACGTTTGCTCCGTGTTGAATCCAGTTCGGTTGTTGATGTTCTAAAACTCTTGGAATTAAATACGTTTATTTTGGAAATTCATTTTTAATTTGACTTCTATTCAGTCATGTTGGAGACAGTGATGTATAGATGCATGAGTAACAAATAAATTGCCACTGTTTTGCATTGTAGTAATTGAAACAACAATGTGTTAAACATTAATGACCAGCCCAATTAAGTTGGAAGAAAGCTACGCAACCAGTGCTTAATATATTGTGGGCTAGTAAGTAAACATCTTCCTTCAATTACAAAGAACTAATGAAGGTGATCCCTAAGGTGCTTATCCTCTTCAAAGAAACAGAGAAAGTTATGAGAGGGACAAAGACACTGCATAAGCTAGGCAGGGAGAGTGGCCTTTTAAATATTATAGATATAAAAAAACCACAGTAGAAATCTGTCAGTGGGATTGTAATTGTATGGTGTACTTTAACTTATGCCTGAAGCTGCCTGGCCAGCACAAACCTTTGACGAATGTTGTCTGGCATAACAGCACTTAATATGTTTGCATTGTGCATTATTACAAGTCTGTAAGTTTCAAAGTCTTATCAGTAAAGAATTAAAACATACCTAAAAACACACGTTGCTTTTCACTCCATTAGATTAAAAACAAAAAGACCACTGTGACTGTGTCTGGTGTGTTCTACCCGTGACTTCACCGTCTCTAAACGAGTGCAGTGTGAACGAAGCCAGGCCCATCCGCCATGGTACAGTGCTATACAAAAATGGAACTTCTTGTTCCTGTTTTCTCAGTGCAGAGAATTTATAGGGCATCTGCCGCAGATGTTCCCATAAAGAAAACCCAAACACTGATGTCAAACGGTTTACACACTGGGCTAGATCTCACACACACTTGTTCTCTTGCTGAACCACGCAATGCAGTTCCCCGACCTCTTTTACAATAATACAGGACGGCTGGCCCAGGACTCACAACTGGAGCTGAAAGGTCAGTTGCTTGAGGTACTGTAGATCTTGATGACAGCCAGACAGATCACTTTGGCGGGGTTACTGAGTGACTACTGGGAAAGAATAGGCCGTATTTTTGGGTGACATTATACAGTTTTTCAGTTTTATCCAGATACAGTACTGTTATTTACTTGATTTGTACTATCTACTATGTACTGTAATTACAACTCTGTAGCAACACTGCATGAAGACAGTAGGATAGCTTATCTGGCTTGGACAGCTAGAAAGCTTCTGTACACACACAGAGAAAGCAAACTGTCTCCCCCTCTTAGTGTGAATGGTTTTCCCACCAGGGCATGTACTTCCTGAAGAGGACATGGCGTCTGTCTGTCAGAACACAAGCAACGTCCAATGGCTGCAACAGAATCAACTGGTCTGTGTGGCTGCGGGCTGGTGTGGGTGTTTATAATGTAAAATAATAAAAAACCAAAGTTCAATGTCACTGTCTGATATACCAGTTCCAGACAGTTCAATGACTATAGACTGAAATTCAATAAAAACTCCATATTTATGTGACAGGAAAGCCATATCAATGCAAATGGTAACTACAATATAGCCTATTCCTACCTGGGGTAAAGATATGATGATTATTGGATTGATCACTGGTTTGACCAGATCTTCTGTTGGAAGAATCTATGGAAACAAAACCATCCACACAGTGCTGGGTGATGCAAACGTGAATTGAAGGGTAACTTTTTATCTCAAAAATGTTAATTCTACAGCTTTACCAAGTGGTCCCCGTATGTGGTTCAGCTGATGGGAACAATTATTAAACAAATCTGGTTGTTTTTCTTTTACATACAGTAAACGTTACTTCAAAAACTTCAAAACTTTTAATAGAAGGCAAAATATTAGCCTACTTGCATATTACAGATTGGGTTGGCCTGACTGACGACTCTATATGGGATTTCTGATTTTATATCATTCCAAGTACTGTTTTTCATCAAATGTTTTAAGACAGAATGCCTCAGGGTGCCTTTCCATAGCTGGGCGGGCCGTTTTGTGAAATGTTTGGGTATAATTAGACTGTACCTATTTCTCCAAGCATCAACATATCACTGGCAGAATCACATGCATGCACTGTGCATGTAGCCTGGAGACATTCCTAATGAAAAACTTGGTTTAAATAGGATTTCATAGATGAAAGAAGAAATTGGGGCTATTATGCATTTCAAAATGACCTTCCAACCTTATTTTGCTACTAATGACCCATTGAGTGTTTGAGAATGAGCTGATCCTCAGTGCACTAAAGTCCATTGCCCGGGATGCAATCGGTCAAAGAACATTTTTGAACAACATTTATTTGTCAAGACAGATAAACCAAAAGGCATTTACTCTTCAACATGGAAGGACGGAATCCTCCTTATTACAACACCGAGGATAAGAGGTACATCTGCCCAGAGGTCTAGGCACGAATCACAGATAGACAGAAAGCACATGTAAGTGGGACACAAAACAGAGGAAATGGATTCCAAACAAAACACAGATAGCCAAAAGAAACAGTTTTTGGAGGAATGGGGTGGCGGGCCTTAAAAACAGACTAAGAGGGATGACACAAACACATTGGAAAGATGATCTTTGGAAGCAATCCTGGGTTCACCATTCACCCACGGGATTGGAAGGCGATGACAGCGTGAAAAGGGGAAAATGTAATAAAGAAACACTTTTGCCTTTATAGCTGATCCATCCATGGAAGATGTTCATAACCTCAAATATGTAAAGGGAAAAGAGGTAGCTGGGCCTGACAACATCAGTGAGAGACATGTGTGACTACAAGCAAAGCAAAGCATTGACAGACATCATGCCAAGTCCAAAAGCAATGGGAGAAGGAAAGATTTCCCTTCCAAAAGTGAAGCCACCAACATTAGACTAAATAACCTTCTCATTAGTTAAGCTGAGGAAAGGCATGTGGAAATGAGGGACACCGCAACAAATTTGGACACATAGCAATTTTACTGCTTGAAGAGACACTCTACAAATCATTGCTGCATTATTATCAGACTGTGTGAGGTAACAGAAACTAAAGGAGCTGGGTGAGATAATAGACTCTATATCAGCTGGTTGAGGTAACAGCGTCTAGAGGAACTGGGTGTGGTTACCAAGACTTGAGGACCTGGGTGAGGTAACAGTGCCCTCAGACACAACTCTGGACCTGGATGCAAGTCATACATTTTTTCATAATGACCTTCTAATCAGGGACTTATTTAGACCTCGAACACCAGGTGGGTGCAACTAATGATGAGGTAGAAAAGAAGAACAGCAGGCTCCGGACCTTGTAGTGTAAGAATTTAACACCCCTGGTCTAGAGGAACTGGTGACGTAACAGACTCTAGACGAACTGGTGAGGTAGCAGACTGTTGAGAAACTGGGTGAGGTAGCAAACTGTAGAACAACTGGTGAGGTAACAGACTGTAGAGGAACTGGTGAGGTAACAGACTCTAGAGGAACTGGGTGAGGTAACAAAGACTAGAGGAACTGGGTGAGGTAATAGACTCTAGAGGAACTGGGTGAGGTAACAAAGATTAGAGGACCTGGGTGAGGTAATAGACTGTAGAGGAACTGGTGAGGTAACAAAGACTAGAGGAACTAGGTGAGGTAACAAAGGCTAGAGGAACTTGGTGAGGTAACAGACTCTAGAGGAACTGGGTGAGGTAACAAAGACTAGAGGAACTGGGTGAGGTAATAGACTCTAGAGGAACTGGGTGAGGTAACAAAGATTAGAGGAACTGGGTGAGGTTACTAAGACAAGAGGAACTGGGTGCAGCCTGGTTCTCACTGACCTCTAGCGAGGAAGTTTATTTATATAGCAAAATTCATCGAAGCAATTCAATGTGCTCTACAAAGAAAAAGAAAAAATATAAAAATAGAATAACATACTCAAATTAAAAAATCAAAACAACATCATAATAATAGAAAATAGAATAATAAAATATAAAAAGAATAAAAACGAGATAAAAAAACATATACAGTGGGGAGAACAAGTATTTGATACACTGCCAATTTGCAGGTTTTCCTACTTACAAAGTATGTAAAGGTTTGTATGATTTTTAAATAATAATTAGCATTTTATTGAAAGACATAAGTATTTGAGCACCTACCAACCAGAAAGAATTCCGGTACTCACAGACCTGTTGGTTTTTCTTTAAGAAGCCCTCCTGTTCTCCACTCATTACCTGTATTAACTGCACCTGTTTGAACTTGTTACCTGTATAAAAGACACCTGTCCACACACTCAAACAAACAGACTCCAACCTCTCCACAATGGCCATGACCAGAGAGCTGTGTAAGGACATCAGGGATAATATTGTAGACCTGCACAAGGCTGGGATGGGCTACAGGACAATAGGCAAGCAGCTTGGTGAGAAGGCAACAACTGTTGGTGCAATTATTAGAAAATGGAAGAAGTTCTGGGGCTCCATGCAAGATCTCACCTCGTGGGGCAACAATGATCATGAAGAAGGTGAGGGATCAGCCCAGAACTAAAAAGCAGGACCTGGTCAATGACCTGAAGAGAGCTGGGACCACAGTCTCAAAGAAAACCATTAGTAACACACTACGCCGTCATGGATTAAAATCCTGCAGCGCACACAAGGTCCCCCTGCTCAAGCCAGCGCATGTTCAGGCCCGTCTGAAGTTTGCCAATGACCATCTGGATGATCCAGAGGAGGAATGGGAGAAGGTCATGTGGTCTGATGAGACAAAAATAGAGCTTTTTGGTCTAAACTGTAAGCTTGGAGGAAGAAGAAGGATGAGTACAACCCCAAGAACAACATCCCAACCGTGAAGGATGAAGGTGGAAACATCATTCTTTGGGGATGCTTTTCTGCAAAGGATTGCAAGATCTTGGCCAACAACCTCCTTCCCTCAGTAAGAGCATTTAAGATGGGTCGTGGCTGGGTCTTCCAGCATGACAATGACCCGAAACACACAGCCAGGGCAACTAAGGAGTGGCTCCGTAAGAAGCATCTCAAGGTCCTGAAGTGGTCTAGCCAGTCTCCAGACCTGAACCCAACAGAAAATCTTTGGAGGGAGCTGAAAGTCCGTATTGCCCAGCGACAGCCCCGAAACCTGAAAGATCTGGAGATGGTCTGTATAGAGGCCAAAACCCCTGCTGCAGTGTGTGCAAACCTGGTCAAGAACTACAGGAAACGTATTATCTCTGTAATTGCAAACAAATGTTTCTGTACCAAATATTAAGTTCTGCTTTTCTGATGTATCAAATACTTACGTCATGCAATAAAATGCTAATTAATTACTTAAAAATCATACAATGTGATTTTCTGGATTTTAGTTTTAGATTCCATCACTCAGAGTTGAAGAGTACCTATGTTAAAAATTACAGACTTCTACATGCTTTGTAAATGGGAAAACCTGCAAAATCGGCTGTGTATCAAATACTTGTTCTCCCCACTGTAAGTAAGCTATAAGGCTAAACAGTGTGGTTAAGTTTAAATGCTCAGTCATAGGCATGTGAAAGGAGAAGTGTTTTTAACCTGGATTTAAAAATAGATACATTTGGGGCATGTCTAAGATCTTCTAGTAGTTTATTCCAGTTGTGTATAGCATAACTGCTAAACGTAGCTTCTCCATGTTTAGTTTGGAATCTGGGCTCTACTAGCTGACCTTTGTTCATGGATCTAAGAGCCCTACTTGTTTCATATTCTTCAAACATATTCGGGGCCTAAACCATTCAGAGGTGTATAAACTAAAAGCACCACTTTAAAATCTATTATGTAACTGACTGGAAGCCAATGCACAGTTTTAAGAACCGGAGTGATGTGCTCTGTTCTCTTGGTCCTGGTTAACATTCTAGCAGCAGCATTCTGCATTCTTTTTGGGGAGTCCAGTTAAGAGGCCATTACAGTAGTCAACCCTACTAGAGATAAAAGCATGGATGAGCTTCTCTTGGTCTTTTTGGGACACAAAGCCTTTGAATCTGGCTATATTTTTAAGATGATAGAATGCTGTTTTGGAGACCACTTTAATATGACTGTTAAATGTGAGGTATGAGTCTATCAGAACACCAAGATTAAACACTTGATCCCGGGTTTTAAGGGCCCGAGAATCCAGCTCTTAACTATTACTTGTTCTTTTATTTTTGTTGCCAAACACAATAATCTCAGTTTTATCTTAATTTAATTATATAAAATTTTGGTTCATCCACATATTTATGTGCTCTATACAGTGACACAGAGAGTCTATTGAGCTGTTGTCAAATGGTTTGAGAGACATATATATTTGAGTATCATCGGCATAGCTGTGGTAGTTAATGTGTTTGTTCAGTAGAATTTGGCCCAGAGGTAGCATATAGAGATTGAACAGAAGCGATCCGAGAACAGATCCCTGTGGAACTCCGCATGTCATAGCCACCCTATCAGATTCATGATTACCAATGGTGACAAAGTAACTCCGGCCATCTAGATAAGATCTGAACCAATCAAGGACTGTCCCGGAGAGTCCTACCCAATTTTCCAGCCTATCTTTAAGTGTTCTATTATCTACAGTGTCAAATGCTGCACTGAGATCTAATAGAACCAGAACTGTTATTTTATCAGAATCAGTATTCAGCCGTATATCATTTAAAACTTTAATCAGGGCCATTTCAGTACTGTGGTGAGGTCAGATGCCTGACTGAAATTTGTCTAAGAGACCGCTTGAGGTCACAATATTGCTGAGTTGATTGAAGACAACCTTTTCAATGATCTTGGCTATAAAATGGAGATTTGATACAGGTCTATAGTTGTTCATTATAGATGCATCCAATGTTCTCTTTTTTATTAAGGGCTTAATGGCAGCTGTTTTTGAGACCTTAGGAAAATGCCTGTTTGCAGAGAGCTCTTAACTATATCCATTGTTATAGAGTTAAAAAAAAATTCTGATGGCAGTGTGTCGAGACAACGTGGAAGCTTTAAGATTTAATAACCAAGTTATGTCTTGGTGGTCGTAGTGACGGTACAGTGTCCTAGTTCTGATGGGCCGTCTAATACGTTTTAATTTTTTCATTAAGAAACATGCAAATTCATTACATCTCACAGTGGACATGAGTTCTGAAACTATCTGCTTCATTGGGTTTGTAAGCGTGTTGACCATGACAAATAGAGTGCGGGTATTGTTGAGATTCTTGTTGATCATTCCCGATAAATGTTGCTGTCTGGCCCTGCGTAACTCACACACTGTTGAATGCTTTATAAGCAAAGCCTTGGTAGCTTCAACAGTGTCAATCACACACTCATATCTCTCAATATGCTTCATTAACAATTTGCAGTGAAATGCTTAATCACTGGCCATTTTCCAGAAATGCAAACTGAAGTAAATAATAAGAAATACAAATATTACAAGGAATAAATTCTAAATTATTTACAAGGAGTGCCAGTACAAAGCTGCTGTGCGGGATGCTTTGTAGGGGTAGCAGTGGATAGGTTACAGACAGTAGCATCAGCAACTATGGGTAATTAGTGTGGCGTGTGTGTGCATGTATGCAGAATAGGTATGAATGAATAACCATGTGTACTGCAATGTTTCCAACAGGATTCTAGGTTAGCGGCGGGGGCACCAATTGTCCTGGGGCTCCAGAGATAAGTTTTTCTTCACTGTATTGTATTTACAGCCTTAAACTGTTCCCCAAGTAAAACATTTTACGCAGCCCTTAATTTCAGAATAGTGTTTGAGTCCTGTGTGGCCAGGCAGTTGTGTGTGAACAAGGAGTACAGGAGTGGACACTACATACCCCTGAGTGGCCCCTGTTTTAAAGGTGAGAATGGTGGATGTGTTGTTAACTACCCTACCAATGGAGGTGTTCAGTCCCACGATCTTGAGATTAGTGATTATTATGGAGGGTGTGAAGGTGTTGAATGCTGATTGGTACTCAATTTACAGCACTCGCATAGGCATTCTTCTTTTCCCAGCAGAAGAGTTCAGTGTGGAGTGCAATTCAGATGGCATTTTCTGTGGTATGTGATTACATGACATGGTATTCTGTCTGGCCCTGTGGCCCTGCAGATGTTCTTCTGTATAATAGTCTTAATCACATTGGCTATGGAGAACAACATCACAGTCATGCAGAACAGTAGGTGCTCTCATGCATGGTTTGGTGCCTTGAAGCGAGCAGAGAAGGCTTTTAGCTCATCTGGTAGGCTTGTTGCCGGACAGCTTCCAACTTGCTGTCATTCGACATAGTCATCTTAATATGATTGAAACCTAGTTCTGTATTGATGCTTTGTCTTGTTTTATGGCTTGTCCGTCTCATAGAAGTTTCTTTGTTGTAAACAGACACATTTGTGTCCATCTCCCTATGATGTTCAGTGCATTCAATGCGCTTTTAATTGAAGGCTTCTAGTTAGGACATTTATGATTTGTACATACAGTACCAGTCAAATGTTTAGACACACCTACTTATTCAAAAGTATTTCTTTAGTTTGAGTGTTTTCCAAATTGTAGAATACTTCAAATATCAAATATGGAATCATGTCATAACCAAAAAAGTCTTAAACAAATCAAAATACATTAATAATTTTAATTATTCGAAGTAGCCACCTTTTTCCTTTGAGAGATTTGCACACTCTTGGCATTCTCTCAACAAGCTTCATTTAGTATGACTGGTATAGAGAAACAGTCAAACTTTTGACTGCTACTGTATATAATCACTGTGAGGATGATGTCAATGATGTTCTTTTTAATGAAGCCAGTAACTGTTCTGGGAAACTTCATTGTTATTGTTGGAGCTTAGGGGGTGCTGTCAGAGTAACTCCCATGGGTGTGTAGCTTCCTTAACAGTAATAAAACAGAGGGTAGGGTATCAATCTACTGTTTCAGAGTGAGAGACTCTTGTGGCTTGTCAATGGTTCAACTATTTTCCTGGCCAAGATAAACACAGCTTCCCTGATAGCAAAAGTGGGAAGATACAAGTTTGTGAAGGCTGGTGGTTTACTACACAAGCCAAGCAGTCTGTGGAGGAGATGTTAGAAATGTAAACTTTAAAACACTGTACAGATATTTATCTCATAAAATGTTAACGGTGTGCACCACAATGGATTGAGGATCCATAATGTTTTGTATTCGCTGTGACAGGAAATTCGTTTTTTTCACAAAAATTATAATTATTTCACAAAGTTCTATCAAAACACATTAGCAGGGGAAAGCAATATGACCACAGGACACAGCACTCGTGCTAGCTCGCACAGAGAGACAATCACTTCAAGCAGTTTATGAACATAGACTGATTCATAATTTTCCGAAAGAATAACAGCCTCTAATAAGATTTCGGGAAGAAAAATCCACCAGAGAGATAGCAGGAACATTAGAGGTGGCCATTAAAAGTTTGCTATATTCTCAGAAAAAAAGAACACACTGGTTAGCTCTGCAACACAAAAAGGCATGGACATCCACGGAAGACCACAGTGGTGGATGATCGTAGGACCCTTTCCATTGTAGAGAAAAAACACTTCACAACATCCAGCCAAGTGAAGAACACTCTCCAGAAAGTAGGCATATCATTATCCAAGTCTACCATAAAGAGCAGACTTCACGAGAGCAAATACAGAGGGTTCACCACAAGGTGCAAACCATTCATAAGCCACAAGAATAGAAAGGCCAGATTAAACTTTGCCAAAAAACATCTAAAAAAGCCAGCCCAGTTCTGGAACAGCATTCTTTGGAAAGATTAAACTAAGATCAACCTGTACCAGAATGATGGGAAGAAAAAAGTATGGCAAAGGCTTGGAATGGCATATGAATTGAGGCATACCACATAATCTTTAAAACATGGTGGAGACAATGTGACGGTATGGGCATGCATGGTTTCCAATGGCACAGGTTCACTAGCAAGCACATTTATTTATATAGCACAATTCATACATAGAAGCAATTCAATGTGCTTTACAATCAAAAGAAAGATATTAAAATGCATTAGAACTAAAAAACAGTCAGATTGTTACAATTCTCTAACCACCTTTTGAGAGATAATACCCTACATTGATGTACAGGTGCTGGTCATAAAATTAGAATATCATCAAAAAGCTGATTTATTTCAGTAATTCCATTCAAAAAGTGAAACTTGTATATTATATTCATTCATTACACACACACATATTTCCAATGTTTATTTCTTTTAATTGTGATGATTATAACTGACAACTAACGAAAATCCCAAATTCAGTATCTCATCAAATTTGAATATTACTTAAGACCAATAAAAAAAAAGGATTTTTAGAAATGTTGGCCAACTGAAAAGTATGAACATGACAAGTATGAGTATGTACAGCACTCAATACTTAGTTGGGGCTCCTTTTGCCTGAATTACTGCAGCAATGCGGCGTGGCATGGAGTCGATCAGTCTGTGGCATTGCTCAGGTGTTATGAGGGCCCAGGTTGCTCTGATAGTGGCCTTCAGCTCTTCTGCATTGTTGGGTCTGGCGTATCGCATCTTCCTCTTCACAATACCCCATAGATTTTCTATAGGGTTAAGGTCAGGTAAGTTTGCTGGCCAATTAAGAACAGGGATACCATGGTCCTTAAACCAGGTACTGGTAGCTTTGGCACTGTGTGCAGGTGCCAAGTCCTGTTGGAAAATGAAATCTGCATCTCCATAAAGTTGGTCAGCAGCAGGAAGCATGAAGTGCTCTAAAACTTCCTGGTAGACGGTTGCGTTGACCTTGGACCTCAGAAAACACAGTGGACCAACAACAGCAGATGACATGACACCCCAAACCATCACTGACTGTGGAAACTTTACACTGGACTTCAAGCAACGTTGATTCTGTGCCTCTCCTCTCTTCCTCCAGACTCTGGGACCTTGATTTCCAAAGGAAATGCAAAATGTACTTTCATCAGAGAACATAATTTAGCAGCAGTCCAGTCCTTTTTGTCTTTAGCCCAGGCGAAATGCTTCTGACGCTGTGTCTTGTTCAAGAGTGGCTTGACACAAGGAATGCGACAGCTGAAACCCATGTCTTGCATACGTCTATGCGTGGTGGTTCTTGAAGCACTGACTCCAGCTGCAGTCCACTCTTTTTGAATCTCCCCCACATTTTGAATGGGTTTTGTTTCACAATCCTCTCCAGGGTGCGGTTATCCCTATTGCTTGTACACTTTTTTCCACAAGCATAGCAAAATAAGAACTAGAATAACAATGAAATAATAAAACATTGAATCAAAGAAAGAGAGAAATATAAAAAATACATCATAATAATAAAACATTGAATAAGAAAATAGAACAAAAACCAATAAAGGCTGTGTGGTTCAGTTCAAGCACTCATAGGCGCATGAAAAGAGAAATGTTTTTAACCTGGATTTCAAAATGTATATGTTTGGGGCACGTCTAAGATCTTCTGGTAGTTCATTCCAGTAATGTGCAGCATAACTGCTAAATGCAGCTTCGCCATGTTTAATTTGGACTCTAGGCTCTACTAGCTGACCTGAGTTCATGGATCTAAGAACCCTGCTTGGTTTATACTCTTCAAATATATCATAGACTGTAAAATCAAATGGACGACACCCCTTCGCTCTTTTCCATTGGTGAAAACTGAAGCCGCCAGTGTCCCGATATGGCGCTGACATCTTGGACTTGCGTCTGCGCAGATAGCGATCTTGGGACCAGTTCTGCGCAGTAGTTCTGCGCAGTAGTTATGCGCAGTAGCGAGCAGGAAATAAAGCCGTAAAGCCGCGAAATCAACGGCCCCACCCCTGTGCCCCGCCGTAATCAATCGCAAGCACACGCTGCACTGTTTTGGAAGTGGAGTCCTGCTCCTGTGAACTCTGTCTGCTCCGTTCCACTCCAACCTCATTAAAATACGATATGTTATAGCCTAACTTACATAATGTTTAACCTTAATTTAGAATAGGCCTAATACAAAAATAATTGGTAACTTCTAGCTAACGATCACCTGCTAGCTATTAACATGGCTATTAACGAGGCTTGTTTTCTTTTAGCTAACGTTAGCTAGCCCATTACATTTATTTACTAATTAAATAGCTTATAAATTTAACTTACCGAAAAAAATTCAAAGATCGATTGGAAATGCCAGATCGGTTAGCACAATCTACTGCAGAACAACCCATTATGTCCATGTGAAATTATATCAATTATAGAAATTTAGAGATTAAATTTAAAGCTCCAATCTCCTTAGTCCTCCGAAGATCGCGAAAAAAGCCTGTTGGCGCTTCAGTGGCTCCTCGGCTCAGATAGCTGTCAATCACAGCTGTGAATCACGACGTCACACCACCGTTTTTAGAGCATTAAATAACTAACTAAAAACCAACTTATTTTAAAAACAAACTCTTGAATTTACATTAGCGTGATACAAACTACAGTAAATGACAGAAACCAGCTTCGGAAAAAAGATATTTGAAGGGTAATTTAATTGTTTAGTTGGTCTTGCATCCCATTGAATAACATGGGGAGGTGGGGTTTATGACCTATACTGGGATCGAGACGTTTTGGCTTCACTTTTCAGGGCTTGTGCGGCACACTTGAAATATATCAGAAATGTATTCAGGGCCTAAACCATTCAGTAATTTATAGACTAAAAGTCCCACTTTAAAATCTATTCTGTAACTGACTGGAGGCCAGTGCAAAGATTTAAGAATCGGAGTGATGTGCTCTGTTCTCTTGGTCCTGGTTAACATTCAAGAAGCAGCATTCTGAATGAGCTGAAGTTGTTTTACAGTCTTTTTGGGGAGTCCAGTTAAAAGCCCATTACAACCCTACTAGAGATAAAAGCATGGATGAGCTTCTCTTGGTCTTTTTGGGACACCAGGCCTTTGATTCTGGCTATATATTTAAGATGATAGAATGCTGTTTTGGTGACCGCTTTGATATGAATTTTGAATGTGAAGTCTGAGTCAATCAGAACACCAAGATTAGCCACTTGGTCCCTGGTTTTTAGGGCCCGAGAATCCAGCTCTTTACTAATACTAGTTCTCTTACTTTTGTTGCCCAAAACAATAAACTCTGTTTTATATTAGTTTAATTGTAGACAATTTTGGTTCATTCAGGTATTTATGTGTTAATGTTTGGTAATGTTGTTGTTCTGTAGAATTTTGCCCAGAGGTAGCATAGAGATAGAACAGAAGCAGTCCAAGAACTTATCCTTGGGGAACTCTGCATGTCGTAGCCTCCCCATCAGACTCATGATTACCAATGGTGACAAAGTAACAATAGTGTTTATTGATAATATGACAAAAAACAAAAGCAGACGGATGAATTCTGAAGTGTATAGGGATATATAGTCTGCTCAAATTCAGCAAAGTTGATTGGATGGTGTTTTACTTAACAGATGGACTAAACATACTGCGAAAGCAACCCAAGGGTTTTTTGAGGCAAAGAAGTTGAATATTCTGCAAGGGCCTGAGTCAATCACCTGATCTCAACTCAATCAAAGATGCATTTCACTTGCTGAAGACAAAACTTAATGCAAAAAAACCCATGAACAAACAATAACTGAAACCCAGTGTTTGGTGATGTCCATGCGTTCCAGACTGCAAAGGATTCTCAACATAGTATTAAAATTGAACATTTTCATTTATGATTGTGTTAATTTGTCCAATTACATTTGAGCCCCTGAAATAAGGGGACTGTGTATGAAAATGGTAGCAATTCCTAAACGTTTCATAAAAAAAGTCCGTAATCGTTACCTCAGTGTAGCAATTGTTAGAAGCTAATGAAAAGGGCCATATTCGCTATTAAAGGACAATAGCACAAAAAAATGTGAATTGTTTAAATGACACTAATTTCATTGTATTTCTCTATGGGTATTTTGTAATATTCATTGAAGAATCTTAAAGTAAACTTAAGAAAGTTAAGTTAAGATTTTTTTATTTTTTTATTTGTTAATAAAATATTACAGTTTTAAAGACCCCTTTGGAACAGTATTTTAACCATTATTTGAAATGGTATATTGACAGAAAACAGTACAGTTTTCTATTGTACAAGGAAGACCTAGTGAAAAGAGAAGAATGAGCCTTATTCAGCGCTAAAAAAGATTTTCTATTGTTCTTCCTGAGAAATACATCCAGGAGGTGGCAGCGTATTGCTCTTAGATGGACTTTCCCGAGAGAGAGCGCTGCAGGTGTATGCCACTGATGATGCAGGAGTAAAAGTCTGATCAATTGATCGTGCCTCTTCTACAGTGCGTGGTAAAACCTATGGTCACAGTCACCCTAGTCTAAATTGCTGAACTGGCAGCACTTTCTAGTAAGTCTTAGAATAAAATAAACGTCTATTTTTCCGAGAGACGAAAACGTTTAATTATATTTTATTTTTATTTTAATTACTCATTTATTTTTGCGAACAATTTCAGCCATACTGTTTTCGGGAACATGCTGTGGAAAGTGCAACACGGAATGTTAACATAGATAAACAGCAGAGCGCTTTGGTAGGTGAAGCGAACGCTAGTCGCTAACAATTTAAAACGTAGCTAGTACAGGGCAGAATATGTCTGAAAGATATAAGGTACAAGCTAGCTCAAAACCCTGCCGAATGCTAAATAATGTATTTATCTTACTAACACTATAGTTGATGATTTGGAGAGCGCTATGTGTCTGTGTTGTTAGCAAGCTAACGTTAAGCTAGCTAATGTTAACTGCAGTAGAAAACGTGTGGTCAACGTTGCTGCTAGTCGCTGAAGAGAACATACTGTAATGTTTGCTTCTGTCAGCTTGCTACAATGCTGACTGATGATGGCTTCAACTTCTACAGCTGACATACAAGGTGTGTGTATCTAAAACTCATAATGTTACTAGTTTAGAGAAATTCCTAACTAAGACCAACATGACCAGGTAAAACGAGTTAATTACTAACCTGACCATGTCCATGGGCCTCAAATTAACTGATCGTTTTTCACTAATCAGTCCTTTTCATTTATTTGATTACAGGTTAGTAATTTACCTGTTATTATTTACCAGTTATTTATTTTATCTTACCTGGTGATTTAAGTCCTGATTAGGAACATACCAAAACACAGCTTTACTTGTATTTTCTTGCACCTCTAATGGTCAATAAGTTCAAACTGAGTCACATATAGCTATTAGCCTACTCATCCTATACGTTCAAGTTGCTAGTTATTGAATACTCAGATGTGCCATCGTATATTCATCTAGACACGTACATCTAAACCACATACATACAATTGTATCTTGTTAGTTTTGTAGTTGTTTGTGTAGATACCTTTGAGCTTGGCCTAACCAAGTTAATATTTTCCCTCATTCCCATAATTAAACAGTGTGGCATGAAGGTGACCGGTGCCTTGCTCCCAGCCCCAGAAATGGAACCCTACAGGAGGTGACAATCCAAAAACTCACCACCACTTCCTGTGGCAAGGTCACCGCACTGGTGAAGTTCACTGATCAGCATGTTGATGATGACGAACAAGAGGCAGTCTTTCCAGTCATTAAACTCCAAAGACCAGACAATATCCAGTCATCTGGTGGAGTGTCTGACCATGAGAAGCCTTTCTTCGTCTACACCCGGATAGTCCCCGGTCCATCAGAGTCCTTGGTGTTGTCCTCAAGCGGTGTAGCAGTCCCATACACCATCAACAGGTATATGAGCTGTTCAAATGATCACCTAGCCACTTTGTTTTTTTCACGTTATCACAGAGGTGTGAGAAGATGTCAGCATTGTTATGCTGCTATATTATTGTGCTGGGGGATATGAGGAATGCATTTTCTAACTTTTCTCAGTCTCCTCCAGTTTTAAATTTTAGGAGGAGATGAGGTCCTGGTCCACACCTGCGGAGTACCTGGTTTGGGGGGCCCGTTGCTGTCCCTGTCCTTGTCCACCTGGTCATACTTTTGACCTAGTCTAGAATTAAATAGACTATAGATTTAGCCCAGAGAAATGTATTTATTATTCTAATTGGACTCTTAATATCTCACCCGGCACAGCCAGTTGTAAAAAATTAATAAATGTGATTGATTGATTGTCATTAGGATGTTTATCCCAATCACTTTGTCTATAAACCTGGGATTGCAGGTTCTATTTGGTGTATGAATGGAGCCTTAATCAGATGCCATCACCAGGTACCTAAGGGGCTACCAGCGGGAAGGGATCCAGTTTATCTATGACAACTATGCCCTGTCTAGAGGATGTATCCTGGGCGATGACATGGGCCTGGGCAAGACCGTCCAGGTAATGACTGGGCTGGTTGACCCCTGAGTGATGATTTGTGTATATATACTACACAACCTCCTTTTGTCAACTGATGCTGGCTGTTTATATACATATTTTTGGAAGTACATAATGGCTGTCTTGAGATGAATGAACTTTAAGTTGCCCTGGATAAGAGCGTCTACTAAATGAGTGAAATGTCAATGTACAGTTGTGGCCAAAAGTTTTGAGAATTACAGAAATTAAAATTTTCACAAAGTCCGCTGCTTCCGTGTTTTTAAATATTTTTGTCAGATGTTACTATGGTATACTGACATATAATTACAAGCATTTCATAAGTGTCAAAGGCTTTTATTGACAATTACATTTAGTTTACGCAAAGAGTCAATATTTGCAGTGTTGACGTTTCTTTTTCAAGACCTCTGCAATCCGCCCTGGCATGCTGTCATTTAAATTCTGGGCCACATCCTGACTGATGGCAGCCCATTCTTGCGTAATCAATGCTGGGAGTTTGTCAGAATTATTGGCATTCTTGAGGATTGACCACACGTTCTCAATGGGATTAAGGTCTGGGGAGTTTCCTGGCCATGGACCCACATTTCTGTGTTTTGTTTCCTGAGCCACTTAGTTATAATTTTTGCCTTATGGCAAGGTGCTCCATCATGCTGGAAAAGGCGTTGTTCGTCAACAAACTGTTCTTGGATGGTTGGGAGAAGTTGCTCTCGGAGATTGTTTTGGTACCATTCTTTATTCATGGCTGTGTTCTTAGGCAGAATTGTGAGTGAGCCAGCTCCCTTGGCTGAGAAGCAACCCCACACATGAATGGTCTCAGGATGCTTTACTGTTGGCATGACACAGGACTGATGGTAGCGCTCACCTTGTCTTCTCCGGAAAAGCTTTTTTCCAGATGCCCCAAACAATCGGAAAGGGGACTCATCAGAGAAAATGACTTTACCCCAGTCCTCAGCAGTCCAATGCCTGTATCTATTGTAGAATATCAGTCTGTCCCTGATGTTTTCCTGGAGAGAAGTGGCTTCTTTGCTGCCCTTCTTGACACCAGGCCATCCTCCAAGTCTTCGCCCCCCTGTGCGTGCAGATGTACTCACACCTGCCTGCTGCCATTCCTGAGCAAGCTCTGCACTGGTGGTGCCCCGATCCCACAGCTGAATCAAATTTAGGAGACGGTCCTGGCGCTTGCTGGACTTTCTAGGGTGTCCTGAAGCCTTTTTTTGGGGATTAAGTTCATTTTCATGGCAAAGAGGGACTTTGCAATCAATTGCAATTCATCTGATCACTCTTCAAAACATGCTGGAGTATATGCAAATTGCCATCATAAAAACTGAGGCAGCAGACTTTGTGAAAATTAATATTTGTGTCATTCTCAAAACGTTTGACCACAACTGTATGTATCTACAGTATAGATTAGATTCAACTTTATTGTCATTGAACAAGTCCAGTACAACGAAATGCAGTTTGCATCTAACCAGAAGTGCAAATAGAAGAGGGAAGAAAATGTACAAGTATTAAGTATATGTATATTACAAGTGGAATGTATAGATGTACAATGAAGGCAAAGGCATTACAAATGGTAATACTAAATGTGCATTTAAGGCAAATAGAGGAGGGCAGAAAATGTGTAAGTATTAAGTTGTGTGTGTGCGCGCGCTCGGTCAACAGGTCATTGGTTTCCTGGCTGCTGTTCTGGGTAAAACGGGGACATGGGAAGATATTGAAAACAACAGGCCTCAGTTTCTCCTCACTTCGCCAGAGCAAATCAAACCCCAAAAGGTAGAAAAACCCATTTTTGAATTCCTACCAGGCTGGCACTCATTGATGAGAACTGATTGTTCCGCCTATGTTACAAGCATCGCATGCTCGTACTGTCTGTCAGGGTTCTGTTTTAATGTTCTCTCTGGTGGTTGTGCTCAGGTGTTCCTGATCGTGGCCCCTCTCTCGGTCCTGTATAACTGGAAGGATGAGCTGGAGACATGGGGTCACTTCCGAAGTGTGGTGGTCCACGGGCTGAGAAAGGAGGAGGAGCTGGCTCGCATCCGGAGGGGACGCACTGAGATCGCCCTCACTACTTACGAGACCCTCCGCCTCAGTCTGGAGCAGTTTAACGGGTAACGTTAGCGGAACTGTAAAACAAACCCACCAGTGTAGCTTCCATGCATTACAGTTGTGTTTCCCTTCCAGCATTAACTGGTCCGCTGTGATCGTGGACGAGGCCCACAAGATCAAAAACCCCAACTCCCAGATCACTGTGGCCATGAAGGGGCTGAGGTGTCGGGTCAGAGTGGGCCTGACCGGCACAATTCTGCAGAACAACCTTGAGGAACTCTGGTGTGTCATGGACTGGTGGGTAAACACCGACAGTACAGCGACTACATGTACGATCTTATTTAGAATCTTAGAAGTGCAGTATCATAACATTTTAGTTGAGAGGTTAATCAAGAAAACACCCAAAACCCTGTGCCACCAGTTCCTTTTAAACCTCTCTTTCACTTTGCATTAACCATAATGGTTCTGTTTACTGTAGGGCCAACCCTCACTGCCTTGGGTCCCTGGGTAACTTCAAGAACAAGTTTTCAGACCCAATCGAGCTGGCACAAAAGCACAGCGCGACTAAGCGTGTCCTAGCAGTGGGCAGAGGGGCTGTCCGAGCCCTGGCCCGGAAGCTTTCCCATTGGTTCCTCCGGAGGACCAAATCTTTAATCAAAGAGCAGCTGCCCAAGAAAGACGACAAGGTGGGTGGAGACTTCTGCACAGGGTTCCGGTTGAGAAGTAGAGTTGTTCAGTCCTGTGAACTTTCCCCCTAATCCTAACTAGCACATTATCTTTATTCCGTCCTAATGTTGGAAATCTTTCAACAATGATTTTGGAGAAACCTTGGAATCTCCCTTAAGTTACTGTCATTTTGCAGCACAGATCGAATAAATCCTCTGGTCTTGAATGTGAACATCCCGGGTCTAGAAAGGGGGGTTCCCACCACCCATTAACTGATCCCTCTTTCTTCCCAGGTGGTGTACTGTTCGCTGACTTCGTTCCAGGAGGCGGTGTATCAGGAGGTGCTGGACACGGAGGATGTCAAGCTGCTGCTGCGCTCCTCTGAGAAGTGTGACTGTCACAGCAGACGCACTCGCAGGGAGTGCTGCTACAAGGTCAGTTCGCAGCAGGAAACGGCTATGTTATAACCTCCTGAGCTATAAAGACAAACCTGTTTACACAACGCCCTGTACTCCGCTGGTCAGCGAGCATCGTCGATCAGTCGTTTTAATCGTTGTTTGTTCGTGGGATCACTGAGGAAGAGCTGTTGTTGGGTTGTCAGTAATGTTGAATTGATTCTGACTTAACACTTCCCTGTGAGGTGATGTGTGGTAATGACGGGCCACCTGTGAATTACAGGCGAATGCTAAGGGTGTACGTGTGTCGAACCTATACTTCACTTACCTGACCATCCTCAGGAAAGTGGCTAACCATGTGGCTTTGCTGCAATCCACGGGGAACACCAGCAAAAAACAGGTAGGCACTCCTGATTAAAGGCTGGGATAATTTTGGTGATGATCTGGTGTTCTGTTCGGTTGAACACCAGGGCTGTGTTCTCTCAGGAGCAGTACGTGGCGGCCGTCTGTGAGAAGGTGTTCCAGAAATTCCCAGACTTCACAGAGCGATGCAAGCAGGAGTCCTTCGAGGCCATGTCGGACCCAGTGTACAGCGGGAAAATGAAGGTAGTTTGGTCACAAGCACTGAATACCATGTCACCTGTATGGGAAAAGGCATTATGTTCACATGTCCCCGGGGGTATGGGGTTTTGCGTCATCTGCATCCTCCTCTACCCCCTGTTACAGGTTCTTCAGAGGCTGTTGAAACATTACATGCAGAGGAAAGACAAAGTACTGTTATTCTCCCTCTCCACTAAGGTATGAGATTGTATTGTGTTTGTAAGCCACAGGGGTTTGCTGCAGTTCTGTTGCTGTAGCTTTGTAACGGTGTGCGTTTGTGTGCGTGCGGCAGCTTTTCTTTTCATTAAGTGACACTTCTCAAATTGGAATGACCCACCTGATGTGAACCCTTTCAGCCCCTATCCATAATAACAGTTTTATACCCAGGCTGGGTTAATTCAACTACTACTGATCCATCCTTTACAGTGCTAGTGAGACTAAGGCATGTGGTGTGAAAAGTCTGTTTATTCTATAGAGAGTGATCCGTGCGTGATTTGGGGCTAAACACTGGTGTCGACTGGAATGTGGATGTCAGTTGTAATTCTCTGTCTGCCGGTGTGACCTTGTAGCTGTTGGATGTGCTGGAGAGTTACTGCATGGCGGAAGGCCTGGAGTATAGCAGGCTAGACGGCAATACCAAGTCCAGAGATCGGCTGAAGATCGTCAAAGATTTCAACAGCTGCCCTGACATCAACCTCTGCTTGGTGTCCACCATGTCAGTCCCGCTGTCCATGTTGCACGTCAGAGCACCGCGCCTTTGAGTGGAGGTCTTCGTCGGATACCCAAACCCAAATTATATCTAAAGTGAAAGAGATCTGTCATGTTTTTTTGTAAAATTAAAGCAGTGCCCGATCCAAATTGGATTGTAGGTCGGCCCTAACCCCAATCAGAATCGGATATATCCGAGAAGACCTCTACCTCATAGTACATCACCTGAGAGCATCGCCTCAGATCACCTCATAATGTATCACCACAGATCACCTCGTAAAGCATCACCACAGATCACCTCGTAATGCATCACCACAGATCACCTCGTAAAGCATCACCACAGATCACCTCGTAAAGCATCACCACAGATCACCTCGTAAAGCATCACCACAGATCACGTCGTAATGCATCACCACAGATCACGTCGTAATGCATCACCACAGATCACGTCGTAATGCATCACCACAGATCACGTCGTAATGCATCACCACAGATCACGTCGTAATGCATCACCACAGATCACGTCGTAATGCATCACCACAGATCACGTCGTAATGCATCAACACAGATCACGTCGTAATGCATCAACACAGATCACGTCGTAATGCATCAACACAGATCACGTCGTAATGCATCAACACAGATCACGTCGTAATGCATCAACACAGATCACGTCGTAATGCATCAACACAGATCACGTCGTAATGCATCATCACAGATCACGTCGTAATGCATCATCACAGATCACGTCGTAATGCATCATCACAGATCACGTCGTAATGCATCAACACAGATCACGTCGTAATGCATCACCACAGATCACGTCGTAATGCATCACCACAGATCACGTCGTAATGCATCACCACAGATCACGTCGTAATGCATCACCACAGATCACGTCGTAATGCATCACCACAGAGCCCAACAGTTTCAATGTGTGGAAGGTTGCCTCCCACATAGCCTTATATTATTATTACATATGGCACATCTCTGGTCAAATGTAATGGAGTTTATAGGGAATTGGGAGTCATATGTGTTAAATTGAATGAACCACTGATGGTTGGACTGTGCCAATTTCTCCCTCCAGGGCAGGTGGTCTGGGCTTGAACTTTGTGGGAGCCAATGTTGTGGTCCTTTTTGACCCGACGTGGAACCCTGCTAATGACCTACAGGCTATTGACAGGTATTCTTCAGCATCAAAACAATATACACAGTGCAAAGGAGAAGTACTCACTAACACAGATTTAGACAGATTTGTGAACAATATTTGAGAGTAATAGGCCTTTTGTGTACATAGAGAAAGTCTTAGCTCATGATAAATGGGGCCAAAAACAAAAGTGTTGCGTATATAGTTTTGTTCAGTGTAGATACCAGTAAGCTTATTACTGGATAATAAGCTGTTCAAATGGCCAGTGGCAAAAGCTAACAGCTCATAGATGCTATTTCTGCTGGAGGTTAACTTAATAAGAAACATTAGCCAGTTTAACACAATGCTCAATAGAGTTTAGCGACTGGTGAAATATGTAATGCTGTGGCATTATGGTTAAAGACAGTACCTCATGTGGAAGGCTCAAGTTCAAATCTATTGTGAACAATAACATTTTATTTCCACAATTCTCTCGTCGTTTCACTTGATGAAAAAGTAATCGTCACCTTTCTTGGTATGTGCCATCAAACGGCCAGTGGCAAAAGCTAACAGTTCACAGACGCTATTCATGGTGGAGGTAAACTTAGCAAGAAACGTTAGTCAGTTTAACTGTATCAATATAATTCACAAATGGCCAATTAGCTGTTAAAATGGCTTGTGTCAAAAGAGGATTTGTTCATATACACAAGGCTATACTGACACCCATGCTATATTCAGTGGGGCAAAAAAGTATTTAGTCAGCCACCAATTGTGCAAGTTCTCCCACTTAAAAAGATGAGAGGCCTGTAATTTTCATCATAGGTACACTTCAGCTATGAGAGACAAAATGAGAAAATTATCCAGAAAATCACGTTGTAGGATTTTTTATGAATTCATTGGTAAATTCCTCGGTAAAATAAGTATTTGGTCACCTACAAACAAGCAAGATTTCTGGCTCTCACAGACCTGTTACTTCTTCTTTAAGAGGCTCCTCTGTCCTCCACTCGTTACCTGTATTAATGGCACCAGTTTGAACTTATCAGTATAAAAGACACCTGTCCACAACCTCAAACAGTCACACTCCAAACTCCACTATGGCCAAGACCAAAGAGCTGTCAAAGGACACCAGAAAAAAATGTGTAGACCTGCACCAGGCTGGGAAGACTGAATCTGCAATAGGTAAGCAGCTTGGTGTGAAGAAATCAACTGTGGGAACAATTATAAGAAAATGGAAGACATACAAGACCACTGATAATCTCCCTCGATCCGGGTCTCCACGCAAGATCTCACCCCGTGGGGTCAAAATTATCACAAGAACGGTGAGCAAAAATCCCAGAACCACACTGGGGGACCTAGTGAATGACCTGCAGAGAGCTGGTACCAAAGTAACAAAGGCTACCATCAGTAACACACTACGCCGCCAGGGACTCAAATCCTGTAGTGCCAGACATGTCCCCCTGCTTAAGCCAGTACATGTCCAGGCCTGTCTGAGGTTTGCTAGAGAGCATTTGGATGGTCCAGAAGAGGATTGGGAGAATGTCATATGGTCAGATGAAACCAAAATAGAACTTTTTGGTAAAAACTCAACTTGTCGTGTTTGGAGGAGAAAGAATGCTGAGTTGCATCCAAAGAAGACCATACCTACTGTGAAGCATGGGGGTGGAAACATCATGCTTTGGGGCTGTTTTTCTGCAAAGGGACCAAGACGACTGAACCGTGTACAGGCAAGATTGAATGGGGCCATGTATTGTGAGATTTTGAGTGAAAACCTCCTTCCATCAGTCTTTGGAGGGAGTTGAGAGTCCGTGTTGCCCAGCGACAGCCCCAAAACATCACTGCTCTAGAGGAGATCTGCATGGAGGAATGGGCCAAAATACCAGCAACAGTGTGTGAAAACCTTGTGAAGACTTACAGAATATGTTTGACCTCTGTCATTGCCAACAAAGGGTATATAACAAAGTATTGAGATTAACTTTTGTTATTGACCAAATACTTATTTTCCACCATAATTTACCAATTCATAAAAAATCCTACAATATGATTTTCTGGATTCTTTTTCTCATTTTGTCTCTCATAATTGAAGTGTACCTATGATGAAAATTACAGGCCTCTCATCTTTTTAAATGGGAGAACTTACCAATTGGTGGCTGACTAAATACTTTTTTGCCCCACTGTAGCACTCTGTGGTGTAGTGGTTAGCAACACAGCCTTTCACATGGGCGACCTGGGTTTGAATCTCAAGAGGGCAATACATTCTATTGCAGTCCGGCTGAGCTAGGCTTGATGTATATCACGGAAATATATTTGGGGGCTTATTCCCTTTACAACAGTTAATAATTAACACACACCGGTTGAGACTCACAGAAAGTAATGGGTACCCCTATGAGTTTATTCAAAATCGCCCCTCAACCAATTATAGCATAAATGACCTAAACAGGGCTCGATTTTTATGGATTTTCTTGTATGTTTTGACCTGTTTTCAGGGCCTATCGTATAGGCCAGTGTCGGGATGTGACGGTATTCAGACTCATCTCTCTGGGCACTGTGGAAGAGGTCATTTACTTGCGCCAGGTTTACAAACAGGTACATTCTAGGATCTTGTCCAACCACTAGGCATTAATATGTCCACATACTCTGTGTTTACATGGGAAGACATTGCCCAAATAGTACCCTCAGGTACATTACCCCTTCATAGTGGGCCCAGGTCAAAAGTGGTGTAGTACACTGTGTCTATAGAAAGCCTACACCTCCTTCAAATGTCTCATTTTGAGTATCATGCATTTAAAATAGGATTCCCCCCACTTATGTACACACTCCACACCTTTGAGGGTGTTTTGTTATTATTGTGAAATGAACTTATATTTCACTATTTTGAATATATAATTGGTAGCTGTCAACCCTTGTAATAGTAATTGTAAATGTCGGGAAGTGAATTTTAAAGTAAACGGTCAACCATAAGTACCAAGAAGCTTTCAAAAGTACTTAAGGACTTAAGTGTTCCTGTGACATATTTTTGGCCTAAATGTAAAGCGTTACGTTTGGCTCAAACTCATCAGGGCACATCACCCAAAGAACACCAGCCCTGTAAGGCAGGCTGGCGGCAGCCATTAATTAACAGCCATTAAAATGTATTCCACAATGTTCAGAGAAATACTTGTGGAAAACCTGTGGTTCTCGAAAACAGAACTGGGACAGAATTTTACCTTTTAGCATGACAACGACCTGAAATCCAATTTTAAAAATTTGTGCCATGAGATTGCTGTCCACCAACACGCCTCAAGGAACTTGAGTCTGAACAGGTTTTTGAAGAAGAATGTTACACAGCTGTAATTACTGCCAAAGGTGCTTCCATGAAGTATTAACACAGGGAATGTGGAGACTTATACACTTAAGATATTTTAGTTATGTAGTTGTGGTATTTCATGAATACAAATACTTCAAGGCGGTGTAGACTTTCTAAAAACACTGAATATGGATTAGGGTGTCATTTGTGGCTCACCGTTCTGACTGATGTTCTTTCCCTCCATCCCTGTCTGAGAGAATAGCAGCTGCAGTGCACTGTGGTTGGGAACGAGAGTGCCCGGCGCTACTTCGAGGCGGTGCAAGGCGCCGACTGCCAGAAGGGGGAGCTGTTTGGGATACAGAACCTCTTCAGGCTACAAACCCAGGGGACCTGCCTCACCAGAAAAATACTGGAGGTCAGAAGTCACAGTGATTGCCTGGGAAATGATCTTCTTTTACGGTTGTGCTCATAAGTTTGCATACCCTGGGCAGAAATTGTGAAATTTTGGCGTTGATTTAGAAAATGTTACTGATAATGCAAAAACAAAAGGATAGTGATCATAATGATAAAAGAAATCACCCAAATGGCCCTGATCAAAAGTGTACATACCCTTGAATGTTTGGCCTTGTTACAGACACACAAGGTGACACACAGGTGAAAAGGGCAATTAAAGGTGAATTTCCTACTCCTGTGGCTTTTTAAATTGCAATTAGTGTCTGTCTTTTGTACAGGGGTCAGTTCATTTTTTTTTCTTTGTTGACATGTTTTGTTTTATGATTGCACCATTCTGTTATGATCTACAGTTCAATGTGAATCCCATAAGAAATAAAGTACATGTGTTTTGCCTGCTCACTCATGTTTTCTTTACAAATGGTACATATATTACCAGTTCTCCAAGGGTATGCAAACTTTTGAGCACAGCTGTACCTTTTAAAGTTTCAAACACTGTCAGGTGTTAAAAGAAAGTACAATGGCAAATGTAGGCAGAATGTTTTGTTTTTATGTGGCTTCAAATGGAACTGTTGCAACATGTGTTAAACATGTATATTAAATATACGATTTATATAAAATATAATATTTATTGCTAGATGATATATAAAACATACAATGTATTGATAGATGATGTATCAACATAAGATTTGGTGGTCGATGATCTAAACACTGATAGAAACACAGTCTCCTGCCTTGGAATGACCTGTGATCTAAACACTGATAGAAACACAGTCTCCTGCCTTGGAATGACCTGTGATCTAAACACTGAAAGAAACACAGTCTCCTGCCTTGGAATGACCTGTGATCTCATGCTGCAGTAGCACACAGGTTCTGCAGTAGTGAGTCTGATTTTCACAAGGCATTCGTTAATGGGGATTCATCTCTACTTGCGTGCTTGTATGCTTAAGTGTGTGTTTGTGTCCTCAGCGGGAGGGGCGAGTGGAGGTGGGAGTAATGACTGCCAACACACACACTGGGGAAGTGGAGGGGGAGACGGAGGAGGAGGAGGACAGGAGGAGGAGGGAGAGTGTGAGTAACTTATTTTTTCTGGGATATTGTCTTTCCCATCCCTCACTCTCCCCATTCCCACGTGAAAAATACGTCTCTCTTTTCCTCTTTCTCCATCTAGCTTTTTCTATCTAACTCTCTTTTTTTTCTCTTTCTCACTGTGTTTCTGTCTCATGTCCAACAGATGGACATAATTATCCCTTTATAAGACCACACTGAAGGCTATCTGTTGTGTATTATTTATTTACCCTGCAGTTTGGCCTCTATCTACTGTGACAGATCCCAGCTAAGACCTGGGACAAAGTGTCCTTTTATAAGGCTGGTATGTACTGGGGCCATTCACACTTTAACAGCCACGATACACCAGGGCGCAGTAACACGCAAACACGCCACGCAGGAGTCGTGCGGTTGGCGAAAATCATCCGATTAGCCTCGCTGTAGGTGGTCTTACTCACAAAGGCCTTCGCACAACTCCATTCACACCATAAATGCCACAGTGTTTCCTGTTGTTAAATGTGAATGACATCATGACTCGCAGCGTGACACGTTTGTGTATGGATGAGTGTTGTCAAAAGGGTCTTTTGCTGTACCCAGCATTGAGAAATGCCTCAGGCACGACCCGCCCCATTCTGGAGCTCTGCCCCAGCCCCAGGTCACAACCCAATACGATGACCTCTTGTGCAGTGAATACTTGACACGCAGACAAGCGGGAAGCTCTAGTCTGAATGAGGTTGAAGTGAGACCAGGTCGTGAAAGACAGAAAGCGAGGCGGAAGAGTGCTTGAGAAAAGTCTTAACAGCAGTTAGCAAAATCAATAGACGCTGGAGAAGAACTGAGTGAGACAAACAATATGTTGAGGTACTAAGAAAGTAGCTCAAATTACCTCATGAAGCTGGTTGAGAGAATGCAAGAGGTGTGCAAAGCTGACATCAAGGCAAAGGGTGGCTACTTTGACAAATCTAATTTTAAATGTATTTTGATCAGTTCAACACTTTCTTTTGGTTACTACATGATTCCGTATGTGTTATTTCATAGTTTTGATGTCCTTGCGATTTTTCTACAATGTGGAAAATAGTAAAAATAAAGAAATACCCTTGGATGAGTAGGTGTGTCCGAACTTTTAACTGGTATTGTATATACAGTACGAGTGAAGAATTTGGACACACCTATAAATGATAAAATAAATGAATGTTCTGCTGGCAACTATAGAGAAGTATTTGGGTGAACAGGATTTCTCTGCATAGTGTTTAGACTGGTTGACCTTCTGTTGCAGGAGACTGGAAAGGTTTCAACTAAGGACCCCTGTGAACCAAGTAATGGAGGGGTCATCAGCGGTGTGGGGGCATCAGCGACGTCCAGAGGACCCCCACGGAGGATACTGGACTTCAGCAGTGAGGAGGACGATGAGGGAGGCTGCAAGAGGAAGGTCGAGCCCGCGAACACCTCTGCCCCACCCGGCCGTCTCAGTCTCCTTCAGCATGGCTTCTCCAGGCTGCTCCAGAGGTCCGGGGTCAGGGCTGGGTCAGGGGAGAGCAGTCAGAGTGAGGGGGAAGGCGGGGGCTCGGAGGAGGACGGGTTTGAAGGCACCTCTGCCATTGGGACAGGCTCCAAAGGTTCCAGCACCGCAGGGAGTGGACGCCGCCAGACCCCTGGACTGACCTCAAACGGGGGGCGCCCCCGAGACGGAGACTGGGACACCTCATCCGGTTCTGAGGGACAGGAGAAAATGAAAGGAGAGAGGGGGGATGGACAGAGGGAGCGAAATCGTATGCCCGTCGCCCTGTCAGAAGACGGTGAAGACGTGGGGCGAGTAAGAACAAATATAAAACGAGCGAAGAGGGGGGCGGAGGCAGACGCCGATGAAGATTCACCCTCGTCCGAGGGAAACAGTAGCCCGATTGCTAAAAGCGTTGTTCCCAGAAGGCACCAGGACTTGTTTGACTCGGATGAGTCTGAAGATATTGACATGGACATTGAGAGGCTGCTGAAACCCAAAGCGCTGAAGAGATCCCCCGGTCAGTTGCGGAGGAGGGTGAAGGGGATGGACGCCAGACTGGCCAGCAACAGACCAGTAGATCCAAACATGAGAGACAGACACACGGAGGACATAGAGACGTTCACCTCCTCAGACGAAAACCACATGCCCGTCAAAAGAGGCCGATCTCTTCTAACACCGCAGACAGACACATTAACTAGACTGAAAAGCCAAAAAGCCAACCGGACTATCCCCTCTGCCAAAGAACGTCTCGGTGGAACCATAGACACGTTTTTAGGTAAGGTCCAACTGATTCAGGGGCGGTGTTGATAAAGCCGTTCTGAGCAGTTTGTGAATATGAGGAGTCTTTGTGAATATTAGTTCATTAATATAAAAATCTATATTGAATGTGTTCATATACCAAGAATGAGATTAGTGTCTACGAGGTAGGCCGTTATTTGTCTCCCTGACGTTCTCCTTGGTCCTGTGTGTCAGGTGGCGTGCAGGAGGTGGCGTACACCCACTCGAACCAACATGTGGTGGGCGGAAGCAAGGCTGAGGAGAGACTCAGCAGAGCCGCTCTCAGAGATGTGTTTGAACTCCACAAATACTCCCAGTTTCCAGCCAATGAGCTCGTAGGCACACAAGAGGTACACACCCTTACTTAGGTCAGACACAGTCAACCAGTTGGTCCAAATACCAGCTGCCTGCCACTTTGTTTCTTCATAATTATTTCTACGACTTCAACAGCTCAGCCAATGTATATATTTTTATACTGAGACTGTGCCATTACTAAGAACCGTGGTTTGACTTTAGTGTGCCCCCCTCACGTTGTTGAAGGCGGAATGCAACCCCCCCAGGCAAACCGACTTTGACACCCCTTAATTAGAACATTTTGGACCACAAACAGTTTAAAAATCATATAGGTTTACATTGTTATTTTGTTTCTTTAGGCTATTCAAAAACTATAAAGGAGTTACATTGGGGTTAATTCCAAGGCACCGTAAAACACTCAACTTGAAGAAAGCACTTTATTTTTCCATGGAATATATTCCGTTAGGCTAGTGAGGGATCAGACCTAGACACGCCTACAAAATATTTATTCATTAAAACCCAGCCATCTCCAGCACTTTTTCCGTCATTCACCATTGCGAAAATGACACCAAACACAACGGACACTCCCTGGAAGTCACTGTGCTATGGCCTGCTGGAAGATGCACCATTGGGTGTGGTTTCAATATAGAGCCCCCAGTGTCCTTTTTCCTGTCAGCTACCTGCCCCCCTCCCACCCTCATTGGCCCCTACCCTGTCGGTGATTGTAGATGTGTTTGCATTACAGACCCAGCCTGAACTCTCCCCACCACCTCAGACCTCCCACGGCCGGGTGCAGGCAGAGCGGGAGGCGGCCCAGAATCCCCGCGTGGACCACCCCGTCACACACGCCTCCAAGAGCGTCCACCGGCCCAGCCGGCACACCACCGTCATCATCGGGGAGACCCCCGGAGCCATCCGCAGGTGAGGGGGGGGCAGGGGGTTATTCCTGGTCGAATCGTCGCTAATGTTGTGGAGCGCCCCCAACTGGTCCAGAATGACAGCACATCTCATGGTAATGTGCTTTGTGTTTGCCTATGGCGTCTTTAGTGTGGCTGTCTGGTCTTATTAATGCCTGTGTCATGTTAGTGTCTTAGGTCTCCCATCGTGTAGCCAGATGGTCTCATGTTTTAACGGGCTTTGTTCAACTGATGGGCAGTGTCCTCGAAGTTTCCATCTAGTCAAACAGTTGCAGTCGGTGAACGTTCAGAGGTTTTATTTGAGGGTATTTCCATACATATCAGTCACCTATCCTATGCATGCGATAACTGGCTGAGGTCTGCGACACATTGACCCCACCAGATGCTGGGTATGTTCTCTGATGATGATCTTACACTTACGTGAAAATTATTTAGCAGACTCTTTTATCCAACGATTTACAATGAGTGCATTCATTTTCATACTGGCCCCCCATGGGAATTGAACCCACAACCATCATTGCAAGCATCGTTCTCTACAAACTGATCTAAACAGGACCACATGTTCTTCTAGGCCTGCACTGTAGCTGAAAGGCATGTTCAATTAGATTTAATTGTGGAGATTGCTAGTCAAGATCTTTCCATTTTTTGGCTCTGAAAAACTCCCTAGTTGCTGTGGGAGGGTATTGAGGGTCATTGCTCTGTTGCATGATTTGGCGCCATCCAGTGAGTAAAAGCTAACTAGTGGTAAGCTAACTAGTTGAGCATTCTTCTGATTCTTAAGTTATCCTCTGTAGAGGTGGTCTTTGGTGTTCCAGATCTTTTGCGATTGGTGACCTCAGCAGTGCTTTCCTTCCTCCAAACGGAGGTCTTGACTATGTTTCTGATTTATAATTCCTGATAACCTTTCTTTTTCATATATTCAATACGTTACACCCAAGCAACTCCCCGCGGACTAAGGACAGGCAATGTTCTTCTGGAGTAAATCAGATGGAGTTCTGGTTCTTATCACTCTGCTCACTCAACCAGGATATCTAGACCAGAATCCTTAAGCACCAGAAGGAATGCACTCTCCAGGCCATTTACCTCGATTGAGCTCACAGGTGTTATTCAATTACTGACCCCCCAAACCTGGCCAACTACACCGCCCTCCCTGAGACTCCTGGGCACGGACGCAGGATTCTAACCCTGGTCTCTCAGTGATGATGGTAACTGCAAGGCGTGACTTGACCGCTGCACTATTCAGGGGCCCCCACCTTATAATAATTTTTTGAATTCAAATCCAAACTTTTGAAATCTGACCCAGAAGAAGAAAACATTTACTGTCCCACTGCATTTACAGTTTACTTACTGAGGGCACTGTACAGTCTTCTGATGTCTGTGTGTGTCTCCTGATGTATAGGCTGCCAAGTGTTTTCTGTCTCGTCTTGCCTTCCCTAAACCCACAGGAGGCCGTTTGCCTCTAGCCAGGTTGTCATTGTAAATACAAATGTGTTCTTAACTGACCTGCGTATTAAAATGAAGGTTAAAGAGAGTTGGAGACCTCTGTGTCAGCCGTACCACCCATTTCCCAGTATCTTTCTAAAAATTAGCTTGGTTGCGTTCAGGTCTTCCAGTACTGCCTTTCCCCATCTGTATTAAAGTTCTCCTGACATCGCCCAAAATGTATGCTGGAGGACATCCAAACACACATGCGCGCACGCACACACCTACACACTCGCACGTACTCTGTCGTTGTGGGATGGTGGAGTATGAAGGGGGTTTTAAAGGAGGATGTGTGTTTGCCCGAGGACATCCACACACACCCCCCCCAATTAACCAACCTCTTAAATGATTTAAATCTGTGCGCAACTCATTTTAATGACTGTTGCTTTATTTATTGTTTTTCCTATGAAAGCCACAAATGGTAGCAACACCTCATAATAAGTCCTACCACCAGTGGCTTTGAAGTATTTCTGTCCCAGTATGGTGAGTTGTTTTTAGGGACGGTTAGAAACAGGGCCCTGTGCTATACCATCCTTGCAGGATGCAACGCAACTCAGGAAGTGTCATGCACATGCTTTCAAAGCATGTATTACTGGGACTATCTAAGATGCTATGTGACTTTTTAACTTGTCTCTAGTTGATTCCTAATTGTGTGTGTCTGTGTGTGTGTGTGTGTGTGAGTGTGTCTGTGTGTGTGTGTGTGTGTGTGTGTGTGTGTGTGTGTGTGTGTGTGTGTGTGTGTGTGTGTGTGTGTGTGTGTGTGTGTGTGTGTGTGTGTTTTTGCTCTAGGAAGCAGCTGGAAAATATGGCATGTACGTTTGGATCCGGTTCATTGAGACAGTTTGCTGAAGGGGTTCTGAGGAGCACTTCTGCCCAGAGACTGTCTCAGCTGCGACAGTTTTACATAAAACAGGGCCCTGAGCTGGCCTCTGTTGTGAGAGACAACTTCCCTGAACCACACACAGCCCAGCCCAAACCTGACAGGACCGCCTCAAAACCTTTGTCCAAAGCAAAACTCAGACCCGGCTCCAAAGGGAACCAGAAAGCCGCTATTGAACCCCAAACAGAGCCTAGAACACTGCATAGGGCCGTTCCAGAACCCCCAAGAGATATTCCTTCTCTTGAGAAAAAGGAACTGGGGTTTCAGAAAGCTAGAGGCAGGAAGAAGAGGATCGGTGAATGTGGAACATCCTCAGCTGCTCAGCGCTCTAGTCCAGACCCGGCCATCAGCCCTCCGAGCCGGGGAGACTCCTCTTCATCACCTCTCTGCCTTCACCACCAGCCCAAGTCTAAACCCCCTCCCAGCCCCCAGGCAGGACGGAGTGGTCTACCGACCTCCCACAGGAAGGGGGAGGCTGTGGAGAAACAGCGGTACACCGCCCAGGCCTCTCCTCTCCCTTCGTCAACCCCCAACCCACAGGTCCTCCTCACAGAGCTGCTCGGAGACACCTCCATCCTGGACGACCTGCTTCGACCCAGAAGCAAGGCCTCGTCAGACACTCAGTCACGGGCCATTTCGTCACGGGCTACAGCACCCTCTCCATCTACTAAGACTAGGGCACCCCCCAAACTGCAAAGCGCATCCCCAATGCCTACCCCAGCGCCACCCGCTTCCTCTCTAGCCACCGAAAGGTCAAGAGGCAGCCGCAGAGACTTCTGGGATATTCTGGAAGAAGGCAATGAGGAAAGGATCAACCGACTGACAGACTTGTCTGAGGTGGAGAGGGTGTGTGAAACATCCAGTGTTACAGCCAGGGCCAGAGGAGGACGCCAGGAGGAAGAGAGCACGTCACTCTGGAAGAAGAACCAGAAGTTCCTGTGGAAGAAATGATCCGGGGGAAGAGTGATCGTGTTACGCATGTATTTGTTTTCGTAGCAATTTTAATGATTATTTTCCTTTTTAAATGAGTGTGTTTTTTAAAACTGAGGAATAAAACACTGACTAGGTTATTTTAATGAACTGTTCTGGTTCCCCTTTTCCAGTGTTAAAGGAAGGCACCCTGGGGTTATATGGATGTACAGAACTCCTTTACAAAGGGAGACCGAGCGACTGTTGTTAATGCACTGACGTGTTACCGTTGGTGACCGATGTCAAGGAGATAAATGATACATTGTAAAACTTAAATTACAGTTTCAAATAAGGCTTCCCCTCTATCTCCTCCACAGTTCATTTCCAGGCAGACCTGAGTTTAAAGTATTTTATGGGTATTTTAGTTATGTTTACGGATGTTTTTTTTTTAATATCTTATCTCTTAAAAATAATTAGTTATACTGGAATGTATTTACAAAAATGTCTTATAATTCATGCATTTTCTGAAATATTTAATTGCTTCCTAGATTTGTACACAGTCCTATTTGCTCCTAGATCACTTAAGAACTTTAATACTATGAAAAATACTATTTATAGGACATTTAGTAGTTAGGGATAGGTTTTGGGGTGGGATTTGGTGTGTGCGTGATGCATTAGGACCCGTAGATCCTTCAAGGCTGTGTGGGCATGTCTGACGCCAAACCCTGAATCTTGGAGTATTTATCCAGCTATCCAACAGTCTACCTCAAAACCACCTTTCCTTATGTTGTTATTAAGCCTAATGAGCAATATGTGGGTGTGCGTGTATGTTTGTGGAGTATGGAACGTGAATAGTAAAGCAGACAATTAAGACTTATCTGCTACTCGCTTGGTTCGGCTGTATTACAGCGGTAGTAACCCAGTCTGCCTGCCTGTGTGTGTCATGAATCACCACCAGCCTGACACTGTCTCATGTCTGCCTTCTAACATGGCTGGACCCCTGGTGGTCCTAAAAAAAAAAGACCCCCTTAAAATTAGACACTAGCTGTTCAGGGTTTGCAAGTTTGTGGGCTCCCTCCCTTCTCAGTGCTGCTTCTAATGGCCACAGAGTGGAAGAACCATTAGAAAAATAACCATAATCATGTGAAGATGACAGAGAGGCTGAGAGCTGCAGGACCCCACCCCGATTGCCCCCTTCATACACACACCGGTCCGTTCCAAGTGGTGCCCTTTTCCCTAAGTAGAGCTCTCGTTTTGACAGGGCCCATCTGCACAAGTGAGTGAGGGACCATCTGAGTCGGACTCGGAATCAATCCGACAGATGATTCCCTTCACCTTACAGGCTTGGAGAGATACCCATGCAGCTGGTTGACCTCGTTTGGCTGTTGGCTGATGTAAGCTATGCCCTGTTTGTGTTTTGTTCAGCTGAAATGAGAAAGTGGTGATTGCTTTCAATAAACAAGATAAATACGTGCCTCAACAGAACACTCGGCATACTTTACCGAAGGTGTGTGTACGAGTGTGTGTGCACGCACAGCCCTTCTGGGTGGTAAGAGGTTCCCAATGCATGTCTCCTGACAGACAGGCCACACACCTGCCACACCTGTTTAAATTAGAAACTAGGGAGAATAAAAGGTCTTATCTCTCAGCTACCACCTAAACTCCATGCCAGAACGAACAGATTCCTATCTACTGATCTAGTCTGACGACGGAGTCTTCTCCGCTCCACAATTTTGTCAACTATTTCATTCTGTGCCATATTCTGGGTAACAGTTTTAGCCAAAAATGGACTGCTGTCTTTTCTCCCTCTCCAGTGGGTGTCTTTTCTCTGTGTGTCAGTACAGCGGGAGGAATGTTTAGATTCCCTGTCACAGTAACCCGTCCGACTGATGCACCGACCAGGCCTGCTGCTTCTCCAGTTTATTTGCAGAAGTCATATAGACAGACAGACTGAGCGTTTGGTTTGATCGGTGAAAAAAAGCCTCAGGATTTGTGGGAACCTGTTGGGTTTCTACATAGATGGACAGGTCTGGAGTGGAGGCATGCGTCTCCTGTACTGGTGCCTGAAGCTTTTTATGAGAAACCGAGAATATGAAAACCTTGACAGAATATAGTGAAGGATGAGTGAACGGTTTTCCCTCTATGTAGTATTCAATTTGTTAAATGCCTTTTGCATTTGGACATAGAAATCATTTTAAATAAATAGTTTTTAGGCCAAATGTAAATTGTTTGATTAATGATCTTACTAAAAGCATCATATATGGGATGACCAAGAAGACAACCAGACAACAGATTGGTGCTATGATGGATAATTTTCTCTAACTTAAGTGTATCAACATAGCTCCTAAAGGGCTGTAAAACTGTTTGAACAACTCCTGTATAGCTGAGGTCATGCTGAATGGGAGCAACACGAAGGGTTAACTGAAGCTAGAACATTTATCATAGCATTTAAAACTTGTGAAATAGTTTTCCCTTATTATTGACAGAGGTGCTTTCACTTGACACCCCTCTTCATTTCAGGTTAGTAGGCAACAACCTTAACCCTTTCTTTCCCCATGCTGTGGCCATCTGCAGCCAAAACCCTTTTACTGACTAATAATGCTTTATAACATCTACACACCTACACTGCACAGCACTCATCTTCTGTCAATTACATTGCCAATATTGATTCTGTAAATGTTTACATGATCTGTAAATCGATGTATATTTTATATCTATTGCTCATATCCCTTGATCTTATATGCACATGTAAAGTCAGTTACAAAGATTTGTATACCACTAAGAGCACGTTTACCCCAAATGAAAGCTTTATCACTTCACCTCTTCCCTTGTCCTCCCTAATCCTCTCCACTTAAATTGCTTAAACATTCCGTGGGTGTTATTCATGTGAACAAACTCATACAGGCAACTAAGGGGTCTTCAAAAGGCCGTACGCAGGTTGATTAACCGTTTACTGGATGTCCGCTTGTTTGTGTTTTTAAGTTAAGTGGAAATGTTGAGTATGGTTTGAGGGCATTATGTTTCATTGTTTTTGTGAGAAATGTGAGGCTTGTGCACATTATGCGCGATGAACCCTGTATTGCTTGGCTGAGTAAACTACCTTGCTTTGGTGTCACTGTGGATGTACTGTGTTAGTATCCTGGTGTCATGGGCAAAATTGTCCTAAGAAAGAGTCAGTAAAGAGTGTGTAGCTGTATTTTATTTTCCTTCTTTACGGGGTTGAGGGGGTATCCCACAGTTGTTACGGTAACGCACCAAGGAGGTGTCTGAATAAAGAAACGTGTTACCCCCTCTCATTTCTTGAGGAAATTACACACCATTGGTGGACCATTCTTCTCTTAGTTTCCTTGGTGATCCGTTAGCTGTAATTGAATCTAATTCACTGGCGCGCTCTCCCTGTTGTTCTGCATCATAAAAGAGGTAGACTAGACTCAAACACACACAGGAATACAGCAATAATCCTCCAGTTCAGTCTCTTGTTCCCCAACTGGCTGAAAACAGAATGGAACAGAATCCACTTCCTGAATACTAACGATCCATTGCCCAGATAACCTTGTCCTCGGATCTAATCACTCACCACATAGATTCAATGACTAGTTAGTTTTCCAACAAAATGCAAGTGTTCTAAAATCTGCCTAAAGAGAATATGCACATTTTCTTACCAGTTGTGTATTTAGGATAAAAGGCTGGGCATTTTAATATCTCTAGAGGAAAAGGCTGTCTTGAACTTCACAGGTCTGTAAAGTTTGTCATAACATATTTAATCTATAGTCCAATAAACTTATGTTTTAGTGTGGGAGCACCACAGAAATATACTTTCAAATATTGTATCAATAGTTTGCAATTACTATTTCTTGCTGGATTTATTTTCACAGACCGAAATATCCCACCATGTTGAACAGTGTCCATAGATTATAACATTGTACCAAAATATTATTTTCCCATCAGCCCCTTTGTGACTTTTTTATGCGGAACAGTGGTTACAGACTGAAATTATACATGGGTTCTGGTAGATTCTCATGTATAAAAGAAGTTCAGTGTCCATAGGTTTTCTGGGGTATTCTGTAATTGACGCTTGTCCTCACTGAACCCTGCTGGGTCATACAGTAGAAGGTGAGACGGAGATTGAGGGAGGTCTCCTTTCAAACAGGACAAAAGCAATGGAAAATTGTGCGTTTCTGTAGGGTAAATATTTGGAGTCAGGAGACATAAACGTGTAGAAGAAAGGCATTTCTGGGCTGTGTCTGTGTAGCGTTGCCAAAGTGGCCTGCGTCATCTGATCCATTGTTTAGTGAACGGGGGGCTTGGTAAGCAAGCCGCCCCTCTCCTCTCGCACCAGCTGTAGCCTCTCCTGTGTTTATGTTTGCTGGGCCCTTGCCTTGAAGTGGGCCTACACAAGCAAAGACCCGCCATATGTCAGTGGAGTGCGCTCCGCTCAGTTCCTGCAGGCACACTTTCTCTCTTTAGTTCGGGTTCTCTGACTCTCTTTGTCTTACTCCCCCTCTTTCTCGCTCTCCAGGTCTCCTTCTTTCTCAATCTCTCTGTCTTTCCCGGTTGCTGAAAGTGCACCTTCTCCTTGACAGCATGTTCTTTAGAAGGAGATGAAGGGTAGGAATTATACTCTTGAGTTTCAAAGACCTTCGTAGATGATGACTGGAGAGATTGGTGGTATGATTTCGAAGGGAAATAATTACGCCTTGAAGCGTGGTGAAAGTACTTATTGATGTTCACAAAAACTGAAGTTGAGGGACAAGGTGGTAATTATGTCATAGAAATATGTTAGAGAATGTAAATATTCTAGTAATTATTCTGGTGTCCCACTGACAAGCTCTGCACATTCCTCTGAGGGAGAAACCAGACATGAACTCTATGGTGGAAAACACAAAACATCTTCATGATTCCTGTAATGGCTCAGCCCTGAGGACTATTCTGGGCCTGGTTCAGACTGAACCAGGGCTGACCACTTCCTGAACACAGTCTGAACCAGACCTGAGCAATCAACTGAACACAGTCTGAACCAGACCCGAGGAATCAACTAAACACAGACTGTGTCAGTTGATTAGTCAGGACTGGTCCAGACTGTGTTTAATTGACTGGTCATGCCTTGTCCAGAGTGTGTTGAGGGATTGCTCAGGCCTGCTTCAGACTGTGTTGAGGGACTGGTCAGGCCTGGTTCAGACTGTTCAGGAAGTGGTCAGGCTTGATTCAGACTGTGTTGGAGAAGTGCTCAGGGCTGGTCCCAAACTGTTCATGTTGGGTGGGCTGCGGTGGCTGTGTGCTTGTTTTGGATGCTCCTCTGACCTTTCCTCTTGGTTTACTGAAACAACAGGCACTCAGTGCTGAGTCGAGTGCTGTCACGAAGGACCCGTCTTCAAAGACAGCTACTTTTTCAGTACCGAGTTCTCGCCCACCCACACTGCTCTACTATGAATTGACTGTATTAGATAGATAAGGACTCCATGTGTCTCTCCAGCCAATCACGGTCAATGTTGTGTGAGAGCTCAGTGTGGAAAGAGGTAGCGATGTTTCAAACAAAATCTCACAGAACTTTTTCCACTTGACCAAGCCAGTCCAAATGTAATTCAACGTCTGAACCATAATCGGTTGTGTAATTCCCCATCCTCTTCACCCACCTCTTCTTCCTCTCTCATCATCTCTTTCCCCCTCTCTAAGTTCAGTCACCTGTATTCGCTTGGATCTCCTCACAGCATTGTTACAGATACACACTGCCAATGGGAAAAGGGTTCACTTGACGCTCACAATATCATTTGATGCATGGAAGGGCTATAAAATAGCAATTTGAAAGGTGGTATTTAACATTTTAACAGTCCCTTCACAGAATTACCCCAGGTGTGGAAACTCCCATCTGGGAATAAATAATTATTTTAGCTGAAAGTGATATTCATCCTTTAAACTGTGGTTTGGGCTGAGAACCTTGCAGTAGCCTGAGTAACTATTAGCCTATATCAAACACATCTGTCGCTGGAACTTCCCTGAATTTTCCCACTTTGTGGTGTTCTCTCGCTACGTGTGAGGCTTGACACTTTTAACCACTGTTCAACCTGCAATGAAAAGTGTATCTTTAATGCCCTCTGGTGGCTCTGGGGCTCTATCAGTCTGTTGGTCAGACTATAGGACAGTGGTTCCCAACTCCGGTCCTCGAGTACCCCCAACAGCACACATCTTTGTTGTAGCCATGGACAAGCACACCCAATTCAACTCAATGAGAGCCTGATAATTAGTTGACAAGTTGAATCAGCTGTGCTTGGCTTGGGCTACAATGAAAATGTTTACTGTTGGGGGTACTTGAGGACCGTAGTTGGGAACCACTGCTATAGGAGACTCAACAGCCTCTAGCTGCAGGTATCATCTCTCACGCACCTCCTCTTTCAAGCATCTCTATACTGCCACCTACTGAGGTAAGATCAGAACTAACATTTCAGCTTTGGTTAATTCTGAGGGATTCTAAGGGGGGCTCACAGTGAAGTGGTGTTGCTTTATGTTTGATACAGCAAATTCTAATATTAATTATATATATTTGCATATATATGAATGGGACAATAACAATCTTGTTGAGAATCATAATTGAATAAATAGTCTAGATGGATTTCAGAAAAAAGGCCTTCTATAAGAAGTGAGGAGCATTTATTGGTACAAGTCGGGGACCACCTACCTTCCATATTTCAAGGGTGCTGAGTCCAAATGGTTCCCAAGCGAAATCTTGAGTTTTTGACCTTCTAATTTGCATATCAAAATGGCCACCAAATTGCCCATCTTGCACAGTCATTGGACCATTTCCCCATAGTTTTTTTGTAAGTAGGCAATCAAGATGAGGAAATTAAGTTTCTAGATCGATGGTCAAGGGTCAGAGCAAGGATATAGTGGAGGCTCACTGCCTTTTTTATGTATATACATGCAAATGTACAACTAAGGTGGAATTAAGCATTATATGTGTCATTTTTAAAGTGGACATAAATATTCAATAAATGTTACTCTGAAATTTCCCCTGTTGATATGACATATGTACACCATATTACATGATAACAAAGAAAAAAATCCATTGCAAGTTGTCTGAGATTTCATGTTTTTATGCAAATTAAGCATTTGTTCTATAAATTCTAAAACCCATGTGAATATTCAAAAAGAGACCACCATAAAACTTCCCAAGTTGAATATTTAGATCAGGACATAGCATGGTCAGTCTCATCTCTGAGGACCCTTTGCCTGAGGTGAATGGAACAGCATAGAGGATCGTAACAGTTTTACACGCTTTAGTAAGTTGCCTGTTTTTAGATTTTTTTAGACAAACAATGTCAATATTCCTTAGTTATTGATTGAACTTGTTACCCTATTTAACCAAAATGATACTTTTTCAACCACAGCGGGTCAATATTGTGTATTTCAATGATATTGAGATGGCTAGCAACTGGGAGAAAACTATAGCTAACAGTTTTGGAGGGAAAAAACAGCTAACTAGTTTTTTCTCAGTTGTGCCCTAAAGATTACCACCTTTGTTGATACAAGTTTATTTCTTAGAATTCCACCCCAAACATAGCACTGTGGCAGCATAAATCCCCCTACTCTATAGCTAACAAGCTATCATAGGGCAATGGATGCTGGGGAGTGACTGCTGCCACAGGGCTAGATTTGGGGTAAGGAATTATCAAAAATACACTTGTGTCAACAGAGATGGTATATCCTTAAAGGGCCATACCAGTCATGAAACATTCATGTAACATTCCATTTTCCAATCTACAGCTGGGATGGAGCCATTCAAAAAGAGGCTTTCACATGTCTGAAGCATTGAGAGTGTAAGCTGTGACTTTTACTGTCTTTAAGAGAACACATTTTCTTCAACATTCTAAAGTAAATTTAATGTTATTTTTCTTAGATTTTGCTTTTCAGCTTCAAATGGATCCAATAACAAACCGGAGACCGCTAGATTACAGCATTGTCTGCCTTTTTTGTTTAAGCAACAAGGGGAGTCTTAGTAATGCATCTGACCATGGATTGGCAAAAGCTAGGCATGCTGCCAGAACCAGGAGAAATCAAATTGACTCAAAGAACAGTGTTTTTGATTGATCGTGTTGCAGATGTATTGGACTCCGCTGCAGCCCAGAGTGTTGTATGGCATAAAATGTGCTATTCCCACTTCACTGACAAAAGCAAATTAGAACTTTTGCAAAGGACAGTGGGTTCTGCAGGTAGCAGCAGACAAACTGCACAAGCACAACCTTGCAGTAGCAGGTGTTCACTGCGAATGCAAATGGGTCCAGTAGATTGGAGTTTATGCCTGTTCTGCCAAACAGATGTTTTGAAGAAACCATTGAGATCAGTAATGACAACAAAACTGATCAAATTATTCAATCTTCTTCTTTAGACCATAACTTATGTTCGGCTGGCTGGAGTGATTGATCTAATTGCAGCTGAAGCAAAATATCACTTAACATGTTTAAGAGCATTCATCAGATCTACGGACAAGACAAAGAAGGCAATACAAGAACACTCTGAAAACTCAGACTACCCAGACCTTCCAATGACATGGCTATGCAAAGAGCTGCAAGGGGAACTTCCCGACATGTCATCTTGCCTCATCATAGATGGACAGGCACTGGTGGTTGCCCTAGGAAAGCCAGATAAAGCAGTAACATTTGGGGATTTGGCCGACACATTTGTCAGAGCAGTGTTGAAAGCAGGATGTTCCTATAAATGGATAGACGTTGTGTTTGACAGATACAGAGAAGAGACCATCAAGGGTGCTACCAGGACATGACGCACAAAAGCAGCTCAACCAATCAGACGACTTGTTGAGGGTTGTGATGTGCCTCTTCCGAAAAACTGGACCAACTTCCTGTCTCTCTCTGACAGAAAAGCTGATCTTGCCAATCTACTCTCTGAAGAACTATGTGCTCAGGCACCAGATGATAAAGAGAGAGTTGTTGCTGGTCGTGTCATCTAGAGACACTGATGTGCTTGTTATTCTGGTTTCCCATTTCCCGCATGTAGCATGTAAAAAAACTCTGGCTGTTGTCTGGTACCACAAGGAAGCCACAATATATACCCATTGATGCTGTTTTTAACAAATTGCCAAAGGATTCAGCACCAAGCCTTGTAGCATTTCATGCACTAACTGGTTTTGATACCACATCATACATTGCAAGTCACACCAAAAGTACATCGTGGAAAGTCTGGAAAATGCACCATCAATTGCTCAGCAAACTCGGAATTGGTGATCTCACGGAGGAGACTCAAAGATCTTCAGAGGCTTTTGTCTGTAGAATATATGATGTATATAAAACAGACTCTGTTGATGCAGCAAGGAATATACTTTTCTCCAGGACAGGTAAACCAGAAGCAATGCCGGCGACAAGCGATGCGCTCCACTTCCATCTGCTGAGATTACACTACCAGGCAATGGTTTGGAAAAATGCTCACTAGGCCACACCTGAGCTTCCTTCACCCTTGGACATGGGATGGAAACATGGCGATTCAGGACTACAGCCCATTCTTATGTCACATAATCCAATACCTGAAAGTTGCCTGGAAATGATCCTGTGTGCCTGTAAAAAACAATGCACAACACGCCAATGCAAACGCCGAAAATGCCTCGCAGTTTGCAGAGGTAACGCCACTGCCTCACAGTTTGCAAGAGGTAACGCCACTGCCTCACAGACAGCAATGCGGGACAAGGATTTCAGTTCTGGTTGCAAATTAGCCCAGGGATCACAGCACTGTCTGGATTTAAGAGGGATACGTAATCGAATATGATAAACCGACGAGTCTTCTACATCTTTCTGCTGCATACAGATTCTTGTATAAACTCCTGGTTGAACAAGCAGTGTGAAAACAACCAGAAATTAATTGGATGGTTTGAATGAAAATCCTGTACTTTATTGTCCCAGGTATGCTGTGAGTTGCTGCAATGAAGCAGAGCCTTAATTCCAAATTGGAGAATTTTAAAACAAAAAAACCTACACTCAATGTAGGAAGAAGTGGCAACCAACTGGGGTAAAGATCCCCTAAATATACAGATCTAGGATCACCTTTCCCCCAGCATTTCTAACCTCAACCATTAGCGGAAAAAAACTAAACTGTTCCAAGAGCAGTGCACAGGGACAACTTTATGACAAAACCTCCCATAACCCACCTGTTGGGAATTTCTGGCTACAATTTCTTGAAGCAGCTTCATGCCTTTTCGCTCACGTTGGTGATAGGGGCCAAGTGAGTCTTGTGGCCTTGTGGGAAGGACACTGCATTGGGATTGGAGGCGATGGCAGGAGCCTGGCTGTGATAGGTAAGAAGAGGGGGTATATCCCAGGGAGACCTCAGGGCAGAGGGCGGAACCTGTAGGGTGTCCTCCAGAGTCGGGGGTGCTGAGGTGACAGGCAAACAGAGGCCAGTCTGGCCAGACACCGGAACATTCCCTGGGCTCTGTAGTGTCAAGAACCCAACGAATAGTTATAAACGTCTTACACCAGATGGTTTAAACCCTGAGCACTGAGGCACGAGGGGGTGTGGTTTATGGCCAATATACAATGACTAAGACGTGTTCTTAGGCACTACACATGCCAGAGTACCAGGACACAAACCTTAGCAGTGGTATATTATCTTATATATATGTTAGCTCTTCATTAACGTAACACTAACACACTCTGCTACACATTTCTGCTACTCATTAACAGGACACTACTAGGCCTACACTATGCTACAGATGGTACCTTCCCATTAACAATACATGGGTAACCATCATGCTATGCAACTGACTTAGAACATCTTTCAGAATGCTGGTGTAACTGTTATATATATGGCTTAGGAGTAACTTACAAAGCTCTGGACCAAGAAATTTCTCGCAGACTCAAGTGTGTTCTGGGCTGCATTTCTTTTGGTCTGCATTTCTCTATCATTCAGCTTTGCAAGCTTTTTGGAGCATTTACTGAAGACCTCGTTCAGCGTTTCTAGGTCACTGATGTGTTTTTTCAGGTCTTCCAGCTCAGCGTTTGTCTTGCTGCAGTCCCTGAGTATTGAATTAATCACTGTGACAGCATCCAGGCCCAACTCTTTGACATTCACACGCTCCTTCTTCCTCCAAAACAGCCACTGGAAGCATCCCCCTCTCTTCTCCGGACTGTCTCCAGTGTACTCCTTCAGACTGTGGTCCAGGATGAGGTCCATGGAGGCCAGGTTTTCATGCTTCTTGTCCACGTCCTTCTGGGGGAGGACAGCGGGCAGCTTCTCCGGGCAGCTCGAGGCAGGGTGGGTCTGGGTAAACATGGGATCAAACACAGATAGCTGTTGAAAGTGCAGGTACGATGGAGGGTTACAGACACATATAGACATATAAAGAGGGTTAAAGTCTACAAGTAGACGGTCCTTTAACAAAGCTTCTTTGATCTCCTTTTGAGTCTAAGAGACATTGTTTCCATCATGACACTTTGGGTCGGAGGGCTGGTCACTTGCCACTCTCCACATTCATTTACAGAGTTACTTAAATAAATAAAATAGAACTCACCAGAAGGTCTGACTCATCTAAGGAGTGGATCGACAGATTGTCATCCTCGTTCTGTGGTGTTATCATGTCTCACGCTGTATCACCCTCAGCCGAACCATCCTTCCAGACTGAGAAGACAGAGCAAAGACATGTACTTAGAGACAACATTGAATATACTGCCGTTGGTGAGTATGTAGGTAGTGAGTCTTTATATAACATCAGTGGAGGGTTTGGTTGCATCAAAACATCGATCCATATTGTGTTTCTATGAGTACAATAGAGATATCACATCTGAAATATTTGCTTTTCAAGTCATGGTTTGACAATTGACCACATCATTGACATGGTTTAGTAGCCTATCAAAATGTTCCCTGAGGTGATAAAAAAAAAAAAAGACAAATTCTTTACCAAACAACATTCCACACTTCCAAATTTCACCTTTGATAGCGTTTGGAGATTTACACTGGCGTCATGCAGACCAATACAAGACACCTCGAAACATGTTTATGTTATAGGAGGCCACAGGCAAAGGGCCAAATCAAATAGAGACTCTTCAGTAGGTGCCGATCAAACAGCGCCTGAAGATCCAATTTCAGGACCGGCGAGAACTACGGCAACTTACAACGTGGATTGACATTGTCCTCCTGCTTCAGATCCATTTCCTTTCCAGTCAGTCAGACAACAATTCCCCTTAGATTTGTGTAACAACAAAGATATGGAAGAAGACAACTGTCTTACCTCAGGGTTACTGTGAAGGACAGAGTTGAAAGGAAAGTCATCCGAGTCACTGCAGGGCCATGTCGTCTCTCCAGGAGTCATGGAGGACCCGGTGTACGTGGGTAACGTGTTCTTGGGCTGAGCGTGAGAATATCAGGATGTCATCCAGATAGACAAAAACAAAGTCATTCAGCTTGTTCCAGAGGATGTTGTTGACGAGTGCTTGGAACACTGCAGTGGCGTTTGTCAGGCCAAACGCCATTACTCGATATTCGTAGTGCCCACTGGAAGTGTTGAATGCGGGTTTCCACTCATCGCCTTCTTTTATTCGGACCAAGTGGTAGGCATTTCGTAGGTCGAGTTTGGTGAACACCACTGCCCCCTGGAGAGGAGGGGAAGAGGGTAACGGTTGTTGACCGTAATGTCATTGAGCCCCCGGTAGTCAATGCAAGGGCGCAGCGTCTTGTCTTTCTTCTCCACAAAGAAGAAACCAGCGCCAGCAGAAGAGGATGACGGCCTCATAATCCCGGCCCGAAGCGAAGACACCACATATTCCTCCATGGCCTTTGTCTCTGGTCCAGACAGAGAGTAAAGGCATCCTCGTGGGGGCGACGTGCCTGGCCTGTGTGAAGGCAATGAAGTGGCACAGGCTTTACTGAAAACCGCCTTTAGCCCCTTGTATCGCAGGGACTGACGTGAGGTCGGTGTCTTCTTCTGGTCCAGAGGAGCTCGATGAAGTCTTGCAGACAATGGGCATGGCAGAACGGGCTCCAGCCTGTGATGGAGCCAGTGGGCCAGTCAATGAGTGGGTTGTGCTGACAGAGCCATGAGTGGCCCAGTACAACAGGGACGTGTAGTGAGTTCAAGGGCAGGAACTGGATCGACTCTTGTTGATTGCCGGAAATGAGCATAGACCCCAGCTCAGAGATACAGGTGACCCGCCTGATGGAATGCCCGTCCAGGGTAGTGGCATCGACAGGAACGTGGAGAGGACGTGATCGATGAAGCATTCATCAGCCCCGGAATTGATGAGGACTTGGACAGACAGAGAACGGGATCCCAACATGATAGTGGCATGGAACGGACACCACGCTGTGGGTGTACAGGGAGTGGATATCCAGCTAACCAACAGTAACGTGGCTATTGGTGAGCCTGGTCTTTTACTGAGCAGTTTGCCACAAATTGACTGGACACGCCGCAATACACACAGCTGCGGGCGAGGAGCCTCTGTTGACGAACAGCAGGAGCTCTACCCACTCAGTCGAGCTCTACCCACTTGCATGTGTTCGGGGTGGGAGTGTTTGGCAGCTTCCAGGATAACTTTGGGTGACTCAGACGGCAGGGCGGACTTGTGCTGTGTACGTCGTGGAGTACACGATGGTGTAATGGTTTCCGACAAGCCCTGGAAGAACGCGTCGAACAAAGGCTTTGGGGTTCCAGGCGGGAGTCGCCCAGGCCAACACCCTGCCCGCCAACACCAGGGTCATAAGTTAGATGATTTTCGATCGTTCAGTTAGGAACGATAAGGGCTGTAGCTCTGATACCAATGAGCATTGTGTCAGAAAGGACCGACAGGTCTTGGCCTTGCCCGAGAACCGTTCTGGTGGCGGTAGTCAGGGTTCTTAGGGAGGCGTAGCGGAAGCAGGTGACACTAGCTGGTGAAGGAGGTGGGGACTCCTGGCGTGGTAGGGTCCGGGTCAACCGCCCTAACTGCTCGGTGATGGCCTTGGTGGCTAGCCGCTGGGCTTCCTTCTGTCTAGCGAGTTCATCCATGATGGAGCATAAGGCTTCTTCGATGCCGTCCCACGGGAGTCCCTTGCAAGACTATGGCGTTTTGCATACGTTCCATGTCCGCTGGGTCCGTCTTGGCCAGATCGTTCTAACATGGCTGGGATGTTGAACCAAGCGCGGACACAGAGGCAGAGAGGAGATCCTAGAGGTACAGAGGATTTGGCTGTTTCGAAGTCGGGGGCAGGCAAAGGTCGTAACGAGGTGGTCACCATTGCAGAAGCACAGGGGGCAGGCAAGCTTGGGGTCTGGAACAGAAAGGATTCAGTAACTGGGATGGCTGAGCAGAGAACGGGTAATGGAAAACTGGTAACTCGGGAGTAAACACTGGAAATGTATGAAAAGACAATACGATCTGGCAGGGGGGAACAGAAAACACAGGCATAAATAGACAAGAGGTAACAGGAACATAGGAGACACCTGGTGGGTGGGTGGAGACAATAGTGAAACATGGTCTTCCAAGCCCACAGTACATATCGCTTTTTGATGGTCACGGTTCAGTACAGTGTCAAAACATATTGACATTTGTAACATGGCTCGATTACCTGGTCTTCTCAACCACAGAGTAGCCTATGTATGCATATCCACACCTATAACCTTATACATTGCTCTCGTAATTTATCCACCCTGATTAGACTGATGCTAAGGGTCTGCTTGAATATAATGGCAAAACCAAGTTGTGTTGTTTCTTTGTGTTTCTTGTTATTCCAGGGATACTGGGGTGATTGCCGCTGATTTGTCAACTGAAAATAGCCCCCTGTGCCATATGGCTACGAATAAGTTTACCATTACAGCCCTACTCTACACGTTCAGTCAGACAGTTACATTAATACATAGTACAGAACACACCAGAATGTCAGAATCATCGAAGTGGATCGACAGATTGTCCACCTGCTTCAGATCTGATCTTACCAAAGTGTCAGAGTCAGGGGAGGAGTTGAAAGGGATGTCCTCAGAGTCTGTGGAATCATAGATCTCATCAAGGGGTTTCCTTTCCAGTGGAGGCATCCTTCCAGACTAAGGAGACGGACAGGAAATGTACTTAGGGACAACATAGAACAATATACTGCTATTGGTAAGCATACAGAGTCATTTGTATTGAACCTCCTAAGTTAATCTTGGTCTCATCAGACCACAAGACATGGCTTTCTTGTGCATCATCTTTAGAAGAGGCTTCCTTCTGGGACAACAGCCATGCAGACCAATTTGATGCAGTGTGTGGCGTATGATCTGCACACTGACTGGCTGACCCCCCATTCTTCAACCTCTGCAGCAATGTTGGCAGCACTCATACATCTATTTCCCAAAGACAACCTCTGGATATGACGCTGAGCATGTGCACTCAACTTCTTTGGTCGACCATGGCGAGGCCTGTTCTGAATGGAAACTGTCCTGTTAAACCGCTGTATGGTCTTGGCCACAGTGCTGCAGCTCAGTTTCAGGGTCTTGGCAATCTTCTTATAGCCTAGGCCATCTTTATGTAGAGCAACAATATTTTTTTTCAGATCCTCAGAGAGTTCTTCGCCATGAGGTGCCATGTTGAACTTCCAGTGACCAGTATGAAGGAGTATGAGAGCGATAAGACCAAATTTAACACACCTGCTCCCCATTCACACCTGAAACCTTGTAACGCTAACAAGTCACATGACACCGGGGAGGTAAAATGGCTAATTGGGCCCAATTTGGACATTTTCACTTAGGGGTGTACTCACTTTTGTTGCCAGCGGTTCAGACATTAATGGCTGTGTGTTGAGTTATGTTGAGGGGACCGCAAATTTACACTGTTATACAAGCTGTACATATCTTCTCTTTTGTCACATGAAAAGATATAATGAAATATTTGCGAGGGGTGTACTCACTTTTGTGAGATACTGTATGAACAAAACAGAAAACATTTCAAAATTACATTGCTCCTATTAATACAACTTCTTAAAATAAATATGACTCAAAATTGACCAAACAACAGTGGTGTCTTAAATGGCTTCTTGGTGTCGCTTGATGTGAATTCATGTTGCTTTCTGATGACCGACTGTGCACTAGAATCCCTGTGGAGTAGCATCACGTTTGTCAGAACGTTATTGTGACGTCACATCCACAGAGTTGTGTCCGTTTTCACTTAACATGGCGTTCATGTTTATTTATATAGGATTAGCTAAATTACTTCAAACAGCACTGTGGTGACCATTAAGGCCATTGCCTAACACAAACTGAAATGACAAAAATCTTAAACAATGAATCTATAACTAATGAAGATAATATTGAAATTATTTTATGATTAAAGTCGTAACAATAAAAAAAAAGCTCAATGCGTTTTGTTCACCGATTATCCATTTTAACATTGTGACGAAATCTAGCACGACTTGCTAAATTCGATGCTAACGTTAGCAAAGCCAGCCAGTCAAAGCTATTTAATATACAACGAAAGTGATGGTACCAACCAGTTCAGCACATACAAGTTAAATATATTCCACTGACAGCTAGCTCCTGTTTATAAATAGTATCTAGCAATGTTTATGAAATTTCTTGAAGCCAGTTGTACTGTAGCTGCAATGCCTGAAATAGGGCGTGTTATCAGAAATACCATATACATTTTACTCTGAAGACTACATTCCAAACTTCCGGCAACCGAAAACCTTTATAGCAGCATGTTCGGTTTTTGATCTCATGAACGAAGCAATTTTGTTTGAAGAATTATCCGGTTAAATAGCAATTGGGGTTGGATTCCAAACACAAATTGACAGCCCCTAAGCACTAACCCTCAGGGGAATCCTATTCATAATCAAATGCAGTTTTTATTAGCATCTCAAGTACCCGCTCGGCACCAAACCAATTGTGCCCTGACACACTTGGTCGAGGGAGTTGCTGATGAAACTTGGAGGGTGACTTCCACAGTAGCTAGGGGTTAAATAAACACATCAAGGACAAGTCAAGGCGAAGCCAAGTTGAGAACCAATCCATATTTCATGGGCCATATGCTATACATTAGGCCTGTAAAGGACTATACAAAGGTAATATTTAGAGCCTATACATAGCCTAGTACAAAGTATAAACCAAACCATTATTCATAATCTGCACATGTTACAACCTCTGTAGGCTGTTATTTATAAAATACACAAAGAGTGGATATAAATGCCAGGTTCTTGTGGTGTAAAAGAATTAGACTAAGATAAATCATGTAAGGAACTTTTTCCACCTTTAATGTGACCTATAAAGTGAACAATTCGATTAAAAAACAAACTGAAAAAACTCACAATAACCTGGTTGCATATGTGTGCACACCCTTAAACTAATACTTTTTTGAAGCACCTTTTGATTCTTTTACAGCATAGGAGTCTATTAGCATGGCACATCTTAACGTGGCAATATTTGCCCACTCTTCTTTGCAAAACGCTCCAAATCTGTCAGATTGCGACGACATCTCCTGTGCACAGCCCTCTTCAAATCAACCTACAGATGTTCAATTGGATTCAGGTCTGGGCTCTGGCTGGGCCCTTCCAAAACTATGATCTTCTTCTGTTGAAGCCATGCTTTTGTGGATTTAGATGTGTGCTTTGGGTCACTGTAGTGCTGAAAGTTGAACTTCATCTTCAGCTTTCTAACGGACACCTGAAGGTTTTGTGCCAAAATTGCCTGGTATTTGGAACTGTTCATAATTTAGTCCACCCTGACTAAGGCCCTGGTTCCAGCTGAAGAAAAACAGCCCCAAAGTATGATGCTGCCACCACCATGCTTCACTGTGGGTATGATGTTCTTTGGATGATGTGCAGTGTTGTTTTTGCGCCAAACATATTTTTTGGAATTATGGCAAAAAAGTTCAACCTTGGTTTCATCACACCATAACACATTTTCCCAAGTGCTTTTGGGGAACTTTATGTTTGTTTTTGCAAACTTCAGCCGGGCTTGGAGGTTTTTCTTTGCAAGAAAAGGTTTCCATCTTGCCAACCTAATCCATAGCCCATTCATATGAAGAATACAGGAAATTGTTGTCACATGTCGCACACAGCCAGTACTTGCCAGAAATTCCTGCAGTTCCTTTTTGTTGCTGTAGGCCTCTTGGAAGCCACCCTGACCAGTTTTCTTCTCGTATTTTCATCAATTTGGGAGGGGGGGGGGGTCCAGTTCTTGGTAATGTCTCTGTTGTGCCATATTTTCTCCACTTGATGATGACTTCCTTCACTGTTTTCCATGGTATATCTAATGCTTTGGAAATTACTTTGTACCCTTCTCCTGACTGATAACAATTAGATCCCTCTGATGCTTTGGAAGCTCTCTGCGGACCATGGCTTTTGCTCTGAGATGAAACTAAGAAAATGTCAGGACAATCCTACTAGTCCAGCTGAACTTTATTTGTGATTAATCAGAGTAACTTTAAATGATGGCAGGTATGTAATGACTTCTATTTAACATGAGTTTGAATGTGATTGGTTAATTCTGAACACAGTCACATCCCCAGTTATAAGAGGGTGTGCACACTTATGCAACCAGGTTATTGTAAGGTTTTTATTTTTCATTTTTCCTCCTCGAAGATTTCAGTTTGTTTTTCAATTGTTCACATTATAGGTCACATTTAAAATTAGAGTTCTGACATGATTTATCTTTGTCTCATTCTTGTACATCACAAAAACCTGGCATTTTAACAGGGGTGTGTAGACTTTTTATATCCACTGTATTATAACCTATCCAAGCCATTATTCTTTCACAAAACCACAATTCAGAAAGAAAGCAAAGACCTGCCTTCACTATTCCATCATAATTTTAACACAAATCATCAAGTAAAAGTATTTTTATTGTCAATTGCACAAAATAACATGTAGCTAGTGTTGTTCTGAGCAGTGGAATTCTTATGACATGGCTAGCGACATGAAATCAAAGCGGAAAAGGGCATGACAAGCTCATTAAAATAGATGACATTATTTGTCCTAATTATTAGATAGCCTGCTGTTTTCTTTTACCGACGTTATCCTTCTGGAAATGCCTTCACGCTATTGACTGATTCAGCAGTGTGGATATAGGCCTACAATATACACGGTTTTAAACACAATCGTTATCTGATCTTAGAAATTATGGAAATTAAAGAGCCAAATGAACGGGTTCTTTCACCCATAAGATTTGGTTCCCAAACTAAAAAGAGCGACTTGATGTCCATCAAAGTGACATTTTGGTTGTACTCTTTTTTTAGCCAGACAGCATGAAATATACACATCTGTGTAATGGGATGATCTCCGGTAGGCTATAGATCAGCCACTTGCAAAATCTGGAATGAAGTTGTAAATAAACCGATAACTCGCCATTTTGAGTTCTACCGTTTTCTCTCTGCAGTCCCGTCAGGCTTCAGAGCAGGCTGTGGGTATATCCCAGCAACACCGAAGGCCCTGAATGAAATAATATCTTCTATAGAAAACGAGTAATAATGTGCAGCTCTTTTTTATCTACATAGCCGCAACTGACTCTGTTAATCATCTCATTCTAATCAATAGGCTCAATGACCACGGGTTCTCAAAAACATGACCATGTACAATTTAAATATGAGGGCCTTCTGTCTGGACTACTGGCTGTTTCAATGGGTGATTCTCAAGGTTTGATTCTTGTACCAACTTCATTCTCTAACTACACCAATAATGTTGCACTGCTGCTGGTGACTCTTTCATCTCCAAACAGGCGACACTATTTCTGTACTGACCACATTTCAACATACAGTAGCTTCAATAACGTACAGTGCTTCTCTTGAAGGCAAGATCAGAGTCCATTACACAGGCAGAGAGCGTCCAAACACACAGGTTATACAGCCGCGTGGCAGAGGTAACAGAAGGGGCAGGCAAGATCGGAGTCCGTTTCACAGGCAGAGATTGTTCAAACACACAGGAAATCCAGCAGCGTGGCAGAAGTAACAGAAGGGGCAGGCAATCGTAGTCTAGGTTAAGCAGGCAGAATGGTCAATAATCCGGGTGTGTCTTTGCAATGTCCACTACTTCCTCTTGCATCTCAGCTTGGGCAGCAGCCACTGAAGGAACCTGTCAAACAGCACCAGACACCAGTTACATGGGAGCATTGGAAGCAAATACATTCATCATTTTTATCAGATCTGCAGTAGTGGCCTGGTTGGTCATGTGAATAGTGACAGCATACAGAGGTTCATATCCTAGCCTACATAACCCTGCTCTATTTTTCTCCACTTTCATCATCTCTCATATCTGTTCAACAGAATTTAGTTTTTCTCTGTTTTCTGTTTGTTTCCTCACCTCTTCCTCAGACTGGATTTGTTGTTCTTGATGTCCTTCACATGAACATCTTCCTCCTGCTGCCTCTCATTGACTTCCTCCTTCTTCACTCTTTTCCTTTGTTTCTTAGCCCTCTTGGTGTCTTTGTTAGATATCTTGGTTTCTTCCTTCTGAAAGTAGAACAGAAACATACTTTACACTGACAACTGAGCACAGGTAACGTCACTTCCTCGCAGTTAGCAGAGCCAACGCCACTGTCGTGCAATTAGCAGAGGTAACGCCACTGCCATGCAGTTAGCAGATGTGACGCCACAGCCTTGCAGTTAGCAGATGTAACGCCACTGCCTTGCAGATTTAAGAGGGATACGTAATGAAATATGGTAAACCGGAGAGTCTTCTACATCTTTCTGCTGCATACAGATTCTTGTATAAACTCCTGGTTGAACAAGCAGTGTGAAAACAACCAGAACTGCATTGGATGGTTTGAATGAAAATCCTGTACTTTACTGTCCCAGGTCTGCTGTGAGTTGCTGCAATGAAGCAGAGCCTTAATTCCAAATTGGAGAATTTGTAAACAAAAAAACCTACACTCAAAGATGAAACCTAAATGTAGGAAGAAGTGGCAACCAACTGGGGTAAAGATCCCCAAGATATACAAATCTAGGATCAGCCTCTCCCCAGCGTTTTGAACCTCAACGATTAGTGGAAAAAAACTAAACTGTTCCAAGAGCAGTGCACAGGGACAACTTCATAACAAAACCTCCCACCTTCCCATAACCCACCTGTTGGGAATTTCTGGCTGCAATTTCTTGAAGCAGCTTCATGCCTTTTTCGCTCACGTTGGTGATAGGGGCCAAGTGAGGCTTGTGGCCTTGTGGGAAGGACACTGCATTGGGATTGGAGGCGATGGCAGGAGCGTAGCTGTGAAGGGTAAGAAGAGGGGGTATATCCCGGGGAGACCTCAGGGCAGAGGGCGGAACCTGTAGGGTGTCCTCCAGAGTCGGGGGTGCTGAGGTGACAGGCAAACAGAGGCCAGTCTGGCCAGACACCGGAACATTCCCTGGGCTCTGTAGTGTCAACAGATCAGAAGAACCCAACGAATAGTTATAAACGTCTTACACCAGATGGTTTAAACCCTGAGCACTGAGGCACGAGGGGGTGTGGCATATGGCCAATATACAATGACTAAGACGTGTTCTTAGGCACTACACATGCCAGAGTACCAGGACACAAACCTTAGCAGTGGTATATTATCTTATATATATATATATATATATATGTTAGCTCTTCATTAACGTAACACTAACACACTATGCTACACATTTCTGCTACTCGTTAACAGGACACTACTAGGCCTACACTATGCTACAGATGGTACCTTCCCATTAACAATACACGGGGAACAATCATGCTATGCAACTGACTTAGAGCATCTTTCAGAATGCTGGTGTAACTGTTATATATGGCTCAGGAGTAACTTACAGAGCTCTGGACCAAGACATTTCTCGCAGACTCAAGTGTGTGCTGGGCTGCATTTCTTTTGGTCTGCATTTCTTGTGCTCTATCATTCAGCTTTGCAAACTTTTTGGAGCATTTACCGAAGAGCTTGTTGAGTGTTTCTAGGTCACTCATGTGATTTTTCAGGTTTTCCAGCTCAGCGTTTGTCTGGCTGCAGTCCCTGAGTATTGAATTAATCACTGTGACAGCATCCAGTCCCAACCCTTTGACATTCACACGCTCCTTCTTCCTCCAAAACAGCCACTGGAAGCATCCCCCTCTCTTCTCCGGACTGTCTCCAGTGTACTCCTTCAGACTTTGGTCCAGGATGAGGTCCATGGAGGCCAGGTTTTCATGAATCCTCCTCAGGCACACTTCCAGGGAGTTGATCAGGTGTGGCTTCTTGTCCACGTCCTTCTGGGGGAGGACAGCGGGCAGCTTCTCCGGGCAGCTCGAGGCAGGGTGGGTCTGGGTAAACATGGGATCAAACACAGATAGCTGTTGAAAGTGCAGGTACGATGGAGGGTTACAGACACATATAGACATATAAAGAGGGTTAAAGTCTACAAGTAGACGGTCCTTTAACAAAGCTTCTTTGATCTCCTTTTGAGTCTAAGAGACATTCTTTCCATCATGACACTTTGGGTCGGAGGGCTGGTCACTTGCCACTCTCCACATTCATTTACAGAGTTACTTATATAAATAAAATAGAACTCACCAGAAAGTCTGACTCGTCTAAGGAGTGGATCGACAGATTTTCATCCTCGTTCTGTGGTGTTATCATGTCATTACAAAGCGGAGAAAGATAGCCCATTGCTCTTCCTTCAGGTTCACAGCCAGGGAAGGAGTTGATGGGGTGGTCCTCAGAGTATGTAGAGGGACAGATCTTATTCGGTTTCAAAGTCAGCCATTCCACCCTTCCAGACTGAAGAGATAGACAGAGGCCATGAACTTGGAGACACCATAGAGTAATATACTGCCATTGTTGAGTGTGTAGCTAGTGTCAACGACATGAAAGAAGGTTCAACTCTCCTACCACAGGGTCACATTTAAGGAAGGAGTCGACACAGTTGTCACCAGAGGATGTGGAGGGAAATATCTCCTCACGCTGTATCACCCTCAGCCGAACCATCCTTCCAGACTGAGAAGACAGAGCAAAGACATGTACATGTACGTGTAGAATATACTGCCATTGGTGAGTATGTAGGTAGTGAGTCTTTATATAACATCAGTGGGGGGTTTGGTTTAATCTAAACATTGATCCATATTGTGTTTCTATGAGTAAATTCTGAGATATCACATCTGAAATATTTGCTTTTCAATATTATTGACATGGTTTAGTAGCCTATCAAAATGTTGCCGGAGGTGATAAAAAATGACAAATTACTATTACATTTCTAACAAATTCTATCAATTTGTAACCAAACAACATTCCACACTTCCAAATTTCACCTTTGATAGCGTTTGGAGATTTACACTGGCGTCATGCAGACCAATACAAGACACCTCGAAACATGTTTATGTTATAGGAGGCCACAGGCAAAAGGGCCAAATCAAATGGACACTCTTCAGTCGGTGCCGATCAAACAGCGCCTGAAGATCCAATTTCAGGACCGGCGAGAACTACGGCAACTTACAACGTGGATTGACAGATTGTCCTCCTGCTTCATATTCATTTCCTTTCCAGTCAGTCAGACAACAATTCCCCTTGGATTTGTGTAACACAACAAAGATATGGAAGAAGACACAACTGTCTTACCTCAGGGTTACTGTGAAGGACGGAGTCAAAAGGAAAGTCATCCGAGTCACTGCAGGGCAATGTCGTCTCATGCAGGTTCACCATCAGCCTATACATCCTTCCAGTCTGAAGAGAGAGACAGAGCCAAGCACTGATGTAGGACCACCATGGAATATAATGCCATTGGCGAGTATGGGGTTAGTGATTCTTCATGTAACATCAGGGGAGGGTTTGGTTGAATTTAAAGATTTATTTATTTAGTGTCTCTATAGAGACAATGGAGATATTCTAACAGAAAATGTGGCTTTTTTAATTCATGGTTCGGGACAACATGTTTTAATAGCCCATTAAAAGTTGCCTAAGGTAAGGCTCCTGAATGTTGCAGTTAGCTGCATCACTGTGAGACCAGGGTGTGGATTAGCATAACCCAGGAGTTCCACAGGGGGCAGTGGAACTGGCCAGCACCATCCGGGTTTGTGAGTGTTAATAATAATCGAGTACCTCATTGAACTAGCAACACCTTGTGGCGCTATTGGCGCCTGTGAACTCTATCAAGTTAGAAGACCGGAGAGTGTGCTCCCTCCGGCCTGTAAGGATTCCAGTATAGCCTTACTGGTTAGGTGAGCGGCATGACAAGAACCAGAACAGTTTTGAATGTGCTTTGGTGGACAAATACCTCAATATAATATATCATATCATTTTTAAGTTGCTAAAAGCAAAATACAAATACATTGACTTATTCCCTTCCATGTCAGAGATCATTGTTCTCAATGCTGTCGGACAACAATTTTCCCTAAATTGGTGTAACACGACAAAGACACAGAGGAAGGTACCACTCTCTTACATTAGGGTCAGTGTGAATAATGTAGCTGCAGGAAAAGTCCTTAAGGTGCCTGGAGGGACAGACTTCCCTCCTCTGTATCACTTTCCTCCGATGCATAATTCCAGTCTAAGGAGACAGACAGAAGGAATTAGGGACACTACAAAATATACTGCCATTTGTGAGTATATAGGTAGTGAGTCTTGGTTCGTATTGAAGCTCCCACAACACCAGAAATGATTTGGTTAAATCAACAGATGGATCTATCTGGTGTCTATGGGTTTGCAGGTTTAGTAATCCAATATGGTGGCCTTGCCCCTTGCACTCTAGCAACTTCATGTGGAGGCTTTGGTGTTGGAGGGTTGATTTGTGTTTGCGTGTGTGGTGAAATCTCTGCGTGTTTGTCAAAAGTGACAAAGAGAGAAAGTGTCTGAGAGACAGAGAGAGAGGCTGAGAGAATGAGAATGCAATATATAAAAGGATAAATGTTCTGGACAATTTTTTCACCATCATATTGTAATGTACATCAGAGATCCATCACTTCACATTGGTGTAACAACAAAGACAAGAATTAAGGTGCAACTAACTCTCTTACCTCAGGGTCAAGATGAAGGAAGTCATCCTCAGAGCAGGTGGAGCCTGCAGAGTCTGTAGAGGGACTGGTCACCCTACAGGGTCTCACCATCACCCGTGTCACCCTTCCACACTGAGGAGACAAAGGCTTGTACTCAAGGACACCATTTAATATACTACCATTGGTTAATATGTAGATAGGGAGTCTTCATTTGTATTCAAGCTTCCATAATATCAGGGGATGGTTTGGTCAAATTGAAAGATGGATCAATCTTAATTTCACCATTGACCAACACTATATATAAAGAAGAGATACATCAACTATGACACCAAATACAGCTGCATGCTCATACAGAGGGTTGGGGGAGTCAGCATCATCACTCTATAGGTCAGAGGGCTGGTCCCCTGTCCACTCTCCAGTTGGGGTCCAATGGTCTGCCAAGCCCACAGTACGTATCTCTTTTTGAGGGTCACGGTTCAGTACAGTGTCAAAACGTATTGACATTTGTAACATGGCTCGATTACCTGGTCTTCTCAACCACAGAGTAGCCTATGGATGCATATCCACACCTATAACCTTATACATTGCTCTCGTAATTTATCCATCCTGATTAGACTGATGCTAAGGGTCTGCTTGAATATATTGGCGAAACCAAGTTGTGTTGTTTCTTTGTGTTTCTTGTTATTCCAGGGATACTGGGGTGATTGCCGCTGATTTGTCAACTGAAAATAGCCCCCTGTGCCATATGGCTACGAATACGTTTACCATTACAGCCCTACTCTACACGTTCAGTCAGACAGTTACATTAATACATGGTACAGAACACACCAGAATGTCACAATCATCGAAGTGGATCGACAGATTGTCCACCTGCTTCAGATCTGATCTTACCAAAGTGTCAGAGTCAGGGGAGGAGTTGAAAGGGATGTCCACAGAGTCTGTGGAATCATAGATCTCAGCAGGGGGTTTCCTTTCCAACTGAGGCCTCCTTCCAGACTAAGGACACAGAAGGCTATTAATTAGGGACTACATAGAATATACTGCCATTTGTGAGTATATAGGTAGTGAGTCTTGGTTCGTATTGAAGCTCCCACAACACCAGAAATGATTTGGTTAAATCAGCAGATGGATCTATCTGGTGTCTATGGGTTTGCAGGTTTAGTAATCCAATATGGTGGCCTTGCCTCTTGCACTCTAGCAACTTCATGTGGAGGCTTTGGTGTTGGAGGGTTGATTTGTGTTTGCGTGTGTGGTGAAATCTCAGCGTGTGTTTGCCAGAGTCAAACGTGACAGACAGAGAAAGAGAGAGAGTGTCTTGAGAGAGAGAAAGTAATAAATAATAGGATTATTATTTTTTCACCCTTGTATGGTAATGTACATCAGAGATCCTTCACCTCACATTGGTGTAACAACAAAGACAAGAATTAAGGTGCAACTAACTCTCTTACCTCAGGGTCAAGATGAAGGAAGTTATCCTCAGAACAGGTGGAGCCTGCAGAGTCTCTAGAGGGACTGGTCACCCTACAGGGTCTCACCATCACCCGTGTCGCCCTTCCACACTGAGGAGACAAAGGCTTGTACTCAAGGACACCATTTAATATACTACCATTAGTGAGCATAAAGGACACTCCAGAATGTCAGAATCATCGAAGTGGATCGACAGATTGTCCACCTGCTTCAGATCTGATCTTACCAAAGTGTCAGAGTCAGGGGAGGAGTTGAAAGGGATGTCCTCAGAGTCTGTGGAATCATAGATCTCAGCAGGGGGTTTCCTTTCAATTGGAGGCATCCTTCCAGACTAACGGAGACAGACAGGACATGTAGTTAGGGACAACATAAAACAATATACTGCTATTGGTAAGTATGTCGAGTAATTTGTATTCAATACCACAATACATCGGAGCCTCCCCATAAGATATGGGGAGGGTTTGGTTAATACAAAAGATGGTTATGGTGTGCCTCTATGACTATGATTGGAGACGACCCACCGGCCTGGGAGGCTCCGATGTATTGTGGTCAGAACTCACATTTAGACTATGAACCAAACAGAAAACATTTCAATATTACATTGCTTATTAAACTTATTAAAATAAATTTCTTGAAATATACCAAATAACGGTGGTGTCTTAAATCATTTCTTGGTGTCGCTTGGTTTGAATTCATGTTGCTTTCTGATGACAGACTGTCTGTGCACTAGAATTTCTTTGGAGTAGCATGACGTTTGTCAGAACGTTATTGTGACGTCACATCCATAGAGGAGTGTCTGTTTTCACTTACCATGTTTGTTTATATAGGGATTACTTCAAACAGCGCTGTGGTGCCATCTTTAGGACCATTACGGCCATTGCCTAACACAAACTGAAATGACAAAAATCTTAAACAATGAATCTATAAGTAATGAAGATAATATTGAAATTATTTCATGATTAAAGACGTAACATGTAAAAAAAAAAACGAGTTTATTTCTCCAATTATCCATTTTAACATAGTGACGAAAGCTAGCATGACTTGCTAAATCCGATATGCTAATGTTAGCAAAGCTAGTCAGTCATACCTATTTAATATTAAACGAAAGGGATGGTACCAACCAGTGCAGCACATACAAGTTATATATATTCCACCGACAGCTCCTGTTGATAAATATCTAGCATTGTTTATGGTTTCACGAAGCCAGTTCCCAGCACGCAACACGCAAATGGCCCACCCGCGGCCCACTAGCTTTCTGCCGCTGCGGCCGCCGAGCGTTTCTGCGAAGCGTCCGGCCAGCGTTAGCCGCGTTACAGTCGGGCCGCTTTCATTACAATGCCTTCCAACAATACCCTGATCTGCTGCTCGACGCTTTTATGCAGTAAACCCAGCGGGATGACTCACGACCCAATGTTAGGTTTTATTTATAATAATCATTTACAATAATTTGGTCATATAACAAATGACAACCAACTGAATAAAATCGAAATAATTAATTTCAAATAGTGCAAGATGCATACAAAAAAACATGCATTATACAGCAAGCATACAAAAAAAACATGTGCAAACGAATTCAAATATTATTATTTTTTAAATAAAATAGTGCAAGAAAACGTGTCTAGCATCAGATATAATAAAATTACAGTATTTGAATGTGAAAAAGTACAAACATAATACAATACAAAATAAACAAGGGCGAATGGCATTAATAACATAGGTGTGACCTAGCAGCAATCAATAGATGTTGAATATTATAGATACATCAGTGCAATATGTTTATGAATGGTGGCATAGCACACTACAACTACAGTCAGAATTAAGAACATTCACACACAGCTTTAAATATTAAGAGGATAATGCAATCATATACATAACTGTACATAGCAGCAGTTAAAAAAAAAAAGAGTACTTTAGATTAGCAGCAATATTGGTTGTGCAGTAGATGTCATTCATATTCACGGCAGGTCACTTGTACCGCCTCAACGTTTTCTCCCACTTGCACGGTCAGCTGCCCCTTTCTGGTACCTGGGGACCTGGTTCTGGACAGCCTCGTCAGTGGCATCCAGTTGGAAGGATTCTTCCTTATGGCTCCTGTAATACAGTAATCAGATATTGTACCTCAGTGGTCTGACATGATTTTGAGAATTGCATGACATACAACACAAATGAAATGTTTCATGAAGACAACATGCTAGTGCAACTATAGTCTTGTTTTACCTGATTGTAGAGCCAGCTGTTCCCTCGGCTTGACATTCTCTTCAGTCAGACGTTTATCAGAAGCTAAAAAGTCAATAGCTTAATAGTGAAATAAACAAAACTGCCATATACATGTAATTTCTGAAAGGCTGTACAGTATTGCATTTTAGTAAAGGACACACATTCAGACAAATGCAGTTTCATGAAGACAAGATGCAAGCGTAACTAGTCTTGTTTTTACCTGATTGTAGAGCCAGCTGTGCCCTCAGCTCGACCTTCTATTCAGTCAGCCGCTTGATCTTCTCCAAATGTTCTGAAAGTAAAGACAGACAGTTAATTATTCAGTCCTAAATATAGAAACGAAGAAACAAAAAATAGTAAGCAACCAAACTTGTGGACACACGAAGGAAAACAAGGGAATACTGTAGGTATTTCATCTCAGGCCAACACTGTTTTTTTCAAGCTCAGTTTCTATAACTTGTTTTCCTGCCAATGGTTTAGAACTTGCGTTCAGCTACCAGTAACTTAACTAAAGAATTCAAATGTTAATAGAATATTGCAAACGGTCATTGTTAAATACAAAACAGAACTTACGTTCTTACTCAGTAACTTAACAACACTTAGTTATTTTTAATAACGCAGAACAGAACTCAACAATAAAAATGTTGATCTTCGTTTGTTTTGGGAGTTCATCAAATTGTAGTAAAACAATGTCATAATACACATGTTGTATTGTCCAATTCAGAGCATATAGCTTATACCTTACACCCTTTGAAAAAGACTTGTTCCTTTTCCTGAACGAGACTTAAAGAACCAAGTCACTAAAATGTTTTCACATTACTAGAATGTGGTATTCCTAGCTTGCAAAAATGGTGATAGTCTTGCCTTACGTGCAATTCACATTTGCTACAGCGCCGTCTACGGACACGGCGGTGTTTAAACACAGTAAAGACCTTTCCCCCATGAAGCGACTAAAGTCGAGGCTATAGGCGAATAGTTGACCCGGTACCATGCAGTGGAAAATGGCCATTAGTTTGGGGGAAAAAGTGATGGTAAGCAATGGCGAGAGACGGCTGTTTCTATGTGTTTACTGTACACAAAGGTCCTTTACACAAGCAATAGTGCAAAACTCAAAGTCTATTTTATTTATAAACTACCAATGTTGACCAGAATTCCGTACACTAAGGTTTAACAATAAAAACTAAGTTGATATATATAATACAAATTGACAGCCCCTAAGCACTGGGAATCCCAGTCATAATCAAATGCAGTTTTGATTAGCATCTCAAGTACCTGCTCGGCACCAAACCCACTGCCCTGACGCACTTGCTCGGGGGAGTTGCTGATGAAACTTGGAGGGTGACTTCCACAGTAGCAAGGGGTTTAATAAACGCATCAAGGACAAGTCAAGGGGAAGCCAAGTCGGGAACCAATCCATATTTCATAGGCCATATGCTATACATTAGGCCTGTAAAGGACTATACATAGGTAATATTTATAGCCTATACATAGCCTAATACAAACTCTATAAACCAAACCATTATTCATAATCTGCACATGTTACAACCTCTGTAGGCTGTTATTCATAACATACACATAATACAACCTACCTATGCCATTATTCTTTCACAAAACCACAAATCGGAAAGAGAAAAAAGACCTGACTTCACTACTCCAGCATCATTTTAACACAAATCATCAAGTCAAAGTCTTCTTATTGTCAAATGCACAAAATGACATGTAGTGTCGTTCTGAGCAGTGGAATTCTTATGATGACACGCGACGTCTGCACTTCTAATCTTATAACCTGCAGCAGCCACCAAAGAGAACAACACACCTACGTTATTACTGAGTTGTATATTTTGCCAATGACGTTTTGACTATGATGTGATTTCACTGGTGTGGAGTCAGATCCAAATCGGCTTCCCTTGATGGTTTCTTACACAAGGACTACCCACACCAACAGTAGTGACGCGCATTCCGAGGCTTTTTGGTGAGCTGGCTCTTTTCACCTCAAAGGACCGTTTTATTTGGCAGCCGAACAGCTCTTCGGTTTAAATGCTTAAAAATAACTTAAACACTATGAAAAAGGCGGAAAAGGGCATGACACGCACATTAAAATAGATGATATTATGTAATTATTAGATAGCCTGCTGTTTTCTTTTACCGACGTTATCCTTCTGGAAATGAATTCTCCACGTGATTGATTCTGCAGTGCGGATATGCCTACAATATACACGGTTTTCAACCCAATCGTTATTTGAGCTTAATAATTAGGGAAATTAAGGAGCCAAATTAACGGCTTCTTTCACGCATACGATTCGGTTTCCAAACTAAAAAGAGCGACTTAATGTCCATCAATCAAGTGACATTTTGGTTCTACTCTTTTTTAGCCAGACAGCATGAAATATACACATCTGTGTAATCGGATCATCTCCGATAGGCTATAGATCAGCCACTTGCAAAATCTGGAATGAAGCTGTAAATAAACCGATAACTCGCCATTTTGAGTTCTACCGTTTTCTCTCTGCAGTCCCTTCAGGCTTCAGTGCAGGCCGTGGGTATATCCCAGCAACACCGATATTGGCCTTGAATGAAATCAAATCTTCTATAGAAAACGAGTAATAATGTGCAGCTCTTTTTTATCTACATAGCTGCAACTTTGACTCTGTTAATCATCTCATTCTAATCAATAGGCTCAATGACCACGGGTTCTCAAAAACATGACCATGTACAATTTAAATATGAGGGCCTTCTGTCTGGACTACTGGCTGTTTCAATGGGTGATTCTCAAGGTTTGATTCTTGTACCAACTTTATTCTCTAACTACACCAATAATGTTGCACTGCTGCTAGTGACTCTCTTTCGTCTCTAAACAGGCAACACTACTCTGTAGACATTTGGTCTTCTGACATGAAATTCTGTGCTGACCACTTTTCAACATACAGTCGCTTAAATAAAGTACAATGCTTCTCTTGATCTGCAACAACTGCTTGACTCCAGTAAAACAAAATGCACGCTCTTCAGTCCTGTTGACAGTCTCACCATGGATCTGAGTTAGACTTAGAATATGTCGATAGCTATACATTCTAAGACACTACACTCACCTAAAGGATTATTAGGAACACCTGTTCAATTTCTCATTCATGCAATTATCTAATGTTTTCTTGGCACACTTTAGGTCCCTTAGTGCCAATTGGGCATCGTTTAAATGCCAAGGCCTACCTGAGCATTGTTTCTGACCATGTCCATCCCTTTATGACCACCATGTACCCATCCTCTGATGGCTACTTCCAGCAGGATAATGCACCATGTCACAAAGCTCGAATCATTTGAAATTGGTTTCTTGAACATGACAATGAGTTCACTTTACTGAAATGGCCCCCACAGTCACCATATCTCAACCAACAGAGCATCTTTGGGATGTGGTGGAACGGGAGCTTCGTGCCCTGAATGTGCATCCCACAGATCTCCATCAACTGCAAGATGCTATCCTATCAATATGGGCCAACATTTCTAAAGAATGCTTTCAGCACCTTGTTGAATCAATACCACGTATAATTAAGGCAGTTCTGAAGGCGAAAGGGGGTCAAACACAGTATTAGTATGGTGTTCCTAATAATCCTTTAGGTGAGTGTATATTGTGTGAATATTTTTGACTTCTTCTTGAGAAATAGGAAACAGCAGATTATTAGGGTTTCAGCAGTTCACTGGGGAAAATTGTGTTTGTTCCAGCTCATAATTCTTATCATTCTTCTCGTGAGTTTAAATGTCTCAAAGGTTTATGGTAGTAAAGGGCCCAGAGCCGCAACTTCAGGTGCAGTGGTATGCAAGTCGGCCTCATGGTGGCGCTGTCACAAGCCTCCAATGTCTCACTGTTTGCAAGTTCACCACGCCCAACCCTTGTGACCTAGAGTCTTAAAATATTTTTATTGCGATATACAAAATATTACAAAGGCCTTGTATTTTCCATAACATATGCCACTTAGGTCTGAGCTAATACAATTTAGATACATAACATTTGTAATAATAACATAAAATATAATAGAACAATATAAAAACAAGTAATTTAATCAATGTTACTTTCTTTCCTTAAGGAGTCAAATTTCAAGTTTGATAAATGGTTGTATAAATTCCGGGGATTCTTAGATTTTAACAATTTCAATGACTGCAAGTAAAGTGATATTTCATTAAAAAATTATCCTAAACATGGTGGGATTTGTGTAAAACATATTTTGCCAGTATTATTCAATTGTTAAATAAAACTTCTAAGGTTTTGTCCTTCGATATTAAGCAAAATCTGATATTTGGCTCAATCCAGAGTTGGCATAATTAAGAGGAAAATACTTTTCAGAGTCAATTGCTGACCAGCAATACAAATGTTTGATCTATTTAATGGAACGCGGCCATCCATATAGGAAATAATATTCTGGAAAAAGTGGGTAAACAGGGATTTTGCTGGAGTATATTTTTATTGTGAAAAGGGCAAATTTTGCAGATTTGGAGAACAGATGTGGCAGGTTAGGAGAACAAGGTTATGGTTAAGATTATGCTGAGCTTAATTTCTAAATTGCATAATCGCTACCCTCTGGCTTTGCCCCAGTGGTTAGAACATTGAGATCAATATCAAAAGTTAGAGAAACAAGGGTTTTTTACTTTTTTTTCTTTATAGGACAGTTTATATCTGTGGTTCTATTTGGTCACTACACTTTAACCTCCTACCTTCTATCCCTGTCCTCTCTAGACTCTTTAAGGGGCAGAAGCAATCCATGTTCCGACTCTATTGCTCAATTCAATCAGTGCTCATAACACATAACGGACGACACATTATGCCAATTTACTGCTTGTGATTACCATAATCTCCCACTAGATGGTGACATAGATGTTATTTTCTTTGTATTATTTTAAAGAGACCTTGTAAAAGAGAGCTTGTTCTCAGCTTGGCTGTTTAAATGAAGGTTAAATAAAATTAAAATAAAAAAACTAATAACATGTTGGCACATGAAAGTCTTTTAAATGTTTATTACAAGTTCTCTCATAACATTGGCCATTACTGAGATAACAAATGCTAGGTTGTGATCTGTGTGTAGCAATGTCTTTGCCTATCTACTTTTAAAGGATGTGTATGTGTCTGTCACCCTGTTAGATTAATAGTGAGAGAGTTTTAGCCTCCTCATCCCTCTTTCTGTCGCTCTTTCTTGTCTTTCTTTTATTCTTGTCTCTTTATCTTGAACAGTAACGCAAAACAAGGGCAGACTTTGGTGGTAACAAATAGCAACCTTAGTTCAACTCCTAGAAACTTTGTCAGGACATAAATGGTATCATAAGTGGGATTCATATATTTAAAATGGGGTATTAACCGTTGACATGAACCCCACCTACCAAGTGTACAACCAACCCACCAACATACTGACCAGGCTGGTAAGCAAAACAAACAAACCTGACTCCTCACCTGTTCATCACACTCCCTTCTCCTCTCCTCTCACCTTCATCCAGTACTCTGTTAAATGTCATAAACAACCACCACAAACTGTCCTACGGGCTAACCTGCTACGAATCATTTCATATTGTCACGATATCTCCTTCCATGAGGTTAATGACTATACTTGGTCAAATGGTGTATCTTCTGTATTGTAAATATAACATGATATCAGTTGACCTTTTATTAAATACATAAAGTAGCTCATCAGCCATTTGATTCAAAACAGACGTACAGTTCTAAAAGTTTGACAGATATCATTCCAATTTTGCACAAATATTATCAGAATGTGATACATTTTCTCAGATTTGTCTCCAACAGCTCCTGTAAACAAAGTTCAAATATCCTCTTGTACAAATAGTTACTTATTAAAAGGTATTATATTATTAACAGATATGCAGACATTATGGCGATGTGTCTAACAGAATGTTTTGCAGGGGATGGTCTATGGCAACACCTATGGTCTATGACCCCACTCTTTTATTTACATACTCCCGGAGACAGTCCTGCATTCTCTCACTGTGGATGATCTGCAGAGGAACAGACTGTAATATCCATCCCTGTAGAGAAAACATACACACGCACGCACACGCACGCACAAGCACATACACAGACAAACAGAGAGAGGTAAGATACGTAATACAAAATGAAATGAGCCTACTGCAAATAATCCTCCTTCTCATCATTTATAAATACATTATTTGTTTCTAACATCTGCAACCTGGAAAACGTTTGGCCTGTTTAATCTCAAACCCATCAAAGATGCCTCCTTTAACCTGGTGCTCTTACTCTGCAGAACGCACATCTCTGGACAAAACTATCAACATGGGCCGTCACAACATCCTTCAACACCTCGGCATCCTGAAAACCAACGCAAGGATACCGTTGGTGAACTTTAGCTCTGCACTCAATACCATCCAGAACTACAACAAGACCAACTTTCTGGATCATTAACTTTCTGACCAGTTGGCTGCAACACCTAAAGATGGCTGAGCCATACCACTAGTCCCATACCACTATAGCCAACCCCCCAGGATGTGGCGGGAAAAGAAAATCTAATGGAAGATTGTAGCAAAGGTTTGTTCGAATGGTGGAGAAAGTACCTCAATCAACTCCCACTCAGATTCAAGCTGATTCAACTTAAACCATCCATCTCCAACTATGGTAAGGCACCAACGGTATGAGACCAAATGTTGAGAGAGAGACCTAAGCCAAACTACAATTTTCCAAAACACACCTGAACATGCTACAATCCTTCAGGGAGAATCTCATGTGGACAGCTGGGACCAAATAAGAGCTTCTTGGTAAAGCACACCACATCCGAAAACTAAATGAAGACTTCAAAGACAAGAACAGCTGCCCCACGGTCAAATATGGAGTAGGTTTTGCATGGCTTTGCCGTGTCTCAAATGGCATTGTGAGAACAGGAGAATACCAAGGCATTTTGGAGCACAATGTCAAACCCAATGTCAGAAGGCTGGGTCTCCGTTAAAGACCATGGGTCTTCCAGCAGGACATTTACCCCAGACATACAGAAATGAAGCGCAATTCCAAACTGTCAGCACAGAGGTACAGGAAGCTCATCGAAGGCTGTAGGAAGCGTTTGATAGCAGGTGCTGAGTCCAGTGTGTCAATAACTTGGTCAATGTAATTTCTGTTTATTTCTGATTTGAAAGGATATATTCAATTCTGAAACAGAAACAAAGGTTCTGTAATATTATCTGTTAAATATGTTATTTCAGAGACCTTTGATCAATTTCTATTTATTTTATGAGATAAGGTTTTTGAATAAATTGCAATAGTGCATATATTTTGGGGCACAATTCTATAAGCCCAGTACCTATTTGTATGTAATGAAATGCCATCATTAAGTAGAGTTTGTGTATTCTGTCACTATATGTTGTCTATCACAAACATCACCGTTACACCAAATACACTTCTGAGTGCATGCACTGTCCATCTTTTGATGTTATGACATATTTTACCATTATTGTGTGGCAGATGCTGCCATAGGTCTTGTCTCCTGCTTTCAGGTACTTCAGGGACGTCCTGACAAAGTCCTCCGCTGTCATGGTAACCAGGTTGGGCTTCAGGTAGCCCGTCATGGGGGTGGACACCCCGAACGGAGCCACTGTCTGGGACACAGAGACAGGTAGAGAGAGTGAAGCAGACAGGTAGAGAAGGGATAAAAAGGATCTAAGCTCCATCTAGTCAAGACAGGAAGTGAGTTTAGCTTCCAATTACACAATTGAAAGATCAGACCGAAACGTTGTTCTCATTATGGTTTTTTGATATTGCAAGTTATTAGGACAGTATGCGGGAGCTCAACACTTGTTCAACCTTTGGTCTTCTCTGATGCACCGGTCGATTTGCAGGTGTGCAAAAGCTTTGTACTTTCATTTTTAACAATTGAAAGATGCCATTTATATTTCCCTTTACATTTAAATTAGCTGTGAATTAGTCATCACTATCAATTCACCTCCAGAATTTACACAGGATTGATCCCTCTAATACAAGACCACAAACACAAACTAAACTATTCTTTTAATATTCAGTCAGTAAATGCACAAATAATTTGAGTGCACTCCCCATGAATGTATATAAACATAAAATAAGTTAATGCACCTGTATCACGATTCCTTTTTCTTTATATTCAGCCTGCAGACCTTGAGAGAACCTCTCCACAAAAACCTGTATGAACACAGCAAGACAGATATATTGAAATCCCTTTGCTATTTTTTAGATAAACTCTTAATTCCAGAAAGATCTGGTACAACTGACAAGATCGTGCTGTACTTATATGAAGCTAAGTGAAACGATTTCAAAGTGAAAAAGATAGCAGATCTGTACAAGCCTTTGATGCGCAGTACATGGTGTACATGGGGGAGGGAACACAGGCTACACCAGAAGAGATGTTCACGATCACTCCTTTCCCTCTGTTGAGGCATTACACAGTCAGGTTCTCCTCCTTTCATCAAGTTTCATCAATAACGTGTGTTTATCCAGCATTTAACATGGAGGAGTCGATCGATTTCAGTTTAAAGAGAACAAGACGTGGATTTCTGACCGCGTCATTTAACTAATGGGTGTGACCATGAGGGGGAAAAAAGCTCTCTTCAACCACACCTCTTCTCCATCCCTGGCAGAACTATTTGGCTCATCTGTGGAATAAAGGATAAAGGCTTGTCAGAAACAACGAGACACAAGCTTAATCTCCACTAATGGGCTTTCATATCAGCAGGTCGTCTGCCCACCTTCACCAAGGCTTTCACATTGCAGTTGATCACTTCAGTAATTCTCTGAAAGGAAAACAAAACAAAAGAATAGTTATGTGTTTTTCTCGTTTGTCTCCCGTCAGGTTACATCGAAGCCATAACTGCCGTATTCCTGCATTGACCATTTTATGACATTGCGAAGAGCACAGGATGAAGGTGAGGTTTGAGGAGAGGCTGAGGAACACGTGAGGTGTGTGGACGGGTGAGGGGGGTAGGACAGGCCGGAAGGTAGACCAGGAGTGTCTCACCTGGGTCAGATTCCTGATTTGTAGGAACTTGCTGGGAATATGACTGGGCAGAATCCCAACATTATTCACTGCATGTATTGAATAAGATGACGATTGGTTAATGCTTCTCGGTAGCATTCAATGACATCAGTAGATTAATATCACTCCCGGTTATCTAAACAATACTCAGATGTTCTACCAGTTCCGCTAAGACTGAATGACACCAGGCTCATCTTAAGCTGTATATACCTAATACACCAATGTTTAGGCCTTTCAGCTCCTCCTGAATTTGTTCGTACTCGTCATCTTCAGTGAAATCTGCAACGATCACTTTCACTTTCTGGCCTGTGGTTTGTCCTGTAAAAGAGCCGACATGGAGTTTAAGAGATGCATTGATCCTGTAGGACTTAAATTTAAACCGCAAACCTCAAAGAAGAAGAAAAGACAATTGTTCAGGCCACCTATCTCCAGTGCCACCTGGTCCAGTTTGTCCTTGGTTCTGCTCAGGATCACAATGTTCAGCCCACGTCCTGCTAGCTGTGCAGGTTGAATAGAATCATATAGATTTGTGATAGAAGTGTGATATTGGAGATCAGATATGGTCACAATATGTCTGTTAATAAGTTCTTATTAATCCCAATCTAACAATTTTTGTATAATCATTTTAAAGGTTTGTTGTTGTCAAAAATCCTCAGAATATAATGAAGGCTACCAGGCCAAAATACATGTCTGTGCTCATCAAGTTCTGCATGTGTTGATTTCCTACTCAATTTGTAGACCTCCAGAAAATGGTATTAAGTTAGATCAAAGCTGAATCAATGTCAGCAGAATTACAGTCCTGATACCAACCCAACACATTGCTGTTTCTCCTAGTATTTAAAAGATTCTTGTTAGATACTGTATATCAGTGCTATAAAATCCACACAGCAGCTTAAAAGTGTGACAACCAGCCCTGTTCTCCACAGGAAGTGGTGAATCATAGAGTGGTTTGATAGAACCATAGACGTTATGGATGAATACAGAGGCTTGATAGAACCACAGGAGTTATGGATGAATACAGAGGCTTGATAGAACCACAGAATTTATGGATGAATACAGTGATTTGATAGAACCACAGGAGTTATGGATGAATACAGAGGTTTGATAGAACCATAGGAGTTATGGATGAATACAGTGCTTTGATAGAACCATAGGAGTTATGGATGAATACAGAGGCTTGATAGAACCATAGGAGTTATGGATGAATACAGAGGCTTGATAGAACCATAGGAGTTATGGATGAATACAGAGGTTTGATAGAACCACAGGAGTTATGGATGAGTACAGAGGCTTGATAGAACCACAGGAGTTATGGATGAATACAGAGCCTTGATAGAACCACAGGAGTTATGGATGAATACAGAGGTTTGATAGAACCACAGGAGTTATGGATGAATACAGAGATTTGATAGAACCACAGGAAATATGGATAAATACAGAGGTTTGATGGAACCACAGGAATTCTGGATAAATACAGAGGTTTGATGGAACCACAGGAGTTGTGGATGAATACAGAGATTTGATAGAACAACAGGAGTTATGGATGAATAAAGATGTTTGATAGAACCACAGACGTTATGGAAGAATACAGATGCTTGATAGAACCACAGGAGTTATGGATGAATACAGTGCTTTGATAGAACCACAGGAGTTATGGATGAATACAGAGGTTTGATAGAACCACAGGAGTTATGGATGAATACAGAGGTTTGATAGAACCACAGGAATTATGGATAAATACAGAGGTTTGATGGAACCACAGGTATTATGGATAAGTACAGAGGTTTGATGGAACCACAGGAGTTGTGGATGAATACAAAGGTTTGATAGAACCACAGACGTTATGGATGAATACAGAGGTTTGATAGAACCACAGGAGTTATGGATAAATACAGAGGTTTGATGGAACCACAGGAATTATGGATAAATACAGAGGTTTGATGGAACCACAGGAGTTGTGGATGAATACAGAGGTTTGATAGAACGACAGGAGTTATGGATGAATAAAGATGTTTGATAGAACCACAGACGTTATGGAAGAATACAAGGCTTGATAGAACCACAGGAGTTATGGATGAATACAGAGCCTTGATAGAACCACAGGAGTTATGGATGAATACAGAGGTCTGATAGAACCACAGGAGTTATGGATGAATACAGAGATTTGATAGAACCACAGGAAATATGGATAAATACAGAGGTTTGATGGAACCACAGGTATTATGGATAAATACAGAGGTTTGATGGAACCACAGGAGTTATGGATAAATACAAAGGTTTGATAGAACCACAGACGTTATGGATGAATACAGAGGTTTGATAGAACGACAGGAGTTAGTGATAGATTAACATGTTTGATAGAACCAAACATGTTAGTGACAGACAGGCAGCATGTACAGTGCGGACACAGAGAGAGCATTGGTAACTTACTTCAAACGAGTAAGCCCTCCCTATCCCATCTGACCCTCCAGTGACCACTGCAAAACAATAAAATAAGTTTAGGCACTAGTCACTGAAAAAGATCCCTCTGAACACTCCATTGATCACACCAAAAGACAGGACTGATCTTCCCTTTTCTCTTTCCTCATCTATTTTGCTGTCAGACTTGGAATTGTCTTCAGAGTTTGTTTGTCCTGTATTTACCTTTACTCATAAACATACACAGGGTTAATTCAGACGTCTCTCTTGAAGTATAGTCAATTAATGAGATTTTTTATTCCCTCTGTTTAATTTAAACCTGTGCCCTGATGATTCAGTCTTCAGCGCATGCCCACATTCTGCACTAATGCGTGTTTTATAGAAGTCAGATGTTTCACTTTCTCTCTGGGGACGTGGTGGTTGGGATACACCCACAAAACATTGTTTTCACTTTATATTTAATTACCTATGGTGTAAAAAGACCAAAAAAGTTTTTTGTTTGTAGTAGTGCTGCTGTATTTGCAGTCCATTATCTATTTATATTTGGTCGGTTCTTATAACCTTAGCTACAACAATTTCACACTGAGGCTGTGGCTTGCTTAAAGAGAAAACAGAAACACAAAATGTGGATAAAAACATTTTTGTTTCACTACATCTATCAGAGCCAACAGGCCAGAAGAATTTTCTGGATGTTTGTGTTTGATTCAAATATGTTACTATCAGGGACCATTCCAGAAATGTTTGTTATTGTGGTGACTCACACAAACACAGATGCCGGCACACAAACACACAAACACACACACGAAAACATCAAAATTCAGAATAACAACCCTAATCAAGACCAAATCAAACTCTACACCAGAAGCCCACATGTTCTTCACTAAAGGAAAACAGAAGGGTGTAAAAGGAGATAAAAACATATTCTGAAAGCTGTGGAGTTTGGCTGGAACTGAATGTTCTCAGGGCTTCATACAGGCTACTGAACCTCGCCAGCATCTCTTTTTCCCCATAGTATAATATGCTGTTTGTCTATATAGTCTGCTCTGAGTGTACAGCGTTTCAGGACTGTTGTTGTGCTCCTTTCATGCTCCTCTTGGTTTTCTTCTGCTTTGTTTCAGGACTTCGAACATTGATCTTCAATACACTGACAAAAGGAATGACTTCGTTATTTCTCGAAATGTACCAAAAAGATAATATTTGGTACATCCTCCAATATGTTATCTAAATGAATTTTTTAACATTATGACACTGTGCCACTAGTAAGATATCAACAGTAATAAGAGATTGTAGAAGTGGTATCGCTTTCATTAAAGCTCGTAATACAACACAATGAGATTTGGGGACTTTCAGGCCATTGGAGTAAACTGTCCCAGTCATGTTCATGGAAACAGCATGAGATGAGGCATGCTTTATGACTTGTCACGTTGTCCTGCTGGAAGTATCCATTAGAAAATAGACTATGTCTATCAAGATATGTTCATGGTCAAACACAATGCTTAGATATGCTGTGGCATTAAAACTGGCATGAAGGGGCTTAATGTGTACCAAGAAAACATTCTCCATGCTATTACACCATTTCCATCCTATACTGAAGTCATAAGGCAAGATGGATCTGTAGATCCATGCAGTTTAAGACAAATTATATGTATCGCAGCTGAAATCAAGGTTTGTCAGACCAGGAAAAGTTTTTCCTTTCCTCAATCTTACAGTATTGGTTGTCACTGTAGATTAATTTTCCTATTCTGAGCTGTAACCCGGTAAGGTCTTCTGCAGCTGCAGCCCATCCTCTTCAAGGTTCCACACATTGTGTATTTCTAGATGCCCTTCTGCACACCACTGTTGTGAAAAGTGTTTTTGGAGTATTTGTAACCTTTCTGTCCACATAAGTCTGGCATATTCTCCTCAGTATGCCTGTGTTTGGCCAGAAAACCTCTCAAGACATGTTGTTTGTTTTTTTCACCATTCTCTGTAAACTCTAGAGACTGTAGTGTGTGAAAATCCCAGGAGGTTAGCTCTTTCTGAAATGCTGGAACAACCACATCTGTCACCAACAATCATACCACGGTTGAAGTAGAGTAGATCACTTGTCTTCCCCATTCTAATGTTTGGCCAAACAACAACTGAACCACTTCACCAATATGCTTTACGTCTTTCTGTCTCTATACTCCAAATGTTTGGATTTGAAATCAGACAAATATGTAGTGCCCTCCACAAGTATTGGCACCCCTAGTAAAGATGAGTAAAAAAGGATAACTAAAAAATTCACCTTTTGCTGAATAAGCTGAATAAGCTGAAAACATCCAACCTTTAATTGAAGTAAATTTATTCTGTGAAAAAAATCTGTCAACTCAGCCCACAGGTTTTCAATGGGGTTTAGGTCAGGGGCCTGAGATGGCCATGGCAGAAGCTTGATTTTGTGTTCAGTGTACCATTTCTGTGTTGATTTGGATGCATGTTTAGGATCATTGTCCTGCCGGAAGATCCAATGATGACCCCGTTTTATTTTCCTGGCAGAGGCAGCCAAATTCAGATTTAAAAGTTCCTGGTATTTCATAGAGTTCATGATTCCATGTACCCTAACATGGTTCCCAGGGCCTTTGGAGGAAAAACAACACCAAGACATCATGGAACCTCCACCATATTTAACAGTGGGGATCAGGTTATTTTCAGTACAGCCACTTTCTGTTTACGCCAAACCAGAAATGTCTTTAAGTCACTTCAGACAAGTCTAAGTCAAGTCACTGCATGCAAGTCACAATCAGTGGTATTCCAGCTACAGCCCTGTTAGTTAGTGTTAGAACCCGACATAAATACTGTGCAAATGGAGATGAACATGAGTATCCTGCAGCCCAGGCACAGGGAAAGAGCTTGTGTTTAACTGTTGGGCTTGTTAAAGGCATAAGTCTTGTTAGGACAGAATGTTCTGTAAGGAGACAGGTGTTGGGAGAGTTTTGCCATTGGGTAAGCCCATGAACCAGAAGGGGGCGCTGCAGAGCAGCTTGTAATGTCTCAGAGTCTCATAGGGAAAGTTCTGTCTCTTTTCCCAAGCATCAGTCCAGATCTGGATATGGATTTGCCACATTTGTCTCCACAGATGCAGAAAGAGTTGGAGGCCATATGTCCTCAGAAAAATCTTGTTATACCACATTGGTTTGCCAGAGAATATCTAGGATTCCTGAGATGTTTCTTCCAGTATTCAAGGAGGGGCTGGTGGTGATAAAGTCACCAGCAGTCATTGAAAGGTCACAAAGTGAGTGGAGAAACTCTGTTGTTATAGTCTCAAAGAAAGATGACCCAATGAGGACTTTATGGACTTCAGAAAAGTTCATGCTTCTCTTATTTTGATGTCCAAGTTCAAGTTCATTTATTTATATAGCACATTTAAACAGCCGCTAGGCAGACCAAAGTGCTTTACAGAACACGCATATAAAAAAGAAAAGCAGCAAAACAACCCATAAACATATAGAGAACATCTAAACTAAGATTAACTTTAAAACAAAGACACAAATGTAAAATAGTTAAAACAGCCCAAGAAAAATCATCAATATGCTAAAGAGAACAGGTATGTTTTAACCAAAGACTTAAAAGCAGAGAGGTTTGGAGCCGTTCTGATCTCTAGAGGGAGGGTGTTCCACAGACGAGGCCCTGCCACCGCAAAAGCATGCTCCCCTCTACGCTTTAGTCTGACACGAGGGACTACCAGCAGCGCCTGGTCGTGGGATCTGAGACTTCTGGACGGAATGTACGGATGAAGTTCAGAGAGATAAACCGGAGCTATGTTGTGTAAAGATTTGTAGACAAAGAGGAGGATTTTAAAATCTATTCTCTGCCAAACTGGTAGCCAGTGTTAAGATCTGAGGATAGGAGAGATATGATCGTTGGTAGAAACCGGAACTGATTACAGATGAGATGTGTTTATCAAACTTTAAGGACTGGTCAACAAGAACACCTAAGTTCCGCACTCCGGTAGATTTAACGGGAGATAGACTCCCCAAGTCTGGGCTTGCACACTGGGACCTCTCACTCGGGCTGAAAACAATGAACTTGGTCTTATCATCATTTAGAGAGAGGAAATTTTGAGCCAGCCATGCCTTCACCTCCTCTAAGCATAGCAGAAGAGAATTTATTGCTGCAGGATTATTTCGCTTAATTGGAATGTAAATTTGAGTGTCGTCCGCATACAGTGTTTCCTAAACATTGCGCCCAGTGGTAGCATGTAGAGAGAAAATAGAGAGGGAGCCAAAATGGAGCCCTGTGGAAGACCACAGCTCAGAGGTGCCATGGAGCTGGAGAAGTTGCCCATCTTTACTAAAAACTTTCTGTCAGAAAGGTAAGACTGGAACCATGACAAAACAGAGCCTTTTATGCCCACCCATGTCTCCAGTCTAGTTAACAGAGTTGGGTGGTCAACGGTGTCCAAAGCCGCCAAAAGATCTAAGAGAACTAAAACCACAGTGTCTCCAGAGTCAGTAGAGATATAAATGTCGTTCAGCACTCGCAGGAGAGCAGACTCAGTGCTGTGGGCAGTCCTAAACCCAGATAGGAAAAACCTCATATATACAGTTATTTGACAAAAAGTGTTGGAGTTGATCTCCAATAACTTGGAAATGAAAGGTAAGACAGAGATGGGCCGGTAATTTTTTAAATGTTTTAATGTCCAGCCAGTCCCTCGGTTACATCTTATTGAACAAATGCCCAGAACATGTCATGTCATCATGTCATCTTCTTCCGCTTATCCGGGGCCGGGTCGCGGGGGCAGCAGTCTAAGCAGGGATGCCCAGACTTCCCTCTCCCCAGACACTTCCTCTAGCTCTTCCGGGGGGACACCGAGGCGTTCCCAGGCCAGCCGGGAGACATAGTCCCTCCAGCGAGTCCTAGGTCTTCCCCGGGGTCTCCTCCCGGTGGGACGGGACCGGAACACCTTCCCAGGAAGGCGTTCCGGAGGCATCCGAAAAAGATGCCCAAGCCACCTCAGCTGCCCAGAACATCAGAATCTTAAACCTATGTAAGAGATAATGGCAAGTGCCTTCAGCTTCATAAGCTAAACTCTTAACATTCTCCAGGACACCCTAAGTGCTATTTCTGTTCACTTTTATACTATTTGGAGCAATCAAGCCACAGAAAGACAAAACACAAGCAGTAAGATATTTTTCTATTCCCCACAAATCCTTTAATGGACTTGTTGGTTGGTACAGGAGATTTATTCCCGACTATTTGATGCATCTTGTCCCTTTAATTGACCTAACTCGAATGTCTGGGCCCAATAAGAGTCTGGAAGAAGAAGCACAAAAAAGCCTTCTTTGACTTGAAAGTGACTGTGCAATAATCCAGTCGTGAAGAGCCCAGACATGAAAAGCCCTTCAGTTCAGACACATGGCTCAGGAGTGGGCATTGGGGCCGTCCTGCCTCAAGGAGAAAGTGAAGACGAAAACGTATTGGCTTACATGAGTAGAGAACTGTTTTCAACAGAGATCCAGTACTCTATTGTCAAACTTGAATGTCTGGCTGTAAAGTGTGTGTTGGACATCTTAAAGTATTATTTGCTTGGCAGAGTGTTTACTGCTCTGCCAAGTGGAGAGCCTTCCAGTGGCTCCACAAAATTGAGGACTCACATTATCGAATTTCAAGATGGGCGCTCAGGATTCAACCCTACCAGATTACATTACAATACCTGTTGCAGACTTTCTGTCTTATCCAGATTGAGGGCTTCCAGGGGGAAGGAAATGTAATAAAGTTGTCCCTACCTTTTCACTAGACCCCATATCCCCCATCAAAAAAATCACAATAAGCCTACCTGCATTTATTCACATTCATATCCTTAAAATAAGAGTAACATGTACCAATGTGATGGCAAGAGAAATCAAATTTAGCTTAGGGCCCCTAAAAGGCTTGTGCGGATCTGGGCTGCAGCACAGACCTGGCAGAACATGACGAAGATGTATCTGTTGGGGTCTGTGGCTCCCAAGATGTTATTGCATGCAAAGAATATGCCACCAAATAAAGACAAAAATAAGAAACCATTCTCCACAGTCACAATAATTACTGGAGGCACTGTAATTTTGAAATCCCAAGGGAAAAGAAGACATTTATTGTTTTGTGTAAAAGACAGGTGTTGAATAGTACTTTTATGTAAAGCTAATGATGAATATCATTAATTAATCTTAATTAATGAATGAATTAATTGTTAATTTCGTTAATGACTTAGTTTATTGTAAATTGTTTGCTTAGAATTGTATATTTGATGTTGTCATTCAGTGAGATATCGTATGAATATACACTTTGTTATAAGTTAAATGTGTTTAGATTACAACAAAACATCAGTCTGTATTCATTCACATGAAGTTATATTCACAGGAAGTCATGTTCTGTCAAAGCTCGCAACTGTAATTAGTCAATGTGTTGAATTCTGGGTAGCCACGACCCTGTATAAATGAGTGGTTATTGCCATTTTCTGACTGAGATCGATGAACATGTAACATCAGAAATCTTTGCTGCTGTTCTTTTTAATAATAAAAGATTATCTTTCACTCTTGACTGGTTCTGGGTGACATTTCTTCAATATCAAACCAAGTCCATGTAGGCTATGCGCCACTTTATGTATGACATGAAAATATAACAAATACGGAAATCCATCATATGGTAACCAAAACAGCATAAGAATTTACACATAATACAATTCAAGTGTTGTATAGGAATTCCAGAAGTTCCCATAGAATAACCTTTTTCCACAGGAATACACACAGTAGCATTGTGTTGATATTCAGAGTCTAGCTGTTTTCTGTATTAGAGTATTATAGTACAGTATGTATATCATTGGCCACCATCATTAACATTTTTGACTGCAACTAACTACATGTCTAAGGCAGAGGAAGGCAAGCCTGTTCATCTATTTGTGTAGGTGATCTGTCAGTTACGTCTTTACTTCAGCAGATGAGAATGTATAACTGCCTCCAAAGAAACCTGGACTTGCTCAAATAGGAAACATTTCAGTATGTATTAAAAAAGGGCATGCATACCCAGTGACTCAAAAGGGATCTTCCTGTGAATGAGATGTGGTACAACCAGTTATCTTTAGAATTCATGTAATTAGTTAAATGGAGTCCACCTGGGAGCAAACAAGATTAAATACTCCTGTTTCTGGGAGGTCTTCAGGGGTAGGATATTAAACCATTTCCGACGTATTGAATATCACCCGGAGCACAGTAAAATCCATTAGTAAGAAATGGAGAGAATATGGCCCTTTGAATCTAGAACGGGATGTCTTCAAACTGAGTGCCTGGACAGGAAGAGAACTAGTCAGGTAGAACACCAAGATGTCCGTCACATTCTGGCATAGCAGCCAGCCTTGCTTCATCACGGACACCTGTTTTTGTGAATTATTGCCCACAACTGTTTTCCCTCATCACTCACCCTGTTTAAGTTCCTGCTTCCCCATTTTATCCTGCTGGTCATTGTTTTGGTTCTACGCCAACGTCACATAGTTCTGTTCTGGTTCCGTGTTTTATTTTGTTTCTGTTCTTGTTCTTTACTAAAGTATACTGTTTTGTTCCTGTTTGTTTTGTTTAATTTATTTAATGTTCTCCATTCTCCCTGCGCATGTGTCCTACCTCCATCCTGCATCGTGACAAAGTCTATGCAACTCTTCCTGGGCTGAGCTGGGACACAGGGTGCATACCGCATAATAGCCCGGATGCTTCACAAAACGGGTCTTTGTGATAATGGTAAGTAGAAAAGGCCAATATGCAAACTCTGAGACCAAGTGGGAGAAGATTCTATACTGAGCGCAATGTTTAAAGCGAATCTACCACATCAAGTCATCCCAAAATTGATATTTGTCTTAAATGCTTAGCGCTGTGTTTGACATAAGCCCGAAAACCTCACAACTTTCTCAAAACCCCGTCCCTACCGTAAAGCCTGGTGGTGGCAGCATCATACTATGGGGATACTTCTCTGTGTCAGGAACTGGTGTGCTTGTGCAGATCGACTGCAAAACGAATGCAGCAAAATACAGAGAAATCCTAGGAGGAAACCTGCTGAAGTGAAGTCTGCAAAAGACCTGGGACTTAGGAGAAGATTGATGTTTTCCAATTCAACAAAGCACCCCATCCAACAAACCCTGACCAATTTTGCAAAGAAGAATGGACAAGACTTGTTGTGTCCAAATGTGCATAATTGACTTATCCAAATAGACTAACAGCTGTAATTGCTGCCAAAAGTGACAGATATTGAAACACAGAGGTAAATATTTTTTGTAGCTAATTTAGGACAGTATAAAAATTTATCTTTCAAGTTCAACTGAAAAAGCATGTATGGTGTGAATTCTTGGTAATTTTAAATGGAACATTGTCATTATTTCGAATGGCAATTTAAGAACAATCCAAGAACAGACGCTAAATGGATCATGATCCACCAGAAACCTCCCATGAAATACATTTGAAAATACAAAAACATCTCAAATTCAATCACACACACAGAAATACACAAAAGAAATGTCCCGGATGGTTAAAAAGTCTTTCAAGTGAAACAAAACACGAAGGAATTATGTGATTACCAATAAGCTCAAGAAACTCCTCTAAATTAAGGGGAGGTAAGGGAATAGAATGCCCTGGAACATTCTGTTCTACTATCTTTTTTTCCAGAGCTTGGAAAAAGGAGGCCATCAAGCTGGGTTTTGTTAGTCCTTTATAGAGGAAAGAGAATACCGCAGCTATAGAAACACTGTGTGAGGTAGAACAGCTCAGCCCAAAAGAGAAGTGAACCCAGTTATACAGAGAGACTGCTGCCTCAGGAACAAAGGAACAATTGATGTGTGTGTTAGTTTGTTTTTGTAGCCTTGCAGTGTCCCTTACGCTGTCATATAACATTAAGTAATTTACCATGGGAGTGGCCCAGTGAAATCTATGTCAGAAAAGGATCTGTTAGGTAACTGACTCAGACACCATTAGCCACTCCCTTGTCATTGATGACCTCAGTTGGAAAATGATCCTGGTATGTCAACAGTCTGTTTAAGTTATAGATAGTCTGGGTATATCCAGCAGATGTCACTCGTAGGACAGAGCATGGGCATTCAGATCTTACCCTATGAGATCTGGAGTGTCGCTGGTTTTCTGTCCTACCTGAGAATTGCACTCACCTGGTGTTCTACATCCAAATCAGTCCTTGATTTGAGCGGAAGAATCAAGAACAGCAGTTAATCTGGTTTCAAGGTCCAGAATAGAAGGTTATGGTTAGAGGGTATACAGTGCTTTTGGAAAGTATTCAGACCCATTCAGTGTTTCCGCATTTTGTTACTTTACAACCTTATTCTCAAAGTGATTACATAGATTTTTTTTCCCTCAAAGGGCAGGAAAAGCAAATCTATTAATAAATAAAAACACAGAAATAGCACATTTACATAAGCTTTCCTGCCCTTTGCTATAAAACTCGAAATTGAGATCAGGTGCCTCTTGTTTCCACTGATCATCTTTGAGAAGTGACCGAAAAGGACAAGATCCCGGATACAGGCGGCCGAAATGAGCTTTCTCCGCAGGGTGGCTGGGCGATCCCTTAGAGATAGGGTGAGAAGCTCGGGTCACCCGGGAGGAGCTCAGAGTAGAGCCGCTGCTCCTCCACATCGAGAGGGGTCAGCTGAGGTGGCTTGGGCATCTGTTTCGGATGCCTCCGGAACGCCTTCCTGGGAAGGTGTTCCGGTCCCGTCCCACCGGGAGGAGACCCCGGGGAAGACCTAGGACACGCTGGAGGGACTATGTCTCCCGGCTGGCCTGGGAACGCCTCGGTGTCCCCCCGGAAGAGCTGGAGGAAGTGTCTGGGGAGAGGGAAGTCTGGGCATCCCTGCTTAGACTGCTGCCCCCACGGTCCAGCCAGAGCCCAGATATGAACATGATCAAATATCTCTGGACAGACCTGAAAATGGCTGTGCAGTGACATTCCCCGTCCAACCTGACAGAGCTTGATAGGATGTGAAAAGAAGAATGTGAGAAACTCCACAAATTAGATTGGACTAGATTCAACTTTATTGTAATTGAACAGTACGAGTACAATTCAATGAAATGCAGTTAGAAGAGGACCGGAAATGTACAAGTATTAAGTACACTATGTTATTGGAATGTATAGATCTGCAATGAAGGCAAATGGCTATTCGAATAGAGCAAAGAAGGCAAATAGGAAAGGGCAGAAAATGCACAAGTATTGAGTATACAGCTATCAGCCATAACATTATGACCACCTGCCTAATATTGTGTAGGTCCCCCTTTTGCCACCAAAACAGTGTTAACCTCTTGAGACATGGACTCCACTCGACCTCTGAAAGTGTGCTGTGGTATCTGGCACCAAGATGTTATCAGCAGTTCATTTAAGTCCTGTAAGTTGCAAGGTGGGGCCTCCATTGACCAGCACATCCCGCAGATGCTCGATTAGATTGAGATCTGGGGAATTTGGATGCTAAGTGAACAACTCAAAACATTCATGTTCCTCAAACCATTCCTGAACCATTTTTTCTTTGTGGCAGGGCACATTATCCTGCTGAAAAAGGCCAATGCCATCTGGGAATTCCGTTGCCATGAAAGGGTGCACATGGTCTGCAACAATGCTCAGGTAGGTGGTACATGTCAAAGTAACATCCACTTTAATGGCAGGACCCAAGTTTTCCCAGCAGAACATTGCCCAAATCATCACACTGCCTCCACTGGCTTGCCTCCTTCCCATAGTGCATCCTGGTTCCATGTGTTCTCCAGGAAAGCGACACACACACCGGGCCATCCACGTGATGTAAAAGGAAACGTGATTCATCAGACCAGGCCACCTTCTTCCATTGCTCCATGTTCCAGTTCTGATGCAAAAATGCCCTTTGTAGGCGCTTTCAGCAACAGGGGCCAGCATGGGCACCCTGACTGGTCGGCAGCTATGCAGCCCCACACACACTGCAATGCACTGTGTGTTCTGACACTTTTCTATCAGAACCAGCATTAACTTTTTCAGCAATTTGAGCTACAGTAGCTTGTCTGTTGGATCGAACCACACGGGCCAACCTTCGCTCCCCATGTGCATTAGTGAGCCTTGGCCACCCATGCCCCTGTCTCCACTTTTCCTTCCATGGACCACTATTGATAGGTACTGACCACTGTAGACTGGGAACACCCCACAAGGGCTGTAGTTTTGGAGAGGCTCTGACCCAATCATCTAGCCATCAAAATTTGGCCCTTGTCAAATTCGCTCAGATCCTTATGCTTGCCCATTTTCCTGCTTCTAACACATCAACTTTGTGGACAGAATGTTCACTTGCTGCCTAATATAGCACACCCACTGGCAGGTTATTCACTTCACCTGTCAGTGGTCATAATGTTATGGCTGATCGGTGTATGTACACTCACCTAAAGGATTATTAGGAACACCATACTAATATTGTGTTTGATCCCCTTTCGCCTTCAGAACTGCCTTAATTCTACGTGGCATTGATTCAACAAGGGGCTGAAAGCATTCTTTAGAAATGTTGGCCCATATTGATAGGATAGCATCTTGCAGTTGATGGAGATTTGTGGGATGCACATCCAGTGCACAAAGCTCCTGTTCCACCACATCCCAAGGATGCTCTGTTGGGTTGAAATCTGGTGACTGTGGGGGCCATTTCAGTACAGTGAACTCATTGTCATGTTCAAGAAACCAATTCGAAATGATTCAAGCTTTGTGACATGGTGCATTATCCTGCTGGAAGTAACCATCAGAGGATGGGTACATGGTGATCATAAAGGGATGGACATGGTCAGAAACAATGCTCAGGTAGGCTGTGGCATTTAAACTATGCCCAATTTGCACTAAGGGGCCTAAAGTGTGCCAAGAAAACATCCCCCACACCATTACACCACTACCACCAGCCTGCACAGTGGTAACAAGGCATGATGGATCCATGTTCTCATTCTGTTTACGCCAAATTCTGACTCTACCATCTGAATGTCTCAACAGAAATTGAGACTCATCAGACCAGGCAACATTCTTCCAGTCTTCAACTGTCCAATTTTGGTGAGCTTGTGCAAATTGTAGCCTCTTTTTCCTATTTGTAGTGGAGATGAGTGGTACCCGGTGGGGTCTTCTGCTGTTGTAGCTTCTGCTGTTGACTGTGAAATCAAGGAAGTTGGAGGTTTTAGGTAGTATATGCAACTGAAATGCAGGGATAGCAGCAATGAGTTTCCCAAGGTAGAGATGTGCATGTAACAACTGAAAACTTACTTATCAGATTTTGCAAGGCAGTGTCAGAGTCCACTAGTACAAGGAAGTAGTGCAAAAAGGTCCCTGAGTGAAAGTACTAAGCAGTGGGTGGGTAAGGTTAGTGATGGGTCACAGAGTTCAGCAGGGTTACATTAGTTGGAAAGAAACCTTTCCTTAGCCTGCTGGTGTGGGAATGAAAAGACCTGTACCGCCTGCCTGATGGTAGGAGGGCAAACAGTTTGTGGCATGGATGTGAAGGGTCTCTGATGATGCTGCACACCGTACGCAGACAACACTTTCACTGGAGGTCTACAATGCCTGGGAGCTGGGTACCTGTGATGTGCCGGGCGGTTTTCATCACCCATTGTAGGCCCTTTCACCCACCAAACCACACTCTGGCACACTTCAACAGAATGCTCTCGATTGTGCTGAGGCAGAAGTTCACACTGATCTGGCAAGATAGGCGGGCCTTCTTCAGCGTCCTCAAAATATACAGGCGCTAATGTGCCTTTTTGACCAGGATTGAGGTGTTGAGGGTCCAGGAGAGGTCCTCGGAGATGTAGACACCCAGGAATTTACAGCTGGACACGCTCCACTTCAGTGCCATTGATGAGAACTGGGGGGTGACTGCAGCATTTAGATTTCCTGTAATCCACAATGAGTTCCTTGGTCTTTTTGCATTGAGGGCCAGGCTGTTGTCATTGCACCATGCCTCCAGGCACTTGACTTCCTCCCTGTAGGGTGACATGTCATTATCATTGATCAGGCTTACTACCGTGGTGTCGTCTGCGAATATGATGATGGTGTTGGAAGTGTTTACAGGGACACATTTGTTGGTGAAGAGGGAGTAAAGGAGCGGGCTCAGTACGCAGACTTGTGGAAAACCAGTGTTCAGGATCAGGGTGAAGGAGGTGAAGTTGTCTAACCTGACAGACTGGGGTCTGTTGGTTAGGAAGTCCTTAGTCCAGTTGCAGAGAGAGGGTCTGATCCCTAGGTCATGGAGTTTGTTGACTAGATTAGAGAGGATGACCATGTTGAATGCTGAGCTGAAGTCTATCAATTTGATTCTCACATAGGTGTTGTCCAGGTCGGTCAGGTGGGTTTTGTCCAGGTGGGTCAGGGTTGAGTGTAAAGCTATGGAGATGGTGTCCTCTGTAGATCTAGGTGTGCCAAGCTTTTAGCGTCATACTGAAGAAGGCGTTTCAACTCAGTAGTCAGTGAGGGGGTCTGAATACTTTGGTATATGTCTTTTTAAATACATTTTCAAGCATTTCTAAGTATTTCAATGTTTTTGATTGGTCATGTATTGTGTGAAGATTGATTAGGAAAAGTTTAATCCATTTTAGAATAAGGTGGTTATTTAACACAATGTGGAAAAAGTGAAAGGGTCTGAAAACTTTCTAAAAGCACTTTATCATGTACAGTTAATAAAGGAAGGTCATTACTGTTAACAATGAGTAATATTTTTTACATTTAGGTGTGAATGATCTAAACAGTGTGTAGATATCATGCTGTCTTTTCCTGGGACATGATATCAGCCAGTGTAATGGTCCCCTGTGTTGACCATTTCAGATGACACAGGTCATCCCATCCAGATATGGGTCAACATGACATCAATATGGTATTGAAATGGCATTTATAGCCGGCTGTGAAGTAAAAAACAGCCTTTATATACCCGCCTCTATTCACTAAAGAATTGGTATTTAAGGTTTTGGTTTTGGGGAAACTGCAGGTTATTGTTTGGGACAATATTACAAGAAAGATAATTTAAAACATATATGTATTATTGAGTATCTGTACAATAAACTGCATGTTAGGTTCTTTGCAAGAGACACTAAAATGAAAAAAATGTAAAAAAGACAGTAAAATGTATAGACGTTATAAATACATTGTGTTATTCAATTTGGGTAAATTCAGAAAAATAAAATGTGGTCTACAGAAGAAATATAACGAAATTAAATTGTTTTGAATATCATTGCTCTAAAGACTCATTGCTGACCTCCCAGTATCTGTGTGACCTCAGAGCACGTTTCCTAGACACCCAGATGTTTATAGAACTGGAAATATTGTGGGGTTTAATACCAGTCTGGATGGAACTCATTGTCCTCCAGTACAATTTGCAGTGAGTTCACAACAGTGACCACAAGTTGCAACATTTCATTCCATTCAATGAAATACTTCAAGAGGCAGCATGTCCTAGGGTTGAAGCCACCGGGCTGGGCTTCAAGTAGGAAATTCATGTAGAACTCATACAAGCACTGAGTTGACTGATTAAATGTGTTTACTTTTCCTAATAAGTAACTTATTTTAAAATAACTGTAAACTGCTTTGGATAAATGACAACAATGTCAATATAAAATACAAGTGCATGATAGGTATTTATTCTGGGCTCACAAACACACCCACACCCACAGACACATTTACTTGCATATCTAAATGGGGACACCAAAGTGGATTGCCCTTTGAAAAATCCTACTTTTAGTAATCCTAATCCTAATCCTAAATCGTACCCTAACCGTAACCCTAACCTCAGCCTAACAATAAGCACAACCTTAGTAACTTCACTTAAAACTAAAGTTTACCTTATCCTAACTCATAACCCTAAACTTAATCTGTAATGCCAAACATTACAAACACATCAACTCAAAAAACAGAGTCCTTGCTTTCAGATTCATGTCTCTGATATAGAGTAAAGTGACAAATAACCGCGCACACACACACACACACACACACACACAGTGCTCACCTGCCCACTCTCCCATGGATGTAAAGAAGGATGCTGGCTGCAGGAACAAAACTCCGGAATAAAACATCTTCACAAAGCTGACTATTTTTATAACATAGAAGACTACAACTGCAGCACCAAGCCAGACAAAGAATAGCTCCATGACATCCATCTCTAATCAACCTTTCCTCTAGGACTGCCTATCTGAATGTGACAACTAGCTATGTGTCTGTGAGTCTATGGGTTTGCTCTGACCACACCACAACCCCTCAGACCAGATATACACAAAGGGGAGGGACAGAAGAAATAGCCAATCCATAGCCACTCCTCTACACACATGAAGCAAACACTTACAGAAAGGCTACCTGAACAAAACACACACATGCACAGACACTGAAAGTTACATGAAAAAAGCAACCTGGTCTCAGGAACCTACGTAGACTATTTTACAAAAATCCATGGCACCCGATTTCGTATGATATGTGATGTTATGTTAGGTTACATTACAGTGCGCCACCAAAACGTATGATACATAATGAAATTATTAAAACATAACATATCTTGCGAATGCTATGACAATGTATCAAATGTTACGAGCACTATTAAAATGCAAAATAACATACGAATGCCAAACAAATGTATGATATGTATGAACGCTATGAAAGACAATTTTTTAACAAAATGTTTAACCGTTATTTCAAACCAGTGACATTTGGATGAGAAGACAATCGCCTTAACCACTGCCCCACACTAGACATGGGGATTTAGAATGAGTAACAGCAATAGCAAGGTCGCTAGAATATGTTATAAAAGCATTTTATCGTTAACGTTACGTTAATGTTAGGCATCAAAGCCCTGGGGTTAGGGTAGAGGTTAGATCTCACAGCACCAGGGTTAAGGTTTGGGTTATGGTTAGGAAACAAAAAAGGTTAGGTTAAGGTTTGGTTAGGGTTACGTCTTACAGCTCTGGGGTTCAGTTTAGAGTTTGGGTTAAGGTTAGGTATCACAGCACTGGGGTTAAAGTTAGGGTTATGGTTTGGGTTAAGTTTACAAAGAAAATCCCTTCAAACATATTTATGTTGTGACAACACCACTCACCAAGACTGGTTACAGGTTCCTCACTGGAGCAGTGGGTAGCGTGCCTATCTAGGATGTGGAAGGTCCCTGGTTTGAACCACATTTACTGCTTTTATATCTCAGTTCCGACTCTAACGTTATTTTACTACACGTTATATATCTTACAAAATCCCCTGCCTAGAATTTACGTAAAATAGTCTATGTCATCCTTCTGAGATCTGGTTGGAAAAAACCCACACTGAAAGCTACATACACACAGACACTCAATCATCAAATTGAAAGAAGCTACACCTGCTCAGTTAGTTACTAAATGTGCAATCAAATGTAGTCTCCACTTTTCTGGATACAATTCAGAATACTAAATGAAGAAAGGCTCTCAAGCATTTCAAACAACAATCAAGACAAGAATGACAAAACAAAAAAACAGCAACAAATGATTGACTAGAATCACTTGGAAAAGACTTGAGTTTGAATTAAATATTCTGTACTACAGGAGCTTTTTCGAAAACAATCACTTTGGTACTATTTTTACAAGGACCCATTTTTTAGGTAATCAAAAAAGCATTTATTTCTAGTAAAAACACCATGTGTGTCTGATCCAGCCCTGCAAGCATCAGCACATATGTCGTCAATGGCCGACTCCATGGCTTGAAGGTGGGCAACCTACACATGGGGAAAACTGTTTCCCTCAATATTGTCACATTTTGGCGCCATCTATTGAAGCACACCGATCACAGCAAGGCAGAGTATAGTAGGACGGAGACCAACCATTCTTGAACCAGGAGTGCTTAATCAACCCAGGTGGCTGGAGTTGGTGTGCTTCTAAAAAACTGCCAAGTCTTTTTGAGAAGAACAAAGAAGTTACTCCTCAATTCCACTTAGTCAGCAGAACAGTTAACCAACCATTGGGCAGACTGTTTACCCTAATGTGGATTTAATCTTTCAGGAATACTTTTAGAAATAGTTCCATCTGTATTGCAATTCCGCAGGCAAAAACTGAAGAAATTATACACTACTTTTTTTTGTATGTACAGGTACATGGTAAATATTGCATTGACAGCCATTTTATGAATTTGCTAACTATAATTAAGATCAAAGTTTTACCTACTCAATTTCTGAGAAGCATTTACATTTAGTTTTTTATTAGATTTTCTAAATTGAGAATCAAAATGTCATGTTACTTTGCCAACCAGGAAAGGTGGAGGAGAACTGATAGAATCAAATGCTCTCTGGTAATTAGAAGGCAGTGAAAAATATGTGCAGAAACCTGAATACTTAGAAACTTAAAACCAATTCCACCCATGCACATAATCTTCAGTATAGTATAATTATAAACCAGAATTACCCAAATACATACCCCTTCAAATGATACCTAATTATTAATATTAACCTGATCTCCATATTTCAGCCTAAATACTTACAGTGGGGAGAACAAGTATTTGATACACTGCCGATTTTGCAGGTTTTCCTACTTAACAAGCATCTAGAGGTCTGTAATTTTACAGTACAGAAAATCACATTGTATGATTTTTAAATAATTAATTAGCATTTTATTGCATGACATACAGTCATGGCCAAAAGTGTTGGCACCCCTGAACCTTTTCCAGAAAATCAAGTATTTCTCACAGAAAAGTATTGCATTAACACGTATTTTGCTATACACATGTTTATTCCCTTTGTGTGTATTGGAACAAAACAAAAAAAAGAAGGAAAAAAAGCCAATTGGACATAATTGCACACAAACCCCCCCAAAATGGGCTGGACGAAATTCTTGGCACCCTTAACTTAATATTTGTTTGCACACCCTTTGAAAGAAATAACTGAAATCAATTGCTTCCTATAACCATCAATAAGTTTCTTACACCTCTCACCCGGACTTTTGGACCACTCTTCCTTTGCAAACTGCTCCAGGTCTCTCATATTGGCAGGGCGCCTTTTCCCAACAGCAATTTTAAGATCTCTCCACAGGTGTTCAATGGGATTTAGATCTGGACTCATTGCTGGCCACTTCAGAACTCTCCAGCGCTTTGTTGCCATCCATTTCTGTGTGCTTTTTTAAGTATGTTTGGGGTCATTGTCCTGCTAGAAGTCCCACGATCCTGGCGCAAACCCAGCTTTTTGACACTGGGCCCTACATTGCGACCCAAAATCCTTTGGCAATCCTCAGATGCCTTGCACACAGTCAAGGCACCCAGTGCCAGAGGCAGCAAAACAACCCCAAAACATATTTGAACCTCCACCATATTTCACTGTAGGTACTGTGTTCTTTTCTTTGCAGGCCTCATTCCGTTTTCGGTAAACAGTAAAATGATGTGCTTTACCAAAAAGCTCTATCTTGGTCTCATCTGTCCATAAGATGTTTTCCCAGAAGGATTTTGGCTTATTTAAGTACATTTTGGCAAACTGTAGTCTTGCTTTTTTATGTCTCTGTGTCAGCAGTGGGGTCCTCCTGGGACTCCTGCCATAGCGTTTCATTTCATTCAAATGTCGACGGGTAGTTCGTGCTGACACTGATGCACCCTGAGCCTGCAGGACAGCTTGAATTTCTTTGGAACTTGTTTGGGGCTGCTTATCCACCATCCGGACTATCCTGCGTTGCAACCTTTCCTACATTTTTCGCTTCCATCCACGTCCAGGGAGATTAGCTACAGTGCCATGGGTTGCAAACTTCCTGATACAGACTTCCTCAGACAGTTCTCCTCTCCTCTTTCTGTTGTCCATGCTTAGTGTGGTACACACAGACACACAATGCACCGATTAAGTCAACTTCTCTCCTTTTTATCTGCTTTCAGGTGTGATTTTTATATTGCCCACACCTGTTACTTGCCCCAGGTGAGAATAAAGGAGCATCACATGCTTGAAACAATCTTATTTATCCACAATTTTGAAAGGGTGCCAAGAGATTTGTCCAGCCCATTTTGGGGGTTTTGTGTGCAATTATGTCCAATTAGCTTTTTTTTCTTCTTTTTTTTGTTTTGTTCCAATACACACAAAGGGAATAAACATGTGTATAGCAAAACATGTGTTAATGCAATACTTTTCTGTGAGAAATATCTGATTTTCTGGACAAATTGCCAACACTTTTGGCCATGTAAGAATTTGATCACCTACCAACCAGTAAAAACTCCATCTCTCACAGACCTGTTAGTTTTTCTTTAAGAAGCCCTCCTGTTCTTCACTCATTACCTGTATTAACTGCACCTGTTTGAACTCGTTACCTGTATAAAAAACACCTGTCCACACACTCAATCAAACAGACTCCAACCTCTCCACAATGGCCAAGACCAGAGAGCTGTGTAAGGACATCAGGGATAAAACTGTAGACCTGCACAAGACTGGGATGGGCTACAGGACAATAGGCAAGCAGCTTGGTGAGAAGGCAACAACTGTTGGCGCAATTATTAGAAAATGGAAGAAGTTCAAGATGACGGTCAATCTCCCTCGGTCTGGGGCTCCATGCAAGATCTCACCTCGTGGGGCATCAATGATCATGAGGAAGGTGAGGGATCAGCCCAGAACTACACGGCAGGACCTGGTCAATGACCTGAGAGCTGGGATCACAGTCTCAAAGAAAACCATTGGTAACACAGAATGACAATGCCGTCATGGATTAAAGTCCTGCAGCGCAGGCAAGGACCCCTGCTCAAGCCAGTGCATGTCCAGGCCCGTCTGAAGTTTGCCAATGACCATCTGGATGATCCAGAGGAGGAATGGGAGAAGGTCATGTGGTCTGATGAGACAAAAATAGAGCTTTTTGGTCTAAACTCCACTCGCTGTGCTTGGAGGAAGAAGAAGGATGAGTACAACCCCAAGAACACAATCCCAACCGTGAAGCATGGAGGTAGAAACATAATTTTTTGGGGATGCTTTTCTGCAAAGGGGACAGGACGACTGCACCGTATTGAGGGGAGGATGGATGTGGCCATGTATCGCAAGTTCTTGGCCAACAACCTCCTTCCCTCAGTAAGAGCATTGAAGATGGGTTGTGGCTGGGTCTTCCAGCATGACAACGACCCGAAACACACAGACAGGGCAACTATGGAGTGGCTCTGTAAGAAGCATCTCAAGGTCCTGGAGTGGCCTAGCCAGTCTCCAGACCTGAACCCAATAGAAAATCTTTGGAGGGAGCTGAAAGTCCATATTGCCCAGTGACAGCCCTGAAACCTGAAGGATCTGGAGAAGGTCTGTATGGAGGAGTGGGCCAAAATCCCTGCTGCAGTGTGTGCAAACCTGGTCAAGAACTACAGGAAACGTATGATCTCTGTAATTGCAAACAAAGGTTTCTCTACCAAATATTAAGTTCTGCTTTTCGGATGTATCAAATACTTATGTTATGCAATAAAATGCAAATTAAAAATCATATAATGTGATTTTCTGGATTTTAGTTTTAGATTCTGTCACTCACAGTTGAAGAGTACTTACTATAAAAATTATAGACTTCTACATGCTTTGTAAGTGGGAAAACCTGCAAAATCGGCAGTGTATCAAATACTTGTTCTCCCCCACTGTATATACCAGGTTTACATCTACGTGTCTGTTTGTCTCAATTGTCTTGTTAAAAACCCCTACCCTTTTGACTATTTAATAAAACAAACATGAATCTGGATCCTATTAATGAAGTGTGTAGGTAATTCAACATCAATCTTCTTAAAAAAGAAAGAATCTGCTATATATGAATACAGTACATTTAAACCACAACATTATCTAATTCATTACAAAGATAAAATCAGCCTATTGCACTCAATGTACTGTAAAGGAAGGCCCTTATATAAATATAATTTGAAAAACTTGACACCTTAATAAAACATAACATATTACTTGTTTGTGAATGAGTACAACTTTAATGATGTTAAAATATTTTATTTCATTGGCAGCCACTCTAACCTATTGTAATGCAATGACAATGTTTTTACAATAAATATAATATTAAAATGAAAGTGCAAATTCCACACTGAGGATACAATAACAATGCAGTCACCAGCTGCATGGCTGGATGAAAAGTGACTTTGATAGTGCACCATAGAAACACTATACAGACTTGTGGGAATGTTTTGAAAAGAGGGTTAGTGCGGTGTAAAGGGGGCACATTGGGAAACATCTGGTCTAATGTATGACATATGCACAAATGTGTCCTAAACGTGTCCTGTCCTGGTCTCTCCCTTTCATCTAGCGTGTTAACAGCTGATTATGGTAGTAGGTATGATCAGTATGAAGGGAAGGTTGTGAGGAGAGTAAAACACTTGAGACTGCTAAAGAGTTCAGGATTCAAAAGAACAAGGCTTCATCTAACTGTCCCCAAATTCTGTCCTAAAAATTCTAATTTCAGAAGAGTAGTTCTGAATTGGCCCTATGGTACTGATCCTCTAGGAATGCCTTTGATGGATGCAGGAAGCGGAATAGATGGCTGAGCACAGCTGTCCATCTGGTGGCATGCAATTGGCATACGTTAATGGTAAGCTCATAGGGCACGGCATGTCAGCAAGCTGGGGCCATCTCCATGGAAAGGCTGTTGTCAGCCATCCTCTGCCTAAGGTGGTTGGCAAAGTCCACCTGTGTCTGTGAAAGTACTTTGTTTATAATGGTCTTTGGAATCCACCCCTGTGAGGAAGGGACACAGGGTCAAAGAGAAGAGATTATTACAGTATCCTCAGAATACAAGTCTTTTCGAACATAACTAAAGGTGAAAATATATCTATTGGGCTATTATACAACTGAATCATTCAGGCCCTAGTTAAAAATTCAGAATATCATTATCCCTACCTTTAAGTCTATGCTTAACAGCCAGGTAAACTTGGTCTTGTTGGGGTCATCCACACTAGGCCTCATCACTATACACGTTGGTCCATTCTGCGCCCTGAAAAAGTCAACAATGCCATTAACAGCATCCATGTTAGGTGGCCTAGCGTGGTCCAGCTGTCTAAGCCACAAAGCACAGGCTTAAAACAGGCCAATTTCGATAAAACAAATCTCTGCTATTTCAATAAAACAAATTATCTCCTCTATCTCCATCAAATACGTCCTTAATCCCTCCTACAATTATTTATTTAAGAAAATCCATGTTAGTCCAAGACAATAATCAAAGTATTGTGTTTATTATGCATTGTTAGCAATTTCATCCTTTCCATCCCTTGAGGATGTGAATCAGCCCACCTGACAATGCCTCTCTGTTCAGGCATGCTGGAGTGCTGGGTGGACATGCCTGCCAGGAAGCATGTGGACCCCCTGCGCTTGGCACAGCGAACGCTGACGAAGTCCCGTGGGCCCACCACGTTACCCGGCGTGGGTCCAGATACCTCATGGGTCACCATAGTTTCCGGGCCAATCTTCTGGAGGATCTAGAGATGAGCGGCGAGAAGGAAAGGATGAAAAGAGAGAGATAGAAAAAAAGAGTCACCCCATCAATTGGAGAATGTGTGTCTGGACCCTTACATTGAAATAAACAACCCAAGGCACATGACTTGTGGTGGCTTCATGCAATCTTTGCACATTTGGTAATTCAGAATAATGTTTCATGCGTGCTATTTTAATAAAGTCGATTGAAAAACCTAAATTGCCCCACCTTGACCTCTTTAACATTGGGGTTCCATTCACCCATCTGCTCCATGTTGTCGACCAACTCCCCATAGAGGTTATCAGAGCGCTGGTCCAACAGCACCTCTAGCTTAAACACCTTCCCCACATCAGGTAACATCTTACTCATCACCTTGTCTCCATTTGCCTGGGATCATAGTAGCAGAGAATTGAAATGTTTAGAACTGTAGACTTGTAACTGATACATTAAGTAGGTGCAGGGAAATTCTGTGTATCATCCTTCCGGTCTTTTTTCCGTGTCTATTTCCATACTCACAGCAACAATCTCAGTGGTCCATCCTTCCTGATCGCCAAGGATGCTGATAGACTTCTGCAGTGCCTCCTCTCCCTGCTTCACATACATCACCTCCTCTTCGTTGTAACCCTGCTTCTCCTCCATCCGCGAGCCTGGAGCACAGCAATGAGAGAAAAAAAACATTGACGATCAAGTGCAAGTTAGAAGAAAGGACTATCCTATTTGGTGTTCATGTATTTCCGGTTGCCTATGTGGTCCAGTCGTTAAGTTGACCCCAGCATTCATACAGCCTCAGCTATCAGGGATGACATTGGTTTAAGTCCCACATGCACCGTTCTGACATGCAAACTCTCCTGCCTCCAATGTCTCCCCTTCACTGAACTATCTCAGTAGAAAATACATAAACATAAAAAATAAAAATAAAAGTGCAGCCTTACTGAGTAGTGAGCTCCTGCGGCGGACATGATGGATCCAGCTGCTAGGGTTGGGCCCTGCTAGCATGTTCAACTCATGGTGAATAGCTACCATTGCATTCTTCCTCAAACCTGGGACAGGGAGAAAATTAAAAAGTGCTAAGGAGAGCAGTAGAGAAATCTACAATATATTGCATTTTGTAATGTTTTCATCTTTAGGGTAAACAAAACAGCTTTTTTTATCAGAAATTATTAAGCACTTTTTTGTGAGCCAAGAAGCTACAAGTAAAAATTACAGCATCATGGTGACATGGTTATGAACCAATAGATAAATAAATATTTGTATATACTGTCTTACTTCACTAACCTGTCATTTTACGCATATGTCGGTAGGAGATGCCGGCACACAGTTTGAAAGTTGCAGGCAACATCTTGTCTCAATTTAGTATTTAGTTCACCAGTAAAATAGAAAATGCTCAAATATAACTGATAAAAAACAGAGAAGATCCGTGTAGGTTTCCGATTTTGTTCCTGGCGTTTCAACAAGACAATTAGATAATCCTAGAACTATAAAACAAAGAGGACCAGTGGGAGATCATGAGTTTGGATTCTGTCTGCTGGAGTGTCTGTTTTTGTGTCTATATAAGCGTGCAGCAAGGTCATGATGCTGTCACCTCGGAGATAAACACACACATCATCCCGCCATTCTGACGACCCTGTGGCCAAGGATACTTCTTGGGACACGTTGAACGTGTCTACAGGCTCTAATAAACATTGTGTCAGATAACATCCAGTGCTTATGCCCACTACACACACACACACACACACAGGAAATCCACAAATAGTTGCTTAAATGCACAAACACACATACACACTTGCACACATGAACTTACACAACACATACACACACACACACACCTACACACACAAACAAGGCAAAACTTTACATTCACATCCCAATGAGCAAGATAGAATACATTATGATGATAGAGTCCCTCAGACAGACAGACACATGTCAGTCAGTGTTTCAGGACCACATCCGCTCACAATGTCAAGGTCCCTCACAGCCAAACCAAAGGAATGTGAGAGATATCACGTGACATAGCATTCCGCATGATAAATGTGATCCCGCAATTACCAATATGATAAGAAGAGTTGGGTGCTCTGACATTAATTAATAGATGATGGATACAAAGCACATTGTATTGTGCTTTGTATCCAAGACCAGACTGACCAATCACATACAGTCCATTGTAACTAGGACAGGGCCCTCCAACACTGGGTTTGGGCTCCAACCCAAATCTACTTAATCTGATTCTAAATTAGCTGCTTGATATGCTTAATCAGGTGAGTTACAACTGCGTTTGATGTAAAAACAACAACAAAAGGGAAGCTCTCTAGAAACAGGGTTGGAGTGTCAAGATCAATAGAATCCCAATGTAAAAAGCCAACTCTTCCTTCCAGGATTAAGGAAAAGAACAGCCATCATAAGTGGTTATTGGTTACATGTCATTTTGAATTTTTGTCCACAATGTAGCCGATTACAAAAAAATAATTGTTAAAGGTTTTGCCAAATGGTTCCTTTAATCTTGATTTCTGTGAATAGCCAAGCATCCCTTGGCATTACAAACTGACTGGATTCTAAACATACCCTAGGCTTACAGCCTACCACTGACCTCAGGTCTGACCTCTGGACTGACCTAGATCCACTGCACACCACCTATATTGTACTTCACAGTGCTAATAAACAAATATGATACAACGTGAATCAGTCAGCAGCCATTCCTGGGGGATTATGACCTTCGGAATGATGTCCAACCTCTGATTGTAGCTGTGACTGCTCCGCCACTGCCTGTCAGGGTAATCACAATTTGGAGGAAACAAACTATTACACAAGCAGTCCCACACACTTTGATAACCTTGCTTTGAGTCCAACCAAAACACAGCAATCAGACGACAATATTTCTCCAGTGACTGTGCGTCAAACCAGCCAGAGAAAGACAACAGTGTTCAAGAGCATTGCAACAGCATTCAAGTCTCTAGAGCATGAGAACACAACTGAAAAGTCAATAAAGAAATAGCCATGGCACAGAAAGAGAACTGTTCATAAATCACTGAGAGAGAGTGAAGCTGCCTTAACCTGCAACCCTTCGTCCTTCTGACTTTTGTGATTTATACATTAGGCCTTATTATGGGTGAGGTCACACATTAAAAATGGGAACACACAGATCCTGTATCACTGGAAAATGCGGCCATTGCAATCCAGATGAACATCGGTGAACTACTTATATACTCACAAATATATACAAAAATACAAGCAGGAGTAGATAAACATGTTAATATCATAGCAGATCACATAATGTAATGGGCTTTGACCAAACAAGTGTTCCTTGGGCAGCATTTCACTGACCTTCTCTCAACAGTATTATCTGGCCTGTTTATGTTCTATAGCAGCCAAGTAGGCTTTGTATGCACATCCAACACCACTATAACAACCAAAACCAATATTATCACTAGTTTTAGCATGGCCTCCTTGGCATCATTGCCTGATTATGAAATGAGAGAATTAAGATACTGTATGATTTGGTAGAATATATCCATAAAGATAACGATGACAGACATTCCACAAGGAAGTGGGAATTTGACATCTATTCGGGTTAAGATTCAACTTTATTGTAATTGAACAGTACAACGAAATGCAGTTAGCATCTAACCAGAAGTTCAAATAGAATATGGCAGGACATTTACAAATATTTGGTACAGTGTATGTTACAAGTGGAATGTATAGATGTGCAATGAGGGCAAATAAAGAGCAAATGGCAAATCAAAATGAGCAATGAAGGCAAATAAGGGAGGGCTGGAAATGTACAAGTATTAAGTATATGTATGTACAAGTGGCAAATTAATAGTTGTGCAATGAGGCAAATGCAAGTACAAAGGGGAGAACAAGTATTTGATACACTGCCGATTTTACAGGTTTTCCTACTTACAAAGCATGTAGAGGTCTGTAATTTTTATCATAGGTACACTTCAACTGTGAGAGATGGACTCTAAAACATAAATCAAGAAAATCACATTGTATGATTTTTTTATAATTAATTTGCATTTTATTGCATGACATAAATGTATTACCCTATTCTTATTCTATCCTTTATTCTGCAAATTAACTGTAACAAATGGACTGTTTTAGACTATGTCTGAAATTGCTTTAGATTGTTCATGGTTGCCACATATACAGTGGGGAGAACAAATATTAGATACACTACCGATTTTGCAGTTTTTTTATTTTTACACTGCCCCATATTAACAATCTACATATTCCGAAACATTCTTTTCTCATCTCTCAGACAGAGCTGTCATTTCATCAGAAAGAATACAAGTCAAAGGAAGTCCTGATAGTTGAAGTGAAAACTGGTCAGGATTCCCTGGTGGCCTTAACTGCTGTTGACACTGCTGTCTACTCCCTCAGAGCTTCTTTAAGATAAAGAAACATTAAGGTCCAGTTTTTATATATTTAATTTCAGGCATTTTATGATTAGTTAAATAGGAAAGTGGTGAAAGACATAGAAGAGAGTTTTCTTTTATCATAGGTAAACTGTGAGAGACGGAATCTAAAACAAAAATCCAGAAAATCACATTGAATGATTTTTAAGTAATTAATTTGCATTCCGTCACTCACGGTTGAAGAGTAGACCTGGCAACCTTTTTCTACTGCTCTCAGGTCCAGTTGTGACACTTGGGTGCCCATCGTTTGCACATTTGATGGTAGACAGGGGTCACTTTGACTGGTCTGTGGCTACGCAGCCCCATATGCAGCAGAGTGCAATGCATTGTGTGTTGTGACCCATACCTGCTGTAACTATCAATACTTTTTCTGTGACTTGTGCCACAGTAGACCTTCTGTCTTCTGAGCCATGGGTGCCCAACCCGTCGCCATGTTGTGGTATGTCCCTCCTCAGACCTCAGAACTTTAAGCCTTGCCGTATCTGAGATTCTCTGTCCCAGTTGTCTGGCCATAACAATTTGGCCCTTGTGAAAGTCACTCATGTCAATTACTCCTGCCCATTTCTCCTGCATCCAACACATTGACTACAATAAACTGATGGTTTGCTTACCATCTAATCCAGCCATACCTTGACATGTGCCCTAGTTAGGAAATGATCAATTTCACCTGTGAGTGGTGACTGATGTTGACGTATGTTTAATTCTCTTGAGACTGTAACCATCAAACTTGGGTGGTCTTATTAAGGATGTGGATTTTTTTTCTCCAGAGACTATGGACTAGTACCCAACCATGACTGGTGCTCTATTATTATTGATGAGATCATTGTGTTTATGACTGATGTTGTAAACAGAGATGGTCAAATAAAGTAACACAGGCAATTAACCCGTGTGAATGGACATGTATGCAGTGTACAAAAGTATAATAAACTCTTTGCAGCCCTAGAAAATATTCCAAGAGGTAATTAAACAATCAAGAAGTGTGTATCAAAAAACAATTAAAAACCATGCATATTGTAAAATGACACACACCTACCATAACCTTAATGAATTTATTCAGGTCAGAATGTTCATTGGAAATGCCCACCACAACAACCTTTTTAAGGACGTTCCTGGCACTATATTCATTTTAAACAGTAATTTTCATTATAAAGTGGCGCTCAAAGATGATTTATTTCAGAAAGTTGGTATTCATGGGGGAGGGAAGTTGGTACAGGAAGGGAGAAACATCAGACAAATAAACAGGTTCTAAGATCGTCATTGGGCATTTTCACCTTCTTCTCTGTTCAACAATCTACACCAGCAACTCTACTACCTCCATGAGCTGAATACCATGAGGCATGTCACTTGTTTTTCTTTTTTGTGTCTAATTGCAACACATGTATTTGTCTGATTTCAAGAATTGACTCATGTAAAAGACAAAACATTTCCTAAATTAAATGTTTAACTGTTAGTGAGGTTTATATTATGTAAAACGACAGGAGTAAAAAGTGGAACATGAATTGCGTCATTCAAATCAGTGAGTCTGAAGTTGATAGGTTTATTGATCCAACAACTAACACCAGTCCACTCACCTGGTTGCATTCCAACAAGCTTTATGTGGTCTTTGTGTGCTAGGTAGAATATAATATTCAACATTAATAACTCATAAACCTTCCACTACGTTAATGCTCTACAGCAAAATGTATCCAAATACTGTAAAACATGCTTTTATATATTTTATTACTTTTTTAAAGTGAACAGAAATCTTTTCAAAATTACTTTAAAATAAAAGGCATAATTTTGTACTGTAAATATCATCACAAATCTTAAATTCTACAGTGAAGAGCCAAAGTTTAAATTGCTTGTCCAAATAAAAAACAGCGTGGATTAGACTGCAGAATCAGACATTTAATCCACAATCACAGGACTTCTCTTTTTTCTTCATCTTCCTTTCACCCTCTCTTCACTTCCTTACCTCCATCACCATCCAAATACAGTGCGTTTGTGTACAAGTGTCATAAAGAAACAGAAAATGAGACAAAAAAGGCAAACATTTGGGTCTGAAACCTGGGTGATCAGGTCAGCATATTTCTAACTATAAACCAAAGCCATTCTTCCCTTGGTTCCAGTCAGGATTTAAGGCATCCCTTTATAATGTGATGTGAGGTCCCTTGCCCAACCAGACCTCAGGCAAGCCTTGATCTCCACTGGACTTGTAAAATCCAAATCCCTGCAGACAAACAATGTACTTGCCAGGAATCTTAACCGTTCCTTGGGATTAGTACAGACGAGAGATGAGAACAGAATAGCTCCCGTTGAGAATATTGAGATCCATTGTCGCGATGACAACACAAACACAAAACTGCACTGGCTCATTAGATATGACAAAAGCTAGATCACAGTAGTATTATTTTTCTCTCTGAGGTAAAACAATAACATATTGACCATTAACACATCTCCACTGGTGTATAAATGGTGCGCTACTGGTTTGACAACTGCTTTCGCTAATGTTCTATTTGGTGACAGTGGTGCACACTTTGGGGAAAAGTGTAGACAACAGGAGAATTACTGTAGTTAAAATACGGATTGCGCAGTCATGTTCGAGGATATTCCAATACACTTGTCAGGTCACACACACTCGTCAATGGTACAAAAAAATATTAACTGAGACTGGTGTAACAAAGTTTCAGACTCAAGTTTAATCTGTGATTGCATAAAGACCAGGCAACCCTACATCCTCCACATCCTCAAAGACCGATATGGCAACAATAACACACACTACTGAACTATATCTTTGGCCTGAGGGTATACAAGGCAATATGCACATTGTGTTTGGAGGTTGGTGATGTTGTCATTTGATTATAGGAGTGGAGCTGGAAAATAAAGGAAAGTGGGAGGGAGATAGAGAAAAAGTGAGGGAAAAAGAAGTATAGACAGATGAACAAATACAGGGTACATTTGAGTGTGAATGTGTATTTATGCAATTCATTTTTATTTCTTAAAAAAAACAGCAACAACATTTGAACAAAGACCCCATCTTGTATCTATGGTGGTCATTCTCTTAGACAGTGGATCCCCTGAATTAGCTTTGTTTTTACTTCTTATTCATCATCAACGTCAGTCGCTCTTCTATACTCCATCGATCCTGAGGGTAAGTGAAGTGTCTGAGCATCATTCTCAAAAAACGTCTTTGCGTCATTGAACATCCCCCTAATGATTCCCCATGGGTCACAAGTCCGGGTCTGGGTCAGCATTTCCCCTAGATTGACCGTGGGCTTGGGTGGGATGCCTCCGGATGACTGACAGCTGGTCAGGCCGGATGTAAACCAATCAGCAGTGAGGAGATCCTACAGACTCCTCTGTCTGTATGGCGCCACACAGGGCTGTGGCCACTAGGGGGCAGAGTTTGACATGGAGTCCACCGAGTTCACACTACAGGAAGACACACGACTGTTGGCGATGGTCACATCTGGATGCTGGAGGGAGGCGGAAGACGGAGACAGAGAGACAGGCAGAGATAGAGCGAGACAGACAGGCAGAGATAGAGCGAGACAGACAGGGAGTGAGAAAGAGCGGAACAGACAGGGAGGGAGGCACAGCGGGGCCGGGAGGGAGGGAGATACAGAGGGGCCGGGAGGGAGGGAGACACAGCGGGGCAGACAGGGAGGGAGGCACAGCGGGGCAGACAGGGAGGGAGGCACAGCGGGGCAGACAGGGAGGGAGGCACAGCGGGGCAGACAGGGAGGGAGGCACAGCGGGGCAGACAGGGAGGGAGAGGGGCAGACAGGGAGGGAGGCACAGCGGGGCAGACAGGGAGGGAGGCACAGCGGGGCAGACAGGGAGGGAGGCACAGCGGGGCAGACAGGGAGGGAGGCACAGAGGGGCAGACAGGGAGGGAGGCACAGAGGGGAAGACAGGGAGGGAGAGGGGCAGACAGGGAGGGAGACACAGAGGGGCAGACAGGGAGGGAGACACAGAGGGGCAGACAGGGAGGGAGACACAGAGGGGCAGACAGGGAGGGAGACACAGAGGGGCAGACAGGGATAGAGACACAGAGGGGCAGACAGGGATAGAGACACAGAGGGGCAGACAGGGAGAGAGACACAGAGGGGCAGACAGGGAGAGAGACACAGAGGGGCAGACAGGGAGGGAGGCACAGCGGGGCAGACAGGGAGGGAGGCACAGCGGGGCAGACAGGGAGGGAGGCACAGCGGGGCAGACAGGGAGGGAGACACAGAGGGGCAGACAGGGAGGGAGACACAGAGGGGCAGTTAGGGAGGGAGACACAGAGGGGCAGACAGGGAGGGAGACACAGAGGGGCAGACAGGGAGGGAGACACAGAGGGGCAGACAGGGAGGGAGACACAGAGGGGCAGACAGGGAGGGAGACACAGAGGGGCAGACAGGGAGGGAGACACAGAGGGGCAGACAGGGAGGGAGACACAGCGGGGCAGACAGAGAGACATAGTTAGTGTGGTCCCTAAATCACTGTGTTGATTTAACAGTACAGTACATGCCCTCACATGTCTCCTGAGAATCCTGTCCAGCAGGCTGCGCCGGGGAGGCTCAGGTGGTGTCATCCAGTCTAGATCTGGGGATCTGGTCCCATGCGGCCCGAACACGTTCAGATCACTGAAACACTCAGTGTCTATCATCTGCATGGAGAAAGGGGGCAGTAGACAAAGAGAGAGAGAAAGGAGGAGACTCAGGATTTTATAGTTGGTGTGAAGACAGTACGACGGTTCAGTCCTCCAGGTTACCTTACAGACAACCTCTGAGTAGAGGGACAGACATCCCAGTTAGTTCACCCACCTCGTGCTGCCATGGGATGGACACGCAACCCGTAGCAAATTTGAAGTAGAAGTCATTGTCGGTTTGGTCCAGATTTACTCCCTTGACTGTAGAGAACTGCTCGATGTCCAATACATCTTTACAGTAAACTGCCCGCGGCTGAGAGAGAAGGAAATACATAGAAGGGAAGATAAAAAAAATAATTCTTGATTCAAATCACACATCCATGATTAACTGAATAAAACACCTGGTTTCCATTTTAAAGCTGGTATCCTTAAGAGGAATAACATTCCTGTTTGTGGCACTACAAAGTGACTGCAAACCTCCGTGGACGTAACTGAACACCAGATACAATTTTTTGGAGAGGGGGTACATTTACATAATTTAGCAGACACTTGTCTCACATTCTGATACATTCCCCCTATTAAACACTTCCTAGTCTTGTGTTTTCCCTACTGGGGATGACTTTAAACACTTCCTAGTCTTGTGTTTTCCCTACTGGGGATGACTTTAAACACTTCCTAGTCTTGTGTTTTCCCTACTGGGGATGACTTTAAACACTTCCTAGTCTTGTGTTTTCCCACCTGGGGATGACTTTAAACCCTCCTAGTCTTGTGTTTTCCCTACTGGGGATGACTTTAAACACTTCCTAGTCTTGTGTTTTCCCTACTGGGGATGACTTTAAACACTTCCTAGTCTTGTGTTTTCCCTACTAGGGATGACTTTAAACACTTCCTAGTCTTGTGTTTTCCCTACTGGGGATGACTTTAAACCCTCCTAGTCTTGTGTTTTCCCTACTGGGGATGACTTTTAAACACTTCCTAGTCTTGTGTTTTCCCTACTGGGGATGACTTTAAACACTTCCTAGTCTTGTGTTTTCCCTACTGTGGTTTACTTTTAAACCCTCCTAGTCTTGTGTTCTCCCTACTGTGGATGACTTTAAACCCTCCTAGTCTTGTGTTTTCCCTACTGGGGATGACTTTAAACACTTCCTAGTCTTGTGTTTTCCCACCTGGGGATGACTTTAAACACTTCCTAGTCTTGTGTTTTCCCTACTAGGGATGACTTTAAACACTTCCTAGTCTTGTGTTTTCCCTACTGGGGATGACTTTAAACACTTCCTAGTCTTGTGTTTTCCCTACTGGGGATGACTTTAAACCCTCCTAGTCTTGTGTTTTCCCTACTGGGGATGACTTTTAAACACTTCCTAGTCTTGTGTTTTCCCTACTGGGGATGACTTTAAACACTTCCTAGTCTTGTGTTTTCCCTACTGTGGTTTACTTTTAAACCCTCCTAGTCTTGTGTTCTCCCTACTGTGGATGACTTTAAACCCTCCTAGTCTTGTGTTTTCCCTACTGGGGATGACTTTAAACACTTCCTAGTCTTGTGTTTTCCCACCTGGGGATGACTTTAAACACTTCCTAGTCTTGTGTTTTCCCTACTAGGGATGACTTTAAACACTTCCTAGTCTTGTGTTTTCCCTACTGGGGATGACTTTAAACACTTCCTAGTCTTGTGTTTTCCTTACTGTGGTTTACTTTTAAACATGGGTCTTGTGTTTCTACTCACGTCTGGTACAAAGGAGGGCTCCTGGATGCCAGCTTCAAGTCTCTTAAAGTTGATGTTCTTGAAGAAGCAATGAGCCTTCACCGCTGCTGACCCCTCCACTGTACAGCCGAGCCGCTGCTTAGGGTCTTTGGTCAACAGCTGGAATGAGGGGAGAGCCGAGAGACAGAGAGAGTGACAGAGAGAGAGAGAGAGAGAGACAGACAGACAGAGAGAGAGAGATGAGGATTCCAGTCAGTCAGCCATGTTAACCAATCGCTTGGTCAGTTTAAAATGAGCCCGGCGACTGATGTTATCCACCCAATACGATGTGAGCTTCCCAAAGACGACCCACTAACGAGGCACTAAACGCTGGACTCTCACCGCCCTACAGATGGCCTCGGTGTCCTCCGTGAACTTGTCGCTGTACTCTTCCTCTTCCTCCTGCACCCTCTTCTCCACCTCCTCCCTCTTCACTCGTTCTTTGCGGGCGCGGAAAGGCGAGCGCCCGGCGGTCATCTCGTAGATAAGACATCCCAGCCCCCACCAGTCTGGACTCATGCCGTAGCGCTCGTTGTTGATCACCTCAGGAGCTGTACAGAGACAGAACACGAGACACATTTCAGTCACTGAGCAGACGCTCGCATCCAGACTGACTTCTAGTTGGTGCTCATTCCAACAAAACACCCAACACAGTAGTGGTAAGTACGACCTCAACCAAATAGCAATCAGAACAGTCAGTGGTGGAAAGGAGGACAAAGTGAAGAATAAAAGAAAATGCAAGAGTTAATTCATAACGGTGCAAGTTATTCCAGACCCTCCTTGAAAAGGTAGCGTTTCTGAAACTTGGCAGGCACCCAAAACACATTGTTCCAAAACAATTACCAGTGTGTTTCATGTTACAAGGTATTTTAGTGTACGTCTCTATCCTATAAGTATTGTATTGTGATGCATTATCAATGTCTTACCCATGTAGCCTACTGTTCCCACCCTGCCACGTATGGGTTCTCCTTCAGGCACTTTGATGGCCAGGCCTAGATCTGATATCCGGATATGTCCTACAGCCCAGGGGCAGAAACATCAGGGTCAAAAATCAGATCTATTCAACATAGAGACTCACAGAGCTCAAAGACACAATCCCAGTAGTTTGGCTACTAACTGTACAGTAGGAACAAATTCAACTCACCATTATCGTCTAACAGAATATTCTCTGGTTTTAAATCCCTGAATAAAAGTTCAGAAAGCACAGTTAATTTGGAGCATTGACATTGAGACTGTCACGTGATCTCTGCAGGAATTGGTATCTAGCAAATTATGTTTCTTTTCTGTAAGTGGGAGTAGTTCAGTCTTCTTTTTTCTACACCTATTCATGGATTGCACTCGGACGCGTCATTGCCATGGTCAATAACATTCTATAGACACAGAAGCAATATTGATGACTAGAAGTTAAATGAGGTTAATGACTCTAAACAGGGGCTAATTACCGTTTTGTCTAAAGTACACTATTAGGGCTTGGAAATACTGCATCCAAAATCAATTTGGAGACATCAGCATGATGACAAAAGATTTAGCTACTAATTGTTTGCCTGCTTTAGAGATGGTATCATGTTTTCCAGCCTTAGTAATGCACTTTAGACCAAATCTTCATCCACTCCCATTGAGGATAGATTGCGTAGAATTCTCACTTGGAGGTTCAAAACAGTGTTGTGATGAAATGTGCAATCCCTGAAAATTACTCTACAGTTGCAAACTGAACATACAGACGGGTGACAAATTAAAGGAAAAACCTGGATAAATGAGTGGAAGAACAAACACAAATGCTTCTATACAGGCGTACGGCATGAAACAATCAAGCAATTAACATCCCATCAGGCTCTCGGGCAGAAACGGGTGAACAGGCCCAGTTTTTGGATCAAGATATTGAAAGCAGGTTCATTAGTGGGTTTCGTCCAGGATGACAAAGCCCCCCTCCACAGGGTATTAAGGGTCACTGAATCGAACGATGAGGATGATCATAAACGATGTGAATCATATGCCATGGCCTTTGCAGTCACCAGATCTCAACCGAACACATCTGGGAGATTTTTGTTTACCGACATGTTACGACTCCCCATCAACATCATCCGAACACCAAATTGAGGCGTAACTTTTTGGAAGAATGGTGATCCATCCCTCCATCAGAGTTACTGAGACTGGTTGAATCAATGCCAAGGCGCACTGAAGCCGTTCTGGTAGCTTATGGTGACCCAACACCTTACTGTCGGTTTTTCCTTTAAGTTGTCACCCGTCTGTAGATCTGTTTAAGGCCACCTCTCTCGTGATTGGTGCTAGGTAATACAAAGGGGGAAAAAAATGTCACCTGTAAACAATGGATTCTTGGTGTAGGTGGTCCAGGCCGCAGCAGATCTGGGCAGCGTAAAACTGGACGCGGTCCTTTTCAAAGCCCGGAGTACCCATGCTGTAGATGTGGAACTTCAGATCGCCTCCATTCATTAATGTCAACACCAGACACAGAGCATCCTTGGTCTCATAGGCATACGCTAAACTCACCTTGGGAGGGGGACAGAGAGACAGTGAAGATTAGATGAGATGGCCAAAAATGAAAGCGCGCCGGCGCGCGAGTGAGCGAGAGAGAAAGAAACAAAGAAAGAGGAAGGAAAAACAGCACTCATTTTGCACATCATTTAATTTCAGACACAACACTTGAAAATGTGTCCGTGTGTTGTGTTCGGTCACGAATCCAACTAACAGACTCACAACAAATCTGCTGTTGACCTTCTCTAGTATCTGCTTCTCGTTGAGGGCCATGGCTTCTCCTTTCCTCTTCTTGATCCGCTTCTTCTCCAGCTTCTTGCAAGCGTACATCTTCCCCGTGGCCCTCACCTGGCAGGCACACACCTGACAGGACACCGTGCATTAGGTGTCCAACCGACCGCTTCATCTCACACAAAACCTTCTCGTCCCCTAAATGGGATAATGTGCCTCACCTCTCCGAAGCCACCCTTCCCAAGTACTCTGTACTGTCGAAACGTATCTTTGGTTATGGGTTGCCTGGAAACACACATCAACAGTTAACGTACGGCTGAATAATGGTATACAGGGCATATTCAGACTAGCCTGGGCACAAGGCTGCCGCTGCTTTAGCCGATCTGTAATGCTGCTCAATGCAAAATGTGTATCTAGGCACCACTCACCTCTCCAGCATCTTCCACTGTAGGAAACGGTCAAAGTACATGCTGTTCTGGTAGTCAGAGAATGGCGCTCCTTTCAGGTAGTCATGGAGAGCCCTGTGTCAACAGAAAATAGGTAAAAGCCCAGAAATGATGGGTTATAGGTTAAAGGGAAAGTCCAGAAAATATATAAAGCCTTTAGACAACAGACAGTGCGTTAAAGGTAAAAGCCTACATGCAACAGGTTAAAATGTTAAAGTAGTGGTTTGAATGTGGTACAGTGGTTGAATAGTGGTTTGAATGTTAATACCCTCCGACAACAAGTTAAAGAAGCACTGAGACAGTAGATTAAATGTTAAAGTGCAGAGACAGTGGGTTGAAAGTCAAAACCCTCTGACAACAGGTTAAAGGTTAGAAGCACTGAGACAGTAGATTAAATGTTAAAGTGCAGAGACAGTGGGTTGAAAGTCAAAACCCTCTGACAACAGGTTAAAGTCCTGAGACAATAGGTTAAAGGTTAAATCCCAGGGACAACAGAACACAACTTCAAGTAGTGTAGGGGTCACCCAGCTTGGTGTCCTATGTCTTTGTGCTTTGGCCAACACTTCTGGCTTTTGTAGACAGTCAATCTACACCTGGTACACCAACACACACTTCTTCCCTATCTGATCTGACCTACATACTTTGTTTGTGTACTGATGTCTGGTTGTCTCGTTCTCATGCTGATATGCATGAAAAACAGCAGTTCCAGACCATTTCACTTCCTCCACACTGTCGTGCTATAGACTTAATGGATTAAATTAGCTTTCTTTCAATAAAAAACACAGTACCCCGACAAGTATAAGGGAAAAACATGTTTTAGAAATGTGTGCCAATTTATTGAAAAAAAAATACTGAAAATTCTCATGTACATAAATATTAAAACCATTTGCCATGACAGAACAAATCAAGCTCAAATGCATCTAGTGTCCATAAAAAATATTTGCGAAGCCTCTAGAACTTGGAGTCCACCTGTGGCAAATTCAATTGATGGAACATGATTTAGAAAGTCACACATGCCTATATAAGGTCCCACACGTCACAGGCATTTCAGAGCAAAAACCAAGCCAAGTTCAAGGAACACGCCATAGACATCTGAGATAGAGGCACAGATTTATGGGAGGTTGTAAAATATTTGCTAAAGCATTAAAAGTGCCCAGTAGCACAGCGGGCCCATCAATGTGAAATGGAAGACATCCACCAAGAATCGTCCTGGAGCTGGCTTTCTGGCCAAAACAGCTCTCAGAAATATACACCTCCATTTGACACTCAGAAGTATACACTTCCATTTGACTCTCAGAAGTATACACTTCCATTTGACTCTCAGAAGTATACACTTCCATTTGACTCTCAGAAGTATACACTTCCATTTGACTCTCAGAAGTATACACTTCCATTTGACTCTCAGAAGTATACACTTCCATTTGACTCTCAGAAGTATACACTTCCATTTGACTCTCAGAAGTATACACTTCCACTGGAACTTTCCACGTTGCAACATGTCATGCCATGTCACAACAATTTCACTGTTCAGAATGATGCTATGTTATTCGTTGCCCTTCATAAATAAAATACTTTGAAAATCAGTCACAAAGTGCATCTTAAATCAAATTCCCTTTTCAAGATTTGCTACACCAGCAACTTAAAAAAAAAAAGAAGACATTCTTGTTGGGTACAGCATGTCAAATATAACATAAGGGACAACCGGGTTCTTATTTAGAAGATCAAAGTTGGCGAGTAGGGCTAAGACCAAAGAACGAATCCCTTACTTGCGACAGTCACTAAAGATCTCCTTGCAGGGGTGAAGCTCCAGGTTCTCTCTACACTGTTCAGCAAGGCTCTCTGCTGCCTCCACACACTCTGATGACTGGACACACAAACACACGTTATATTGCTTTGCTTATATTACTCAATCAACATAAAAAAGAATATATCTATAGCACGTTAATCAATCCTTCTAGAAAGACTCACCTGTTTAGTGAGGAACTTCCCGATAATTTCACCTCCTCTGCTTTTTCGTTTCTCATCCGGTGCCAGCTCATAGTCATCCTGGAGACCACAACATCTCGTCATTACACACACACACACACACACACACACACACACACAATACCTGGGCCCGGTCATATTTTTCTTTAAACTTCTTAATTCACTGTTAATGCATCTTGCCAACTATTAACCAATGGATGGAATTCCAAAAATAATAATCAGTGTTGTGTAGACATGCTACGTTGACGTAAAATATTAGCAGTATCTTCTAACATCATTAGCAACTCTAGTTTGGTCAGCCATGACTGTGGGAGCACCCCCAGCACTGGGGGATGGTTCTGCAGGAGTAGTCAGCTGATCTGGGCATCGGTGACGATTCTTCATCAGTCCCTGATCATTCTCTCTTTACTATCCCCATTCCGCAAGAATCTCCTCCCGCACTTCTAAAGGTCTTCTTCTAAACCCCACTCTTTGACCCACAATCTATTAACAGACACACAATCTCCCCCTTTGACACACACTGCCTAGGACTGCATGTGACCCTGCGTCACCTGGCAACCACATAGTCAACACGGCAGGATTCCATGAGGTCCTGGAGTGTCACAGCGTGTCGGACCAACGTCACCAGCTTTTCAACACACACAAACACACACACACGTCTAGAGATTCTCTCCGGACCCAGGCCGAGGCTCACTCGAGTGTTCGACTTTGCTCTGAGACAAAGACAGCAGGAAAGAGATGGAGAGACAAAGCCCTTATCACCTGACTGATTAACTTAAGATAGGAGCCTACTAAGCCAGCTCATACTGGAGCTCTCCACAAATCTAAACAGACCCCACAGAGACCCAGGAGAGCAACACAGACCAAACCAAGTAATGACAAAACTGATTTTACACTACTTTGAAACTGGAAAGAAAAAGGCAGCAAATTGTAACAGGAGTTGTACCTAACACTAATCAGAGGGTTCACAGTGGCCGACCAAAGTGAAAGACCCAAAGTATTAAAAATTAACATAACTAGGTACAGACTTACTGAGTGTGGCCATGCTATCGACAGAAGGTGGCACAGAGGCAACAGAACAGTGCCCCCAAAAAAAGGTGGAAACAGAGCTGCATACTTCTAAATGTGTCACCACATTTGGGACACATTTCCCTCAGATCATAGAGACCCACAAAGGATTTGAAATTCGATCACTGAATAAACTCTTGTATCTGTAAGGCAAAATACCCAATACCAGCAGCCTGATTTGTGACCTGTTGCCATGAGGAAAGGGCAACCAGTGGAACACTAACAGCATTGTGAACCTAACCCACAGTCATTCTCTCTTCTTACTAAATGCAAATTTTTACAACACAGTCTATAATATAACATTCAAAATCCTTATATCCTTTCTTGAAAGTTGTGTGTAATGTCCACTTTGAATTTTGGATTAGTAAACAATCTTTACATATTTGCTTTTGTAATTTATTAGCTAGATTATTTCCCACTTCCTTTGGAAATATACAGAAATGTGTACTGTAACAATGAAGCCCTTTAAATACATTGAAAGAGAATGAGATTGAGAGAAAAAGAGAGGGTTTGGGGAAAAAGGCAGCACTTCTGCGATTACAATCTGTTTTTTGTGGTGTGTTGGGGTTTGTGTCTCAACTTTTACCTGATGCTTAAAATCGGGTGGCTAGTTCTTTGTGTGTGCGCGTGTTTGTGTCTTACAACACAGCCTATTGCCAACAATAGCCAATCAGAATTCGGCAATAACACCCCTTCCCATTTCTGCATGGACGTCAGAGGAACAACAGGCAACCGGTGGCTTCTGCAGTTGCACATCTGTCTCACTCTCTCGATCCCTGTCTCACTCTCTCGCTCCCTGTCTCACTCTCTCGCTCCCTGTCTCAGTCTCTCGCTCCCTGTCTCAGTCTCTCGCTCCCTGTCTCAGTCTCTCGCTCCCTGTCTCAGTCTCTCGCTCTCATTACGTCTATTTCCCTGTGGCTCCATTTCTTTCTCTCCCCTCCCTTTCTTCTAGTACTACAACACCCTGAACCTTACTGCTGGTTTGCCTCTGAAGCTAAGCAGTGTTGGTGGTGGAAAGCCCCTAGATAAGAGGCCACATGCTGCTGAAGGTAGAATTGTAGGGCCAATAGGGGGCACCGCTCTGTGTAGGGCGCTCTGTGCAGGGCGCTCAGTGTAGGGCGCTCTGTGTAGGGCGCCGTCTTTCAGACGGGTGTCTCCAGTCTTACTAATGACCCTATTGTACAAATTATAAGAGTAGGGGTGTAAAGACCCTAATGTACAATTATAAGAGTAGGGGTGTAAAGACCCTAATGTACAAATTATAAGAGTAGGGGTGTAAAGACCCTAATGTACAATTATAAGAGTAGGGGTGTAAAGACCCTAATGTACAATTATAAGAGTAGGGGTGTAAAGACCCTAATGTACAATTATAAGAGTAGGGGTGTAAAGACCCTAATGTACAATTATAAGAGTAGGGGTGTAAAGACCCTAATGTACAATTATAAGAGTAGGGGTGTAAAGACCCTAATGTACAATTATAAGAGTAGGGGTGTAAAGACCCTAATGTACAATTATAAGAGTAGGGGTGTAAGGACCCTAATGTACAATTATAAGAGTAGGGGTGTAAAGACCCTAATGTACAATTATAAGAGTAGGGGTGTAAAGACCCTAATGTACAATTATAAGAGTAGGGGTGTAAAGACCCTAATGTACAATTATAAGAGTAGGGGTGTAAAGACCCTGGTTCATCCCTATTTGGCAGAAATCACTCATCTCTCCACCTGCTAGCTGATGTGTGGTGTGGGGTTGGGCACAAAATGGCTGACATACATCATCCAGATGGCTGCTACACATTGGTGGTGGATGAGAGGAGCTTTCCCCTTGTTATATAAATTGCTTTTGGTGCCTAGAAAAAGTGCTATATATAAAAATCCAATACATATCTCTCTCTCTTTCTCTCTCTCTCTCCTCACCGACACCAATGATCATACAGTAGGATGTTTTTTGGACATAGACCCCATCTGTGCATTCATTTATCAACTTTGCAAGTGACCCAACAAGAGAATGTGGTTGATAACTGATTTAATGGTCTTCCCTGTTCCTTCTCTTTTATTTAATTACCGTCAGAACATGTTTAAGCTGCTGACTAATTGTGTGTATGGTGCGTTGTTGTTGTTGCTGTGTGTGGGTGTGTGTGTTTGGCAAAGATACTTCCACTTGAAAGAGGGTGCATGGTCATCATCTGAACACGAATTGTGTAAATTGGGGGGGTTCAATGGGGGGGATTTCAGCAGTTCAAGCACATTATTCACTTTCTAGCTTTCTTTTGTTTCACATTAAGTTATTGTGCGGTCGTCAGTCAGAATATTACTAATCTCCACCCTCTCCCCTGTATGTGAACGCACCACATTTGACTTTGCGGGACAAACGTTTCAATGCGACTGAGGTCTGCTGGGGCCTTAAGAGTATGATGGTCATTTTTAGGTTGTAGGGAAGGGGTGCGGACGGGAAGGGGGTCAGGCCAGAAACAATCCTTTCATTCTGTCCAGTCAGATGACTATGGTGATATGTTGGGCTGCATTCAAAAGGCTTAACCACGTCATGTGGGAGGCACTGCGTCTAGACACTAGAAGAGGGACATAAGGGGCGGGGCGGGGGGCGGGGCTGCCAGTTACTGCTGCCACTTCATTTGGACTGTTTCCACGGTGATGACGGCAGACATTAAGTCATTTAAAACCCCCTCATCTGGGGCAAATTGTGTGTAGGCAGAGCAAAGTTAGAATGCCTCAAGGCACAGAGATGGGCAAAAACTACTAAACATACATCACAAATTACCCTAAAGACTACATTATATAAATACAACTTAAAGTAATTAAAAAGCATCTCAGAAACAGCAGAAACAAAATACATTTGCAGATAACCGCCCTCACTTTAACAACATTCTTAGTAATTAACAGTATTAAAATGTTTTACTTGCTATGACAGTCATATGTGCTTGTTCATCTACTTTATTTCCAGTGACTGTAGGTTGCTCTGGACAGTAAAATAGAAAAATCTGAATGTAAATAATAACACTTCAAGTGCATTCTGGGTAGTACTATTCCATATAATATCTTTTTACAAAATTGACTGGAGAGTAATTCAGGCCAGTGAAATATAAATTACAAAATAATCAATAGTAGTGTAAATGTATATATATATTTCAAAGAAATGTTTTTCTACTAATCACAACTGATGTTGATTATCTTCTATCAGTCAACTGAACACTATTATTGCTTTCTGAATTAATCCATAATGAGTGCAATTAAAGCATGTATATGTGTGTGTGAATGTGTGTGTGTGTGTGTGTGTGTGTGTGTATACATGTGTGTTTGTGTGTGTTACCATGGCATCCAGTAGGTGGATGCATCGCAGCAGTTCAGGTCTTGTCTCACAATAAAGGCGGAACAGCAGTCTGCCAATGGGCTGCTTCTCACACAGGCTCATGTAGTCTCGATCTGCCAAAAACACGCAGACACACACTTGATCTCGGCCTGTCGGAGTGCTACTGAAATAACACAAATTTCGAGACACCATCACAACATTATACTATGAACCTGACATGTAATTCACTCCCATACACACACAAGTTTACTAAGTCATCTACATTGAGAGACCTAATGTGTGTGCCTGTTAAAAAAATTAAATAAATAACCCTAAACTTACCTTAACTCTAACAACCTTATTTTATTCCTGAACGTAATCCTACCCTAACCCTAAACGTAATGCCCAACGTAAACGCAATTCTAACCCTAACCCCAATTCTAACCCCCACTTTTGCCCTCAACCTAACCCATACCCTAACCTTACGCTCAACAACTTAACCTTCATGCCAAATCCTAGCTTTAACACCAAAGCCTAAACTTACCACATAAAGCCAAATCCTTGAATGTAACCCCATTTCTAAAAACTCTAATTCTACGTTTTACCCTAGACTTTATAACATTTGTCCAGTTAGGGGGTCGGCAGAAGTGTTAGGTTTTACGGTGATGTGATGTTAGACCTGGTCACCACGCAAACAAACCTATGGTGTTGCTCAGCTCAGTGCACTGACGGATGTGGGGGAAGCGGAGGATCTCCTTCCATTTCTTACTCCTGCCTTTCCGCTTGCCTCCTCCACCTAGAGAGAGAGAAGTGATGAGTTGATGAGAACAACAATTAAAGGGGCGCTGTGTGGATCCCTGCCTCTAACGTTAACAAGAATGAATTTGAAACGTAACTCAACCAGTCTCCTCCACTTCCTTTAGCGATTTAGACCGGTACAGTACCAGCTAGTCCGGGGTGGTTTAGAGAGGGGGGATAGTACTGACCGGTACAGTACCAGCTAGTCCGGGGTGGTTTAGAGTGGGGGGGATAGTACTGACCGGTACAGTACCAGCTAGTCCGGGGTGGTTTAGAGTGGGGGGGATGGTATTGACCGGTACAGTACCAGCTAGTCCAGGGTGGTTTAGAGTGGGGGGGATAGTACTGACCGGTACAGTACCAGCTAGTCCGGGGTGGTTTAGAGTGGGGGGATAGTACTGACCGGTACAGTACCAGCTAGTCCGGGGTGGTTTAGAGTGGGGGGATAGTATTGTGAGTGTGTAAAGCAAGTCTAAGGAGATTACATGTCAATGTAACCTGATAGACAGACCGGTTAGAGTAATGGGGCATATATTGGGCACTACAAACATTTTGTAGAAAAAACATTTGAAAGATTAACTATCCATGTCTTCCGGTCATTTCTGCTGGAATGTATGCTAGCAAAACAGTAAAAATCTTACATATGGCCTCTTTAAATTCGGACAGAGAGAAACACAATTAGTTTTAGTACTTGAGAGAGGGTACCGCGAAGAGCTCTGAATTAAATCATAGCCCTCATGTACCATGTCTCACTTCCTGTCCAAATAACATTTTTCTTTCCGTTTTCTTTCTCTATGTAACATTGGTGGAATGTGACCATTCCAAGGAAGAACATTGCGCACTTGTTTGTGTGTGTGTGTGTGTGTGTGTGTGTGTGTGTTTGTAACAGGGGATACATTCAATTCAGTCAGTTTTCCATCCGAAGGAAAGAGCTTGCCAAAGCAGATTCCAACATGGTGAATAACCCAACATATGTTTTACTCTCACATCAATATGAGATGATTAACCATGTTTCATTCTGACACGGTGCTCATGTTCCCCATCTCTTTCTCACTCACAGGATGTGTGGGGTATTCCCTAGAGAGAGAGGGAGGACGAGAGAACAGGAGAGGTAGGAGCAGAGACAGGATGTGTGGGGTATTCCCTAGAGAGAGAGGGAGGACGAGAGAACAGGAGAGGTAGGAGCAGAGACAGCGAGGAAGGCAGAAGGAGGCAGAGAGAGAGCAATGGAGGAGAAAGTGTGAGAGAGGAGTGAAAGTGAGAGACATCTTTAAGCAATAATCCAGGAATGCTCCAACATGGACGTCATGCGTTAACCCCTCACTGTGTGAGTGAACGCTTTAGCAGCGTTCACATCCGTTTCCCCTCTAGTAACCCCCATCCCTGACTCTCTCACACACTTCGACTTACTACAGACCTCCCCCTTGGGGACAATTCTGGCCCAGGTTACACAATGCCCCTCCCTTCATGCCTCTTCCCACTACACATGTCTGACGTTAACTGGATAGGTGTAAGCTTTGTAGAGGAACCACACAGCTTGGAGGTATATCCTTCTGCCGACATGAAACTCGGTCAGGTACAGCTCAGTGACAACAACCTAAATGTACACCTGGCCAACGTGTATAACAGAGTGAATTATCGACCCTGACCTCATACATCCTAGACTGGGGGGAGACAGCACTGGCCTTGGAGGGTTAAATCACAACTTTCATTTCTACCTGCTAGATAATTGCACTCACTTGGTATCCCAGGTCTGAATTAAACTTTGAAATGTTTAGTCGCTGACCGCGGTCTTAAACTTTTCGGCCCCAGTAACAGTAAATGTGACATTCTTACTTTAGCCCATTTCTCTGGTAATGTTCATACAAATTGTCAGAGAACTAACAATACAATCTGGACAACGAACAACAATGAATAAGTAGACATGTCAGGTCTGACAGACGACATGACAGAGGACAGAAGCAGTTAATTCATGTGAAGGTTCAATCTCAGGTCAAAGTTATTGTATCTGAGTGGTGGTCCTCCACCCTGTCTTTCAGTACAACACAATATGTACTTAACCACAATACTCCTTCCTCCTTCGGCCATTTCCTCCCAGCTCTTTCCTTCCATTGCGCCTCTCTTCACCTCGCTCCCTTCTCTTCTCCACCTCTCTTGCTGTCTCACTCTCTTCTACGTCTTTAACTTTCTCTCACCTTTTCCTGTCTCTCTCTCTTCCCTCTACCAGTCTCTCTCTCCCCTCTAGAGGAGGGAGTGAGAGAGAGAGAAGTAGAGGAGAGAGACAGGTAGAGGCGAGAGAGAGACAGGTAGAGCCGGGGGAGAGTCTCTCTCTTGCCTCTACTTGTCTCTCTTCTCTACCTGTCTCTCTCACTCTCCTCTACCTGCCTCTCTCACTCTCCCTCTAACTTCCTCTATCTAAATACCTCCAGGTTTTCTCTGTCTCTTAATGTGTCGGATTCATCAATGAATCATCATTACATGCTGACCTCCTGCAATCATGGCAAATCAATGATCTCTTTACTTACAACTGACCAATCAATTTCCTCCTGGGGTAAAGGTCTTACTCTCACTGTTTATCTTGTCCTCTCTTTACCCCTCCTGCTCGCTCCCACTACCTCTCTTATTCCCTCTATATTTCACTCCCGCCCTCCTCTACCTGTCGCACTCTCTCCCTTCCCGTACCTGTCCCTCTGTCTCCTCTACCTGTTGTTCTCTCTCTCCTCTACCTGCTGCTCACTTTCTCTGCTCTACCTGTCGCTCGCTCTCTCCTCTACCTGTCGCTCTTCCTCTCCTCCACCTGTCGTTTTCGCTACCTCTCTACTTGTTGCTCTTGCTCACCTCTACCTGTCTCTCTCTCCTCTACCCGTCTCTCCCTCTTCTACCTGTCTGTATCTCTCGTTCACTCTACCGGTCACTCTTCCTCGCTCCTCTAACAGTAACGCACTCCTCTACCGGTCTCTCTCTACACTTCCGGTCTCTCTCTCTCCCTCTCTCTCTCTCACTCAATCAAATGTATTCATAAAGCCCTTTTTACATCAGTAGTTGTCACAAAGTTCTTTTACAAAACACCCAGCCTGCAACCTTAAGAATCAAGCAACAACAATGTTGAAGCACAGTGGCTAGGAAAAACTCCCTAAGAGGGGCCGGAATTTAGGAAGAAACCTAGAGAGGAACCAGGCTCATTGGGGTGAACAGTCCTCTTCTGGCGGTGCTAGGTGAACATTTAAAGAGTACTAGTTGTAATGATTAGTAAATGTATTTGGGTTGTGTCCAGAATCTATAAATCCTAATCCTGGTCAGAAGCATGACCAGATGGACAAGGACAGGGACAACCAGGTGGAGTGGGGGGGGGTATCAGACTGGCAGCTGGAATCATCAGGTATCGTCTTGATCTGCAACCTATAGCTGTTAATGGGTATCTGGGGTGTTCAGGGATTGTTGTGTTCAGTTACTGTGGAGGAAGATTTGGTGATGCTTTTTAAATTAAAGGTTTTTGTGTTGTGGGCTGGTAGACCCAATAAAGCAGCGGTGTCCAAACCATTCCACGGAGGAAATTGGTTCCAAGTTTACACCTACACAACCAGGTGAGGGTAGAAACTAACCAATTAGTAACCTAATTTGTCAATCAAGTACAAGGAGAGAGCGAAAACCTGCAGACACTCGGCCCTCCGTGGAAAAGTTTGGACACCCCTGCAATAGAGGTATTAAAACAAAACTCTACCTGTCTCTCTCATCAACTCTGTCTAAATGTCTCTTAATATATCGGAGTCATCACTATTACAAGCTTCTCCTTTATTCATGGCAAAACAATAACCCATTTACCTGCTATTGACCAATTTCCTCCTGGTTAAGGTCAAAGATTTAGACCACTTGGTAAACCAGATGAATCTTGGATGCAGTAAAGGATTGTGCGTTTGAATTAGGACAGATGAACTCTTTTCCCCTCTACTGGGATACCTGAAGTATAATCATCTTTATGAAAGTGTATAAATGCCACGTTGTTTTAGCAAAATATCTCAAAATACCATAAATAGATAAATAGTATAATTCTACAGTTAGGACAAAGAAATTAACCAGAAAACGAAGAAAACGACAATACTGTTCAAAGCACAATGACGAATAGTGTGTCTATGCCCAAATGGAACCTGAAATGTATCTGACTGACTTTTACTTTGGTACAGTGCACCAACGCTGAAACAAACAGGGACAAAGTCTACTGGAAGAAACAGGCTCAGGCGTGTGTGTGTGTGTGTGTGTGTATGTCAGTCAGTGTGTGTGTGCAAAGTTTAAAAGAAAGCATTTAGAACTGCTTGGCAAACTCTGGCAGTACAGTCTCAGGATCCTGTCCCAGAACACTGGCGATGCTATAAGACTTGCTGACAGGACTTAAGAAACAGCAGAGCCAGGGATGAACACTTAGAACATTACAGGCACACAAGTGCTGCCAGGGAAAAGATCCCAAACTAAATATTGCGCTGAGCGTCGGGCTCCATGAATTCACTCCAGATTCCAAACAACGCTGAAACAATAAGCAAGTCAGTTGGAGTCTCACAGACAGGAAGACGGAAGACATTGGGGGTCGCGCAATAAATGACACACTTAAGTGTGACAGAGAGAGATTAAAGACATTATCAGTATAACAACAAATGTAGTTGTATGTAATTGCAGCATGATATTGAACAACATGTGACAACACGTCTCATTCTGGGAAAACATAGCTTACTCCTTCACACTGACAGCACGGTCCGGAGTAGATAACATTCGATGCTACCTACCGTGAACAGGAAGACAAAATAAACATGCTTCTCACTATGGAATATTCCATCAACTGGAGTTTGCCTGCTGATAAGTCCCTTCCGGTCTTTAAACATCTCCTGCTGTCTGGGACAGAGTGGGTCCATTATGTCTACATGAGTAATAATTCGAACTTACTTTCATAGTTGGCAGCCTATGTTGATTAGCACAGGGGAAACATTGACATAAACATGCCGAGACCATCTGGAATGATCAAAACTATAATAAATGAAAATGTTCTGATGGATTACGGTGGTATTATGTTGAGGTGAAGGAGGAGCGTTTGGCAGACACAGTGTCACATGTTCCTGTAGCTTTCTGTTTGAAAACGGTGGGTTGTGAAGTATGATTAAAGTAATAAAAGAAGGCTCTCCTTTCCATTTTCTTCCCTTTCCTCCGTCAACCGACTTTGTCCCCCCCCACACACACACACACACACAAACACACACACACGAACACACACACACGAACACACACATTTCTTCCATGCGGGTCATGAGGACTACTCCCTTACGTTTCGGTTTACAGCTCTGACATCATCAGTGCGGGTTGAGTAAAGTAAAAATAATGAGAAGTTCTTACATTTAGCCCTAGCACACGTTGTAGGAATGCTTTGGCATCAGGCAATTCGGAACCAGACGGGCCAAGGTTAATTTAAAAAGCTTTTTAGATATTTTATGATAAAAATGCTTTATCAACAAATGAAAACTCAACACAAGCATATTTCATGCAACAGAGAAAACACCGTAGCCGGTTTGTTAAGTACCCCCCTGCCCAAAGTGACTTTGGGCATGACAATCATCACGGACATGTGTCCCAGTTTCAACATTTCCGAAATGTCATGGGTTTACTCTGAATAGGGCGAAGAACAACAAAAGTTCCAGTCAGTGGCAGTCTAGTGGGCGAAAACACCTTGTTGACTAAAGAAGTTGCTGGGCAAGAATTGCGCAAGTTAACAAGTGGGGGCCATAAACAGGCAAACGGTGCATTACAAAAGTTATGCGCTAACTGACTTTTCGGAACACAACATATCGGCCATTCTGACAGGTGGGCTATTGAAGCAGACAAACACATCGGGTTTAACTCCCATGAACTATACATAAAAAAAGAATCTCCTGAGACCTTCATCCAGTCATCACTTCATCCATGACCACGTGCTGGGTCTTCTCTGACTGCGAGATGGCCAAAGTTTGTCCCGCCTGTAAGAAAGCAACACTTGACCGTTCTGACGCCAAAAAACAACGATTGGTATCCCTTCTGTTTTATCTTTCAAAAACACTTGAAACAAGGGGTCTCTGACCCACTCTGCTGACCAAGTTCCTCTAACGAAACCAATCTGGCCTTAAGACTCAACCAAGAATACTCCTCCGTGTTGAGGCCCTTCGCCCAGCCCCAGCTGACTCTCTTGCCTCGGTACTCATCCGTCCCTCTGTACTCATCCGTCCCTCTGTACTCATCCTCCTGGATCTTTCCGCTGCCATTGACAGTCCAAACAATCAGATCCACCAATATACCCTCTTAGGCCTGGGTGTCTAAGGCTCTGCACACTCTTGGATTACATTCTGCCTGGCAAGCATCTCCTTCCAAATGACCTCTGGTAGGAGGATATGGGTCTATCTTGCAGGCGCTCACTACAGGCTCACTATCCTCCAGAGCTTGGTTCTAGGCTCTCCCTTATTCTCTAAATATCAAGATATTTGACTATCCTCACATTAACTCTCCTATCACTGCCACAGATCACACTAAACCTTTTTATCCTTCCTCCCCCTAGGTGGCAACATACACCAAAAGACTGCCTGGCTGACTGCCCACCACCTTAAGATCAACCTTGACAAGACAGAGATGCTCTTCCTCCAGGTAAAGGCCTGGCTGCTCCAAAATCTCTCCATAGTGTTTTTCAACACGACCATGGCCCTGTCCCAGAGTGCAGAGAACATTGGCATGACTCTATAGACAATCCTGCCAAAAAACCCGGCGAGCACTCCATCCTGCAGGTTCATGCTCTACGACATTTGTACAATCTCACCAAAATGTCTTGACAAAAAGCACAGTCTCAGAATTTAGTTTTAGCAGTATGACCACAAGTTCAGTTTACTTGATTCTACAACCCCCATTATGGTTTACCTTAGGCTACACTCGTAGAAATGCCTCACTGTCAGTGTGCAAATGCCCTGGATGTGTATACTACCATAAACAGTCCTTGAAACGGAGACATCTCACTTGAAAACTCACCCACATTGTTTTATTCCATGCGGGACCACTATAGACTGCTTTTGGCTACCACTCCACAGGGATATTTATACTTATAACCTTAACCTTTTTATTTCACGCAACCTGCTTATGTCTCAACTTTGCTAGAGCACCACACAAAACCGGAATCTCAACCAATGTCTAACAAAAGGTCCTCAATGTGAACTTTGGCAGTGTCTCTGTCTGCTTGCACTCCGACAGGAGCAGAGTACATTCAACCAGTTACCCATTTCTCACAGCAGCAGGCTTAACAGGCAGAAAGGCATTGGGGTCCATGCCCGACTTGTGATTGATCAAGAAATAATGTGAATAAAAACATTACCATTTATAGACTACAGAAAAATGAATAATTGTGGTAAATGTGTGTACATGTTGAAATTAATACATTTTTCAAAACTACTTTTTCTACTACTCTGCCAGTGCTTGCTCCAGGCATTGGCCATTTGCAGCACAGTGCTAATGGACCACTTGGCTGCATTCAAATGAACATCCAGAAATCTATAAGGTACTCAACAGATGGATATAAAAAGCAACTTGCATTGAACTTACAACAAAATTCTTAAATCAGTCAGTCACTGTAATCACGCAAACCACTGCAGTGACAAGCTTTCACCAGTGTAGATTCACTTAAAAAAAAAAAAAAAAAAAACATTGAAAGGCTAACCTTTCAAGATGAATTTAAAATGAACCAGATGGGATGTGACAAACCGGACATATGCATCAAACAAACAACAAAGAAAAAATGGACGCAATATAGTCTTCTGGTGGACCTGGTATTAAAAAAAAGCATGGGAGCCCAATTTGGAATACTATATTCCCCTTGCTTTCTATTCTGCTTATTATCTAGAGGAAAGGGTGACACGTTGACACATAGCAACCCAACCAGACCAAGGCTACTATGGTATTACTATATTTGTAAACACAATCTGGAAGTTGATACGAATCATCAATTGAAAAATGCAAGAAAATAAAAGTGAACTCAGGGGTGTTTGAAGGGATTTTGTGGCCTTACTGGACCGTGGATTCAAAGACAACTACATACAGTGGGGACAACAAGTATTTGATACACTGCCGATATTGCAGGTTTTCCCACTTACAAAGCATGTAGAAGTTTGTCATTTTTATCATAGGTACTCTTCAACTGTGAGTGACGGAATCGAAAACAAAAATCCAGAAAATCACATTGTATGATTTTTCTGTCATTATTTTATATTTTATTGCATGACATAATTATTTGATACATCAGAAAAGCAGACCTTAATATATGGTACAGACACCTTTGTTTGCAATAACAGAGATCATACGTTTCCTGTAATTCGTGACCAGGTTTGCAAACACTGCAGCAGGGATTTTGGCCCACTCCTCCATACAGACCTTCTCCAGATCCTTCAGGTTTCAGGGCTGTCGCTGGGCAATACGGACTTTAAGCTCCCTCCAAAGATTTTCTATTGGGTTCAGGTCTGGAGACTGACTAGGCCACTCCAGGACCTTGAGATGCTTCTTACAGAGCCACTCCTTAGTTTCCCTGGCTGTTTGTTTGAGGTCGTTGTCATGCTGGAAGACCCAGCCACGACCCATCTTCAATGCTCTTACTGAGGGAAGGAGGTTGTTGGTCAAGATCTCGCGATACATGGCCCCATCCATCCTCCCCTCAATACGGTGCAGTCATCCTGTCCCCTTTGCAGAAAAGCATCCCCAAAAAATTATGTTTCTACCTCCATGCTTCACGGTTGGTATGGTGTTCTTGGGGTTGTACTCATCCTTCTTTACCCATCCCAGCCTTGTGCAGGTCTACAATTTTATCCCTGATGTCCTTACACAGCTCTCTGGTCTTGGCCGTTGTGGAGAGGTTGGAGTCTGTTTGATTGAGTGTGTGGACAGGTGTCTTTTATACAGGTAACGAGTTTAAACAGGTGCAGTTAATACAGGTAATGAGTGGAGAACAGGAGGGCTTCTTAAAGAAAAACTAACAGGTCTGTGAGAGCCGGAATTCTCACTGGTTGCTAGGTGATCAAATACTTGTCATGCAATGAAATGCAAATTCAATATTTAAAAATCATACAATGTGATTTTCTGGGTTTTTGTTTTAGATTCCGTCTCTCACAGTTGAAGTGCATACATGCTTTGTAAGTATGCTTTGTAAAATCAGCAGTGTATCAAATACTTGTTTTCCCCACTGTAGAGACAGACTATTGTTACCACATCACCCCACTGTATACCCGGCAAGACGGTATCTTGTGTATACAAAAATATATGTATATTTTTGGGTCATTCAGTGGACCCTCTTGTAGAGTTTTAGGGTAAACAGGTATTTCACCTTGTTTGGGGAGGGATTCAAAACAGCAACCAATAAGTTACAGGTTTAGTGTTCTTCACTTCTAGGGTATTTCTCATCCCCTTTATACATTTCTTGTTTGAATGAAATATCTTAACAAGGATGGTAAATCATTGACAATTTGGAAAAAGGTTATTTTAATGGTAAGGTTGAATGGTAAGGTTGTTGGTGTACACAAGTATAGTGATCCCAGCCTGTTTGTGTACAGAACTAGAGGTCTGTGCAGCAAAGACTTGGCAGCGCTGGCGTCGCTCAGCAGAGGAGCCCGGGCAATGAGCAGAGGATCTTGATCGACTAGCCAGGGGGAGGTGATGAGATAATTCCTTCTGTCCCTCGTCTGTCTTCTTGAAGGAAGCTATGGCAGTGTGAACGGGGTCGCCGAATAAGCCCTCCTGGGATAGAGGTGCGTTCAGGAGGGGTGCGCGATCGTCGTCGCGTAAGGAGGACAGTGACAGCCACAGGTGACGGTGTCCGACCACGGAAGAAGCCACTGTGCGTCCGGCACAGACCATCTGTGCCTGGTTAAGGTGGAGGATAGCCTTTAGATTACCCACTACCTCTTCGATGTCACGGAGTAGGTGAACGGTCTAAAATATGGGTCTAAAGTTTGACACTAAGCCCAGGAGCCAAAGGACATGTCGGAAGGTTCCTTCAGTGTCAGCAGGGGAGGCAGGGGCAGCTGAATATGTAGCACTTCTCTCTCAATCATGCCAGCAAACTCCACCCTAAAAGACCTCCCTGAATCTACATTCTATACCGTCTGATGGAAATGACAGGGACCCCAAGGGACAGGTGTTCTTTTTATAAAAAAAAGACACAAAATAATAATATACCTTACAACACATTTCATTAAAATTGACATTTACTCTATGTGCCATTTGTATTTTAAGTTAATATTAGATCAACATTAAATTCAAAATTAAGCAGGGTTGAATGTGCAAAATCTGGCCAAGGGACAAAGGCAATATGGCAAAAACTACACATAAAAGGCAATTTATATATAATACAAATTATGACTTTCCTATCATTACATTTTTGTATGTTCCTTTTGGTGTTAAGTAAGTTAGACAAAAATAAAAAATGAGTGTTTTTGTTTGTTTTATTTCTGCCAAGGACACAAAAATGCAGCTAGTTGAAGAATGACCCACATATCTCTGCACTAATTCATGGGAGAGAATGGGTGTTTTTTTATGACGTTTATAGTTCATTTGTATTTGCAATTAATGGAAAAGCTTGTAACAATAATTTGAAATAAATCACTTGTTATAAAATCCTAATGACTTAACAGGCCTGTGCATTAGGATATTTGCTGCGGTTATGGCATTTCTGAATCTGAATGTCTCCTGATTAAAAGTCTAAATGTTTATACTAAAACATTATTGAAGTTGTTAACTACATTTTTAAATAAAACATAGAATTTATGGCATAACATATTACAAAAAAAAATTTAATCCATTGAATACATCTCTTTTTGGCACGAGTGGATAGGGACTACAATTTAACAATTCAACAACAAAAGCTGAGGAATAATCGATATGGAAAATATTTGTCATGCACATCCCTAGTAATCCGTCATTAATTAAATTATATTTGTATAGCCTTACAAGTTCTTTCTTTCACTAAACCTCCTTTGAGTCAAATGTATCAAAGTAATCTCATTGCATTACTATTCTGATATCAAAAATATATTAATGTACTGTAAATAGTGATATCACTGGATGAAATACTGTGAATGCAAAGGAAGGAGCATTAAATAGAAGAAACCCAATTACATTTAGTCAAGTCAGAATGGCGCAGGTTACCAAAAACAATATAGTTTTTGCAAAAAAAAGTTGTCTGAAAACCTCATACACAATCTCCCACATTGCGGATGTGATAGCTTAAAAACCACATCCTGAATTCTAAATAGTATGACAATCAAAACTAAACTGTAGCAAAAACCCACATCCACAAACAGTACGCAGGTGAACTTAGTAGTCTGATAATTGGTAGAACATAGTAGTGTGAGAATCTGTAACTATGTCTAATGCCCTGGCGTCGACCAAGGCTGAAGTAATTCCCTCCATGTGCTGAAACACAGTGGGATAATACAGAAAGACGGTTCAAAGACTGTTTAGTGGGGCTTAAAAAAATAACGTTCTCTGATGTTCATTGAAGGCCCTTTCATTGTCCAGATCCATTTCTGTTTCACTTGCCTTCATCAGATCAGTTTCAAATGTTCCCAGATGTTAACAGTTGAGCACATGTTAGGTACGAAATGTAAGACCCATTGGCAGGGCTATAACCAGAGCTAGGAAGCGCATCAGCAGGGCTATAACCAGAGCTAGGAAGCGCATGGGCTATAACCAGAGCCCAAGCGCAGGGGTATAACCAGAGCTAGGAAACGCATCAGCAGGGCTATAACCAGAGATAGGTGACATCAATAACCATAAGGTTCCTAATTCCATTAAATCATGTTTACAACTTCAGTCTTTTCATTGGTCCACACTGTTCAGAAGACATGTCCATGAGAAGAATCGTTCTCACGATCAACCATGCAAATATGGTCATAATGAAAGTTACAGGCTTTTTCTCTTTCAACAGTGTCATCCTGTCTGATCCTGAGAGAACATTTGCATTGAGGTCAGAGAGTAGATATTCTTTCAGGTTGTTTGACATGCACACAACCAATGGAAGACCAACAATGTTAACTACCAGGTAACCGAACTAGATTAATTTGATATGAAAAGTGGTGCTGACTCCCTCTTGAAACCACATTTCCATTTTTCCTCAGAAGTAAAATTAGGCAGTTATAAGAGATCTCTCTCCTGTCAGCGTAGGCAAAGGGAATGCTTATGTCTGGGCGAACACAGGCATTCTTGGAAAAATTACAGACTGTTTCCAGCACACATACTTATTGGGCTGTGTGTTCGCCAGGTGTTTGTCAGATATTGAGAAATGCCCAAAAGGGGGACTATGTGAGGAAGAGCTCTTGGTTACCCTGTTCCACAATGGTGATGTCACTGTTTACACTCTCACGGCTTATAAATGAACCTGGGGTTTTAAATGGCTTTTATATCATCACAATAATGATGGGACGTTCCAAGCAGCCGTAACATCTGTTAATGTGCTATAAGTGAACATCGCTGACGGATGTGCTGTCATAACATTCACACAGGACTATTCTTCCCATTGTCCCAGGATAAACTATTTAAAGGAGAGCATAGACTAAACATATTTTATAGGCGGGAAAAAGTCTGGGCTGACCTGCCACATGTGGTTATAGCTGGATTACGTGACCCCGTCTGACGTCATACAACTCCTGGTTGTGCTACAGTGGCCCTCATAGGTTACTGAACAAAAAAAGTCTTACGTTCCACTCGTTTTGTGCTGCTACCACTTAAACCACAGCTAAAAATTATTTGGGGAATACTAAAGACAAAAAAAAAACATTGTAAAATATACACGATACAAATCGCCCCAGTCTAAGGCTCTCCTTTCTAGCACCAAGTTGACCACCGTGATCCATGTTCAAATTGACTGTGCCCGGGAAGCGAGAAAGACATTTCTTGATCTTGCGACACACTAACAACTCCATCAGCTGGTTTAGGCTCCAGCAAAGCTAACTGAGGTCGTTAGGCAAATGAATGTGCCGTCACGCATTCCCCCATACGACTTCTTGACTGAAAGAGCAGTGTGGGGGGAAAAAAGCAGAATGGCTGTCCACAAATGCCTGAAGAAAGCTTGGTGCAAACTTCAGTTCAGCTGTTGACATGGCAGGAAAATGTAATTGCATTTAACAAAACTATACCTGTACACAGTTTAACACAATAAAAAGGTTTACATTAACTTCAGGAATGCATTCTGGCCTGATTTTAACTCTACATGCATATCATGTGATGTCGCAAACCAAGGTTGATGTTTGAAGTAGCTCTTCCGCCTGAGGGCACAAACTGTCACTCTCTTAACTGAACACAGACCTTTCTAGAGATCTCAATGACAAAGGTGGTCGGAACAGACCCTGACTTCACAACGATGGAGCTGTAATGATTCTCTCTTGTGTTTGTGTGTGCGCGCCACACAGAGTTAACTAAATGGGAAATGTGTAACACTTCCTCTATAACAGTCCCCTACCAATACAAACCTTGGTACAAATGTAACCTCTGACCTGATCCAATCTGTTTGACCTGATCAGGCTTATGTCAGGCGGACTGGCGTTTTCTGTTCCTCTCTCAAACATAGATCACCTCAAACAAGCACAACACACACACACACACACACACACAGACACACAAACACACAAACACACAACAGAATCAAACAGCAATCCCGGAAACAGGGTTAAAGTGATTACGACCGGCCCTCTCTAGGCTCTGCGCTTCCTCTCCAGCTGTTCCCCATTTCCTTTCCTCTGTGCACTAACCAACATACACAGACCTTTCCTCCCTCTGAATGACCATCCTAACCCCTCCGATCTAGCAAAGCTCATGTGTCCATTTTCTTCTACCAGCCCAACCTCTTCTCTTTTGTCCTTGTTTGTTCACTCGGTCACCTCCGCCCCTTCATTCCTCGTTCACCCGTGTGATTAATGAACCCAGAACAATTGTTTGTTTATCCAAAAGAGAGCAGTGTTAACTGCCTGGCCGTACATATTTGACTGTCCTGTGTCACTAGCCAAATCCCACACAAGACGTTCTTTCACAGGACAAACAACTTGCACCGTTTCATACTTGGCAATAGATGGTAGTGACCTCCTGGCTCCTTACACAGTGCCCCCTCTCAGGCTCATCCCTCTGACCTGCAGCCATCCTCTTTCTTCATGGGCTCTAACTACCATTTCTTTTGTCTTTCCGAGAGCTTCAAATGAGCAAAGGATCTAGGGGGTGCCAAGGGAAAACCAAAAACCACTGTTAAATATAGAACTCTGATAAGTCTGGGAACTGGGAAAAGAGCCAAGATTACTCAACAGTAAAAGGCCACTGTAGGTCAACGTCTGCCCCTAACCGTTACGCTGTACTGGTGTGCGTACATTTGTGCTTGTGTAAAAAGCACACAAAGCCAAACTCTCGTCAGAGATAAGACGCCCTACAGCCATTGGTCTGAGAAGGTTCCAGAGAGATGCACAAACAGACACCTACTCATAACTGCCGATTCTCCTCATGACATTGCGATAGCTAGAGTTAGCTAGCTGTTCTATCTCCGAGCTTCTGGGGTGTGTGGTTGTATAAAAATAGCCAATGCGGTGGCTACTTTGCGAGAGACAGTCTTCTCTCGGTTTTCATGCGGACAAATGGAACTGCGCAGAGGAAACGGGCAGGCCTGCAGGGGCCTCGAACCTTATGGACACGACTCGACTCCCATAATGTTCTCCAGTTGTCTCCCAATAAAACTCCCTGACATTGTCATGGCTCCACCCTCTGAGAGAGGGTCTCAGGGAACACAATCCAGGCTCCGAGTGACCGTGTGCGAGTGATTGGATGAATGTGTGCGACAGAGATTGCTACTGCCTAATAGCTTGCTTTCCTCAGCTCATTTGTCTCATAAACACACAGTATATTAACCATAAACACAAAGTTTTGCTCTTTAGGCTTGCTGAGATAAGCAGCATTACAAAAGAGCCTGCTCACAAACTGAGCCTGGGGGCATCTCCTTCCAAGAAAAAGTGGAGCTTCATCCCAGACAGCAAACATTGTCTCTCCACGTGCAAGGCCCCACCATCCCTACTTCCAAGGGTACAGGTACACACGGCAAGCAGGGGGACGGACTGTCACCCCCAAACATCTCATTTACAGATCATGTGAGATCAGACTGGTTATACACCAGCTATTAGGCTAGACCTTGGCAGGGGCGCTTTTATATCTCTGGCGGTTGCCACAATCCAGGGGACTACCACCCGCGGTATAGGCGAACCGTAGTCATGAGTTCATTAGAAAGCAACAAGGAATTCCTCTAATCTCAAGTTTGATCAGCTAAAGTTAGCCGGCTACATTGTTTGTGATTTAAATGATTCTGAGTTTCCCAATTAAATCAGGAAAGAAAGATTCACACTAAGAATCAGCCCAACAAATCTTAAATAAAATAAAGTCAAATAAATTATAATTAAGATAAAATTGTATAGAGGTAATATTATCCCATTACTCTACAAATACCTACTCAACAGGTGAGTTCTGGGGAGAAACGTTTTATAAAAATTAGAGAAAGTTAAAATTAGAGAAAAAGTTTAGAGAAAGAAATAGAAAAGTTAGGGAATGAACTAAAGAAGCTGATTTGCCCAGCAATTACTTTTACCATGACCCCGTAGTTTGCAAGCAAAGTGCAATTGTTCCAAAATCCTCCCATACAAGTCTGCAAAGAAAAAGAGCATTTAATACACATCATGTTGAATACCCGGTCAGCTGATTCAGGTGGAGGCATGTAAAATCTAATTATTTAATTCATATTTAAATGTGGGATGGTACCAACCAAATCTGTAGCACTGTATGATCCCAATAACCAGTTACTGGCCAGGCTAGCTTCTCATTCGAAAAACCTCCCAAAGGCTAAGCTAGTTAGCGAAGAAAATGGGCATCAGCCTGTAGTGGCAGCCAAGGGCTTGGTAGCATTTTGAACTTAATGACCAAAAAGCAAAATGTAACTACTGTAATGAAACAATACATATGCTTGCAAGTATGGCTACACAAGTCATTTAAGGAAACATGCTTTAACTTCAGAGAGAGTCAAAGTATTGTCATTTGACTGTGTTTTAAGAAAACCGAAAGGGAGTCTGTCTTTCTTCATTGCAGCAGCATTTGAATGGCAGCCATGGAGGTACGTACAGCAGTACATTCACTTAGGCCAGATGAAAGCCTTTATTTTCTTTTTTCTTAGTAGAGTATGTACTCAAATTCAATATGTTTCAGACTGGGTCAGTGACTACATGCATGTCCAATGCAGAAACGGAGCTGGACTGGCATTTGATTTTCTGTGATCGATGGATTTTTCCGAGATTGATGGACCTTCGTTGGCACCTCTTGATTGATTTAGCAATTTATATTTAAATATTACATGTTGGACAGATGTGAAGGTGCTGAATACATTTGAAAAAATATATCAGACTTTCCAGTCTTTGTCACCCCCCCCCCCCCCCCCCACATCGCTGGCTGTTGGCTCAAGCAAGAGTTGGCAACCATTACTTTAGCTGCATCTGCTTCATTAAAACACCTAGAGGACTTTCGCTGTTAGACACTGCCTTAGCACAGAGATTAAAAACAAGTTTGTTTTAATGTCATGTCAAACAGCAGCATTAGCCTACCAAGCTTTCGAGCCGTCTCTGCAGAGAAAGGTTACTGCTCACTCTTGCCCCATCCTTACCACCCGTAAGCACTGAGTGCACTTTAAGTCAGACCGCATGGTATTATATCCAGCTGTTGATAATGCTTAGTAATTTAAACCTTTTAATCGGGATGGGATTGAAAAGAGTTACGTAGGCTGTTTTATATGTGTTGGTGTTGAGTACTTAAGTGGGTACACTGAAGTCTACCAGAACAATGCAAAGTTGTCATCTTTTATTATAATACTGCCACTGCACTGCGATCATTACACACAGTTTTTTTTAGCGGCTGGGCTGTGGGAAGGCAGTGACATGTAATCGGTAGTAAACTCAGCTGCCGCTTTGTGAAAATAAGACCATATTTAAATGCCGCAACCGCTAGTATGCAGTCCCGGATGCCTACGCAGGGCCGCAGGTCAACCTGCTATCTGGGACAGTGCATAGCTAAACTCCAGTTGGGGCATCCTGTATAGTGCTTGCAGCACTTGGTCGCACTTCCTGCATGGGGCACATATTCACACATTACACATTCAGTACACACTTTCATCAAGACAATGACTTACATACTGGTTTGAATGTGTTCAACGTACAGCTAGACAACTTTCCGAGTTTACTGGCAGCAGGCAGAGCTGGTTAAGTAGGCTAGTTAAGTTCACAAAACTGTTTAGAAAAATCCATGCCAACGAACGGTACTGGACAGCATGGACTCAGTCACGGTTGTTTGGTTATGAAACAGACTGAGCAGGGTTAGTTGCTGGCTCACCATTTCACCCCTGCATAGCCTCAATGGAAATATTATTTTTCACACAGTCTCAATGTTGCTTTCAAACGTATTTCAGAGAATATAATATTTTAATGTCTCATTGCATCACTAGCCTGCTGAAGTAAAAAGAAATCAGCAATCACAAGTGTTTTTTTGTACCTGAATGAAAAGGAGACCTTTCCAATAACACTGATTTGCATAGTGGCATGTGGGGTCAAGTACAGGTTAGAGGTAAGCTGCTACATTTTGAGAAAGACAGCAGTCATTTTCTCACCATGTTTGTCCTCATTTCACCTCAGAAGAATTTAGTGGAATTCTTACTGGTGTTCATGACCTTTTATCAGTGTAACACAGTACTAGGATATAGAGTTTTGGTTAAGGGGATATTTTAGAAAGAAAACATACATGTTTGTTTTGATTTATCCATTATTCATGACAAATTATCTTTCCATTCAAAAACTTTTCACTCAGTTTAATCAAATGTTTGCTGTTCATTCTAAACAGAACACTTGTTTGTTAATTTTATAAAAAAAATTATCCAATGCTTTAATATATAAAACATATTTTTACTCAATAAAAAGCTACTGGAAATTACATTTCCTCCAGTCAAAGGAGGCTATCAGTGATGGATCTTGGTTTAAACTTTCTAACTTCAAAGTGAAACAGTATCTATCTGAAAACTAGGAAAACATGGGTCAGCAATGCCCATGTGAGGACTTCTGAATGGTGAAGCCCATGCACACACACGCAATAAGCTCAGGGTCTACTGCTGGATGTTGCGGAGTTCATATTACACATACACATACGTTTAGAGACACACACACAGACACACACACACACACACGTAATGGAGATGCCTCTATAAGTGCAGCAGAAACAGGAAGTGAAAATGCCTCCGAAAAATCCAATAAACATGATGCTTTGTCTTTTAAGTGTAAGAAACATTGCTGTTCTATAATCTTTTCTAGGTAGTCTGATGTTGAAAACACCAGCTGGGTTCACACACATATTGCTTTTCTGACATGCATCCTATAATTTAGGCCACAATCTGTATCTATGTTGTCACAACACATTTTGGAGGAACATGACAAGCAGCATGACAAGTCATTGAGTTTTCATTCAAAGCCACCATTTCTACTTTGCCCCATTGCTACAAGGGACATACTGTAACTTACGGACTGCACCTTTAATATTTTTATGTTCAACACATCAGCATCTCTAAAACACTGGGGGCAGTGAATGGAAATAGAAGCCGTTAGGTAATCCACAGCAGAGATGAAATGGCTGAATGGAGGTTTGGATTTCACTGCATCAGCCTCTAGAAAGACACTTTAACTAGATGTCTGGGAAAAAAGGATGGAGATTGAATGACTTCATTGCAGTCAATCTGCCATCAAAACACACCACCCTCCCTTCAGCTAACACTGTGTAGGCTAAATACAAGAAATAAAAATGACCTAGTGTGTGTTGGTCCTTTTCCTTGATCTACAAAAGTTACCCCTGAGTGTGGCTCCCTCCCGATAGGATTACTTTATATGTCAGCAGTAGGCCCAGTACCTTAGGATTTAATAGTTAGTTATAGGCAGCCTGAATAGTATTCCTCTGATGTGGTTGCCTTGCATCTTCTTGTTCCAACAAGCACAAAGAGGCTTAGGGGCCTGTGAGCTCAATTGAGATAGAAGGCCAGAAAGTGCATTATTTCCGGCGCATAAGGATTCTGGTCCATAGTGGTGGGTGCATAAGCAATGAAATGATAATCAGCCACATCCAGCACCATCATGGATGTTACAGACATCATACAGCTAAAAAAGGATTCTGACAAAAGTGAGAAACCTGATATTGACTCTAAAGAGAACATTTTGAGATGATCTGCTGAAGTTTAAAAAAGAAAAGAAACGTACGGATAATTATTTTGTGATTTATATGCCCTTTTATTTCTCTGATAAGGGTTCACCTTATTCCAGTGAATTTAGGAAGTCTGAGGACACTGGAGTAAACATTGGTAGCTGAGTGTAAACTGAGCCTTCCTGTTGTCCGTGCGACTTGGGGAGCATTCGGACAGGGAATGCGTGTCTCTGCTCAACTCAGGCTGAGACACACTTGCATAAACAAACAAGGATAAACATGGTCCTCCCTTCCCCATTCACATTCTTGCGATGTCCATAGTCTTTGACCTCCACTAGCCTAGGCATATTGCATACATACACATAGATAGGAACATCCCTGTCCCACCACAGACTTCAACAGACTCTCACAGGCATTCAAACAACCCCTTGAAACTGTGGGCCCTGTCAGATACAACCCCAATAGTCATTGGAACATAACCAGGCAGAGTTGAAACAAATAGCCACTCAATACACACAATACACAACACACCCCAATCAGCTATGAATCGTGAAAGGTTTGACAGTTGAGCCCTTGTTATGGAGCCAAATTTACCAAGCTCTTATAAATCAGCTCTTCACTAGAGATATCTAAGTTGATCAATGATTATGTTTGCCTTTTCACGATTTGTGAAAAGCAACAGCAAATCCACCGAATATCAATGAAACCCCCTTTCAGTTTTAGGGACGCATCAGACCATGATTTGCCCATGGCTGTGCCAAGCTCCTAACCCAACCCACACACCGCTGGCTAGACTAGAGCCACAGGGACAACAGGGATCTGTCATAGGTTGTCATATATTCTTCTGGATCTTAAAGGGACACCTGCAAACAAACTGTCACCACAGAATGGTGTTCTTCTTCATGATATTCAGACTAGAGCATCATAGAACACTTGCCAAGCAGTGGTTTCGCAATCATGACTGAAACCTTTTGATACGCCAAAAGAGGACTGTTCAAATTTGGTGCGTATCTCTGCAACAGAGATTTTTTTTTAATGCTGATTTGCTTTGGAATCATCTATACTATGGTGTTTCTTTAAACTGTAGAACATTAAGGACTGTTGGTCTGCAGTCAGTGTACCATTCTCGTACAGTGTCTTTCTGTCGGGTGATGCAGCACAGCCCATCCATAAGTATGTCATTAACCTACTGTGAGAGAAAACCCCTGGGCCAGCCACAGAAACACTGCCTTCTCCTGCGTCACTGTTCCAACTCCACAGACAGACTGTAGCCACATTACACCATACATAATACTGTGCAAGTGTGTGTGTGTTTGAGTGAAAGCAACACCACTTTCTTCTCAGTTTCTGCACCATTTGTTTAGATATACGCTAAGCCGTCTACACTAACACGATACAAAAGCCAAAACATTCAAATTAGTAACACACTGCTGCGTTATGCATTTCTGGATGTAGAGATTAACAAAAGGTAAAAAGAAAAAATGAAAACAAAAAGCCTACCCGCTGAAGAAGTTCAGCCTACCTACATGAGTTTAAAAAATCTGAAATTAAATTAAGAGCACCCAAGTTGTCCAATCAGAGTTGTTCGTGGTCTAAGTGAAACAGACAGCATTTTGGTACACGGAGACCACCAAGGCCATTTCGATTCTGATCACGTCACATATCATCATAAAATATGCCAGTGACAACTGTAGCAAATGATGTTAAGATCAGAATTTGACCCCAATTCGTAAATGTTGTTTGAAACCGTCGATTGTTACGAAATATTTTTTAGCCTACAGCATCACTGGGCACAGCAATGAGTTCAGCGAAACGTATAGAGGAAATGATTTTATCTTACATTTGGAGGACCTTTGCTCACACATATACCTGTCAAACGATATTAAACTACTGACCTGAACCCAGACTGTGGATATCAATGATATAATGAGAGAAAATTGCTGTTTTTAAAGCCTTGTATTAGTAATAAAACATGTATGATGATGATAGACTGTGTAGGATAGATTAGAGGATAACATCTGTATAGACTATTAAAATATCAAGTACTGAGACAATGTAGATCGCATCGCGTGCATTGATCACAAAATGGAATACGAAACCTCTTTAACGCTTGAAAACGGTACATTCATTGAATTAGGCTGTTTGACATACCTTCTCTTGCTTTCAGCAGTACGGTATTTGCCACAATGTTCTCCAGCTCCATCTAAAATCCTTTGAGATTTGATGAATAGATAAAAAAACTAAAAACGTCGGAACCGCAAAACCTCACTCTTCACGGTTGAATTGGTTTCCGTTTTATTCCAAATCAAGATGAATGGTATTCATTATGAACTAATTGAGGATCTATGGACATGCTAAATGAGAAATCCTTGTAATATGTACTAAGCATGGTTCATAACGTCGGCTAGGAATGCAGCATCGGGAGGGCATTTCCATTCCACTTCCGAAGATCGTTGTATTTCGTGCGTAATTTGGCGCGGAATCCCATTAAAGAGAAATAATAGATCACCGTTGGGCCATCAATACATCCCAAAAACAGCCGGAGAAATCGGCAAGACCTACATCCTTTAGTAACGCATTCCTCACGGCCGCTGAGGTACAGCACAGAAGCACTGGTTTGAAGTGTAGACTGAACATCAACGTGCTCCCCCTCTCGGTGCATAGGCCTAATCAAAAAGGACTGTTTTTTTTCTTTTGGTTGTAACGTTTGGCGAAACTCCAAACAGTTTTACTCGTGTGCCTGGTGAAGATTTCGAGTAAATGTGAATGTCGAACAGAAAGCTATTAACGCACAGCCCATGAAAGTTGAGCGATTATAGTGGTTCGTGAATCTTGATCCACCAAGTTGGTTCCAATATTCCATTCCACCGCCCGTGAAACACACATCCAGTCGGAAGGGGCGTATTCGGATCTGACCCATGACGTATGTACGTTGATAGAGTAGCCTAGGCCTATGCGTGTCTGGCTGTCACAGACATCTGATAGCAGAACATTCTTGCCATCCCCTCCCAATGCCAAGCGGTAGAACTTGAGATGAAAGACCTTTGTTCAAATGTTGTTTTTCATTTGACATTGACAGGATAACCAATAACCTGCATTAAATTATAGTTCGTAAGGAACTTGGGAAAATGTATCAAAATCGTATGATCTTATAGGTCCACCAGATGATGGTCTATTTATGCCATTGCTGATGCTCTGGCTACTTTGGATTCATGTATACAACTATCTTGGGAATTTGGCGCCATCACCTGGGACATCACTAGTGTCTCTCCCCGGTTCCCCTTCCATTCATAGGCATACTGGAGAAATTATTACGCAACTTAATGTGAATGTAAATACGATATAAATCAGTAGTCCGTATAACACTGAAAGGAGACAAGGAATCCAAATATAATATTTAGTCATTGCCACACGCGTAAAACTAAATGATAACCATTAGCCATGTTCAAGCTGATACGTTGACTGCGATTGGTGGCTAACACTTTTAATGTTACATTAAGCAACATTTAGATATGGTGTCAGATAAAGAGGATGTAAGCAATTTTCTGTTACTGGAATAATGACACAGATGATTTTTTGACAGAACATTTACATTATTAAGTCTTCATATGCAACTCACCAAAACTCATTCCCAAGACATTTTTAGATTGGCAGTGAGGACTTCATGTTGTAAAGCTACTGAATACTGACTACTACAGATAGAAGTCAACTAATACTCACTAAAGTGGCATCCCATGCACTATTTTGTCCCTGTTTGGCCACACTGGTCTACTTGTGATGGTTTATGAATTCGGGGCTGCCATATTTTGTAATAAAGAGTCATAGTTATTTGCAAAATCAACACTATATAGACCACTGCTTCATCATGCTCAACGGACTATATATATAGTTAAGCCCAAAAGTATTTATACCCATGCCACATTTTTAGCTATAGTTAATTTTCATTCGATCAATAGGTTTCTTCTGTCTGGAAAAGACAAACAAGTGACAAAACACAGTAAGACATTGTGCTGGAGATACAAATGTCTTACATTCATATGGAATATGCTTTATTTCTCAACAGAAACTGAATTTAAGAGGTTTTAATATGTTGAATTTGATTCCTGTGAACAATTACTGCAGGACACACTATGACATCCAGGAACACAGGGAAGCAGGTGAGGAAATAGAGGATGTGTACTAGCCTTCTCCCAGAGGTCTTGTTTGTTTGCTTGGATGTCTGTTATGTCTGCTCTTCTTACCGTCAAAGCATCTCAATCTGGAAACCAACATGACCTTCACAACTGACCTCCCTTCAACCCTTTGTATGTACAGTTCTCTTACAATTTAAAGGTGAACCTCTTTTTATTTATATATTTTTTTTTAAAGAAAGCGCTTTTAATGGAAAAACAAATCTTACCATGACAGTTTGTCTGTTTAAACTAACACAGAATCCATCTATATGTACTTATTGACTAAGTTCTAAGTGCAGTGGTACAAAAACCATATTTAATTTATCAAATGTAGTCTTGTATACAATCCTGTTTTTTTTTTTTTTAAGTATACCCTCACTTTCTGCATACCGCCATCCACCAACAACAACAAAAACGCAATGAAATCAGTACAGTATTAAGAGCGATGGGACATGATCTCCAAGCCACACTCCCAGTCTCAAAAAATATTCCCATATTCAACATGTAACTGAGAAGTCCAGGATAACAGAGGAAGTTGGAACAGAAGTGCCTTCAATATTCATCAAGATTATCTGCCTTGGGGATGGATAGACCTCTGTCCTTCAGTGCAGTCACCTTGGCTTTCTCAGTCTCCTGCTTGGCTTGCTGTTGCAATCGCTGCTCCTCTAGGATCTCCTCTATAGAAACCTGCTGCAAGACTGTGTCACACGGCTTATCCATGTCCTAAAGAGGGAAAACAATATTAAAACATCAACATGTATGTGCTACTGGAGAATGAGTACTACCACATAGATACACACGCACAACCTTAACGTCAACTAGCTACTGACTTGCAACCAAAATAACTAATTCAGGTGAGACTATTGGGAAGAAAAAAAAAGAAATCATACAGATTATACAAAACAACATCCAACTTGTATTCAACCTGACAAAACAATTTTAGTGGCAAAACCTTAGGCGAGTCTAGGACATTTATTTGGTCAAAGAACAAAATCGTGAGGAACCCTATTGGACAAATTCTGATTTGAAAAAACATTTCCTAACTAGAACATTTGGTTTGGTGTAATGAATACACCCCCATGGGTCATTGTAAGTACAGGGCAAGATTCACCCAGGTATTCTTTTTCTCTAATTAACTTTACATTCCAGCTCTGGCTTCATCAGCACTAACAGGGTAGTCATAGCTCATCGGTCCTCCACTAGCTGGCTTGCAAGTGAGCATGTCGCACTTGCCAAGTTAGCCACCGACTGGGATCATTGAGACAATACTGAATCATGAACCCGTGGGTCAGTTCCACGTTTCCTTTTGTACACAACACCATTTCCACAACGCTACTGGCACAAACAATTTAGTTGTACAAATGTATCAACATAATGTGTTGTTATCTTTTATTATTAAACTGTTTTAATCTAAATGTTTTCCGATTAAAGATGCCCACCAGTGGACTATTGAACCTGCACTTACTCAGACAATTTTGTTCTAGACTAGAAATCCTTGTTTACTTTCCACCTCTGAAGACTGACACAGGTTGCTATACACACACATGAAGGATGGGAACTTCTTTGCCCAAGTGCTTGGAATAATGACAAACAACGCTACCAGTTGGCATCTTAGCCGTTTGGGATAGGCATTTGACTCTTGCCATTTCATAATTAATATTGAAACTGAGTTCTAGTCACTAACATTTGAAAATGTACAAATATAAGCCTATTAAATAGCTTTTCCATAGCACCATGGTTAACGTTCCAGCCTTAGCTGATGTTTGGTTGGGAAGCCCAATGGGAATGCACCTGGGAGGACAGTGGCATCATTAGCAGGAATCACATTTCACTCTAGCAGCTCCCACAGGCTGTTTGAGCACCTACAAAAGCTATGGGAGGTCACCAGCTGAAGGCTCAACAAGCAGTTTGTCATGTGTAACGAGTGAGGAGGATTTTTTTAGTTGATTTAATATAAACTGCCATACTGTTGGGTGGTAAAATGTAAATAAAACCAATCATTGAATAGGGTCGGTGGGCTGAAAGGAATAGTCACGTCATTAACAGGAAATGTGATGACATCCTCCCAGAAAAACATTATGGTACACTTTCAGATTTGCCACTTCAAGGCTATCACACATTGTTAATCACATCTTTGTTGTTTTCACCCCTTTCCTCATCCCCTTCCAACTTTTTAAGTACAATTTGCAATAATGGGCTTGCCTACTCTCAGCACTTCCTGACATGCTCAGGAGAGTAGAATATTAAGAAATGTCCTCCGAAGCATTTGTAAAGCAGTTCTGCTTTTAACGTCACTGCTCACTCAACCTGGAATTATGGTCAACGCAGCCCTTGTCCAAGACTAACCACAGACAGTTCTGAGCCAGTTTGCACCACCACATGAAAGGCCTCTAAAAATTGTCGGTATGCCACGACCAGGATTGAAACTCAAACTGTGCCATTCAACAACCCCCCTCAGTATAATGTCCTATTGATGTAGATTGTTGTACAGCATCATCGGTAACCTCTGGCCATCACTTCAAAGTTCAAAGTCAGATGACTTGCTATTTTTTTTAACTTTTTGCCAGGTATGTTGGCTGTGAACAGGGTGAAAAGGTTAAATGCCTTGTTTAAAAAAAAGTTTTTTAAATTACATTTTGTAAAACAGTCACAGGGTCAAGCACTACCAATAGGCTAGCTGCAGCCACTTGAAAAAAAATTACAACAGAACAGCTTCTAAAGATTGTTATTTTACTGAAGGTGAATTTAGTTACCACCAGGAATGGACTTTTGTCATTTTAGGGGCAAGGCCATTTGGCTTTCGGTGTCACAAAAATTTTTAGGGCACAAAGGCAACATTGCCGGAGCATAAAGGCCATTGAGTGAAACAGGAGGATTTGGAGCTTACAAATAAACAACTTGAACTGCTGATAAAACAAAACATGCATGACATAAAAACATGTCACTTTGTTAATATAATTATTTGAATAATAACTTATTATAACTGATGTTTTTTCCACATAAAAAGTTCAATTATCATGTTTTAATCCTCGAAATTCTCTCTTCTCCTCGCTCAAAGTTTTTATTGATTCTGTTATACGTTTCATTTCAGTAGTTTATTTAGGAGCGTTCACATTTCGACAACAACAGGCAACTGTATTGACAGTTAAGTAACTTTAGGGTTAACTAGCAAGAAGGCTAACATGACCTCAGTTACACAAAAGTATCCTTTAACATCACAATCTCCTTTACAAATGTGTACGACTTAAATAAACCAAAGTAGTGACTTATTTGTGTGCGGAGAAAGTCATTAAAAATGTTCACCACAAACGCTGCCATGTCTAGTGATGTCAAACCTAACGTTACTTCTCGGAGCTCAAAAAGCGTTCAGGGGTCTTTTTCAGTATCCTCCTACAGGTATTCTCCCACTCTGAGTTCGGAACCTTCCCACTTCCTAGTTGCTCATGAATGCACCTTCCAAAACAGAGGTTTGATTCAGTTAAGCACTAAATAATCTAAACAGATCTCCTCACAGACCTGGATCAGGGCATCAATGAACTCCTGGAAAGTCTGTAGTGCTGCTTGGCGGCATCGGATGCACTGATTCATAATGTCCCAGAGGTTCTCAATTGGATTCAGATCTGGGGAACGTGAGGGCCAGTCAATGGCATCAATGCCTTGGTCATCCAGGAACTGCCTACACACACTGGCCACATGAGGCCAGGCATTCTCCTGCACCAGGAGGAACCCAGGGCCCACTGCACCAGCGTAAGGTCTGACGATGGGTCTGAGGATTTCATCCCAGTACCTAACAGCAGTCAGGGTACCATTGGCTTGCATGTGGAGGTCTGTGCAACCCTCCAAGGATATGCCTCCCCAGACCATCTCTGACCAACCGCCAAACCGGTCATGCTGGCTGATGTTGCAGGCAACATAACGTTCAGCATGGCGTCTCAAGATGCTTTCACATCTGTCACATGCTCAGTGTGAACCTGCAAATTCTGGTGTTCTCTGGTGAATGCCAATCAAGTTGCACAGTGCTGGGCTGTGAGCACATGTCCCACTAGAGGATGCTGGGCCCTCAGGGAGTTTGTTTCTCACAGTTTGGTCAGAAACAAGCACACCAGTAGCCCGCAAGAGATCATTTTGTAGTGCTCTGGCAGTGCTCCTCCAGTTCCTCCTTGCACAAAGGAGCAGATACGGGTCCTGCTGCTGGGTTGATGCCCTTCTACGGCCCTGTCCAGCTCTACTTGTGTAACGTCCCATTTTCTAGCATCTCCTCCATGCTCAAGATTGCACTGGGAGACACAGCAAACCTTCTTGCGACAGCATGTATGGATGTGCCATCCTGGAGGAGCTGGAAACCAGTGCAACCTGAATGGGCTGCAGGTACCGCCTAATGCTACCAGTTGTGACAAGCACACAAGCAAAATGCAAAACAAGAGAATAATCAGTTGGGAAGGCTAAAGACAGAGCAGTTGTCTGTGTCCACCACCTGCAAAACCATTCCCTTTTTGGGGGTTGTCTTGCTGTTGCCCCTCCAGTTCACCTGTTTTCACTTTCATTTGCACAAAAACATTGATTCACAATCACTTATGCTTCCTAACTGGTCAGATCAATAGTTTAATTGACTTGGTGTTATACTGTAATGACTCTGTTCCCTTAATTATTTTGAGCAGTGTACATCTGGTTACTGATAATGCCACATTTATGACAATTTCTCTAGAGTTTGAAATCAGAGTTGCTACATTTAGCTCACCATATCCCCGAAACCAGGTAGTGCAACTCACTTGTTAAATCAACGCACACAAGGTAAACAGGACCCCCACAATTGATGCAGCTCCCCACTTGGGCCAATTAAGATGCTGAATTTCAGTAAATTACCACAATGCCTTGGAACAATCAGTTGTCCTTTTGCTTGACAATAAAAATATGGGAAGGTTCTCTGCTGCACTGGTAAACCAATCCAGTAAAGAGTTAAGATAATGTTGACCTTGTTACTGTCCAAAAAGCTGAAGTTGTCAGAGGATCTGTTTACATTTACCTTGAGTATCTGTAGCTCCTTTTTACAAATTAAATCACCAAGATGTAATTGAAATCAGGCCAAGTTAAAAAATATCTAGTCACACATCAGTTAATACCAATTTTGTCATTGGCCAATCAGTGTACTTTCACCCTGAAAATGTACATTTGTTTTGACCCTAAACTGCCACACAATATTAATTAGGCAACAGCATGATGATTAGCCCAAGACAAGACTTAATTTGTGTCTGTGAAACCAGTACTATGATTACTATAGTAGCTGCATAGAATTATCAGTGTGTCATTTTGTAAAAGTTGGTTCTCTAACAGGATGCATCATTCACCCAAGTTTTGTAAAGTTGTCCAATCATGACTTAATATCTACCACTATGATTTGATAATGAGAGTTAAAGGTGTGCTGATGAATGTTTCATGGATTTATACTTACTATCTCTCCAAGCAAAACCACATTCTCTCCTCTTACAATGAAAATTCCTCTAGGAATGTCCCCAAACTTCTTGCCCACATGGATGCGCTCCACTGTTTGATGAAAAACTAGGTTGGCTGGAAAAGAAGTGAAAAGATAGTGACGCTATTTGTGAGTAAGTTCCATTATTTGAAGCCTTTTGTAGGCTAGTGATTAATTTACAATTAGTCTATTCGGCAATTAATTTTGCATACCAAACTGGTCAATACTTCTAAGAAACCCAATAAGCGTTCTTCCATCGCGAAGTAGTACAAGATGCTTTTCTGCAAGAGAAAGACAATTAAGATAAACAGTTCAGCCAGCAACAGCACGTGGATATGAAGTAGGTAATATCCCTTCGTTGAACACATTGTTTTAATGACCCATTGTCAGCCGTGAAGTGTCACCACAATAACATAGTTACAAGGACATTTAACAATGTAACCTAACTACATTAAATACCCAGTTCCCTAAACGTTGAAAACATGTTGGATTTGCTCGCAATCACACTTACACTGCTGCCTTATAACTCAACGTATTCTTTGCTATACCTACTTACTGTCTATATCATCGATGAGACTCGCCGTCCCTGGCATGTAGTTCATTTTGATCGTGTGAAGCTATCTCTGCGGTGAAACTGTTACACTTCGCGGTGTATAAAAATGTATCAAGCCATGAATGTTCGCAAATAAAGCTATCCTCGCTACAGGGAGCGCAGTCGCAGTAACGCACGTTCAGTAACTTCCGGTATTATATTAACACTTGAACCGCTGATGAGACGTCACTTATTTTTGAGGCAATTTAACATTTATAGTGTGTTATTTCTTCCTTCATTCTTTGAATTGTGATTGAGTTGTATCCTGACTATTTTAAATAGCGGATTTTAAAATAAAAAAACTTTTCACATACTTTTAAAATAATCGCTTAGGCTACTCCTCGATTTTTACATTGATTACAGTGTCTGCTAGCGCTCAAAAGTATGCTGCTCCCTTCATCTGCTCATCGGTGATAAGACACTAATAAGGTCCAATTACAAGTGGAGCCCAATCCAACACTCGTGCTCACTTGAGCTCTTTCCAAAAGGCTTTCGTTTGGTAAAATCTTCTCAGATCTACACAGGTGCAGGATCGAAATTTGTTGAAGCAAAGTCGCTGCAAATATTTTTACAACTAATTAAAGACTGGGGCAGAGCCAAGCATAAGCGGGGTGTATCATGTTGGACAATATTAGCGGATTCTGTTAGGAAACGTCTGTACTCTATGAAGTGCGCTTGGGCCCACCATCTCTTGAACGTTTTCACTCCCAGAATGCATCTTTAATATGGTTCCAGTGATGTCCACAATCTTTCCAAAATTCTGTTTGGTTCCCGGTCAATCTGTGGTAGAAGTGCAAGATGATTTGTAGATTAACCAGTGCAGTCGTTTAGATTCTTTTGAACATGGCTCAAAGTTTCTCTAAATTCTAACTAGGAGGATCATTATAGTGACATTTTCCAATGGGAACTATAGGACTACTTAACACTGATAGCACTTGAGTGCGGAACATGTTGTTACCTTTCTCTGAGTTACAATTTGCCTAAATGATAAAGCACTTTACTGCTGCACATGTAGAAAAAGGTAGCGAGAGAGGCCTGTAAGCTGTCTGATAGGTAAAGAGTGGGAGGTGGAGTATGTTTCTTACTTTGAACAGTGTATGGAGCATTTGATGTGTGATAGATAATGGCAGTATAGTGTATAGTTCAGTTGCCGGGACCTCAGGCAAGACTAGTGTTGCGTTTCTGATGTCTATGCAGTCAGCTTTGCTGGTTGTAATGGCGGAGATGCCACAGCAGATTAGGAGACTGCAACTGGCAATGAAGTACTCGGTCAAGGGGTTTTCCAAAGTTATCAAACAGAGCTTTGGGTGGGTGGAAAATACCCAGGTCAGAGAGATGGGATTGTGAGGGATAAGGTTTGATCCAGCAATGGCAGTTCCATCCACCATGTTACTGCCACCTCCAGTAGTCGGTTTGGAGGTATTTGACAGAATTGTTTAAGAGAGGGAGGGAGTTGACTCATCTCACAATTGTTAAAAAGACTTATACAGAGAATACTGTGTGTCAGCATTATGTGCCCATTAATACAGACGGGTCAAAAGACCCAAGCACTGGTTGTACAGGATCGTCATTTAGGGCAGGACTGGAGTTGTTCAGTAAACTCAGGCTTCCGATCTCACTACAGTACTGAAAATGGCTCTGATAAAAGTTTAAAATAATATACGGCTGAATTCTGATTCTGGTTAAATAACAGTTCTGATTCTATTAGATCTCAGTGCAGCATTTGACACTGTAGATCATAGAACACTTCAAGACAGACTGAAAAATCGGGTAGGATTCTCCAAGACAGTTCTTAATTGGTTCAGATCTTATTTAGATGGCCGGAGTGACTTTGTTACCATTGGCAATCATGAATCTGATAGGGTGGCTATGACATGCAGAGTTCCCCAGAGATCAGTTCTTGGACCACTTCTGTTCAATCTCTATATGCTACATCTGGGACAAATTCTACGAAACAACATTAACTACCATAGTTATGCGGATGATACTCAAATATATATGTCTCTCGAACCATATGACTACAGCTCAAAAGACTCACTGTGTCACTGCATAGAGCACATAAATACCTGGATGAACCTACATTTTCTACAATTAAACCAAGATATAACAGAGATTATTGTGTTTGGCAGCAGTAATAAGAGAACTGGTATTAGTAAAGAGCTTGATTCCCGTGCCCTAAAAACCAGGGACCAAGTGCATTATCTTGGTGTTCTGATAGACTCAGACCTCATGTTCAACAGTCAAAATGGTCACCAAAACAGCATTCTATCATCTTAAAAATATAGCCAGAATCAAGGGCTTGGTGTCCCAAAAAGACTAAGACTATCTCTAGTAGGGTTGACTATTGTAGTGGTCTCTTAACCGGACTCCACAAAAAGACTGTAAAACAACTGCAGCTCAGAATGATGCTGCCAGAATGTTAACCAGGACCAAGAGAACAGAGCACATCACACCGATTCTTAAATATTTTGCACTGGCTTCCAGTCAGTTACAGAATATATTTTAAAGTGGTGCTTTTAATCTATAAATCACTGAATGGTTTAGGCCCCGAATAAATTTCTGATATGTTTGAAGAGGATAAACGGAGCAGGAGTCTTAGATCCATGAAGTCAGGTCAGCTAATAGAGCCCAGAGTCCAAACTAAAGATGGCAAAGCTGCATTTAGCAGTTATGCTGCACACAACTGGAATGAACTGCAGAAGATCTTATACTTGCACCAAGCATTTCAATTTTTTTTATCCAGGTTAAAAACACTTATTTTTTTATGTGCCTATAACTGAGTGCTTAAACTTAACCACACTGTTTAGCCTTACAGCTTTTATAAGTTCCTCATGGTATCTACTAAGGAATCGACCCTATGTTTTTATTTTTATTTTATTCTTTCTATTTTCTTATTTAGAGTTTTCTTATTATGATGTTTTATTGTTGTTTGTTTTATTCTAGTATTTGTTTTTATTCTGTTGTATTTTTATATTGCTCTTTTTCTTTGTAAAGCACATTGAATTGCTTCTATGTGTGCTATATAAACAAACGTGCTGTGGGCCATGATGTGGGTGGAAGACATTAATCTGTGAAGAGTCGTTGTTTGCTCCCACTCATGTACAGTGTTAATGAGTCTTCCGTCTTTTACATCAAATAGTAGTAACCTACTCTATGAGATACTTCAGACATACACATGTTACAGATGGGTGCAAAGTTGTAATTTATGGGTCCCAGCACATGTTGGGGTGAAGGGGAATTAAGTGGCTGATAATGCTAACCAAGCAGCCCTTGGTAGTGAGGAGGTGAAAATTGCAGTGCCCTTGAACAAAGTAGAGGCCAAGTGTATGTCAATGATGATGGTGATGATGGTGATGAGTTGACAGGAGCAGTGGGATAAAGACACCAGGGGCAGGTATTTATTTAGATTTCTAGGAGAAACTGGACTCACAGTTAAAATGGAATAACAAAGAATCTCTACAAATTATCTGCAAGAGACATTTATGTCATAAAATGTATATGGCATATGCCATAATTGATTGTGGTTAGCCATTGTGTTTTTGCTGTGAGAAAACATTCGTTTTCCACGTCGATAATCGGTATGTCACAAAGCTCAATCAAATCGCATTAGTAGAAGAGCAATAGAACTACATGATGACTATATGACTATAACTACTCGCATTTGCTCGACCCCTGATCTCTGCTTGAGTTTGTGTTGCGTGCCTAGAAAAGTCAGTCCAATAATTACTTCAAGCGATTAGTGGATGTAGATTAATTGAATACATTCCTCGTTTTTTCACCTACTCTGGCAAGCACACAGTAGGTGGCGGTAATGCACTAATATTGTTGGATACCAAACAGCCTAAAACCCCACCGAACAAGAAGGCAGGGACGTAACATTAAAGGGGCAAACACGAAAAGATTCATTCTATAGATTTCCCGAGTTTTCTGTTCACGGTCCATGCATTCAGTAAGTCTCGAATTTTCGAGTATTTTTTTCCGCGTAGCAGTAAGATATATACTTCTTTAGTTTTAGTTTATACAATAAATCGAATCACAATTATTTGTATGGCAAACGTCAACGACATTACTGCTGGGGACATTGCTCCGGTTATGCATCATCAAATGCCATTGAATCCAAAATCCGCCTGGCCTTCAAATTACAACTCGGAAAATAACAACGTGAACTGGAGTACCGCTATGGTAAGTCAGATTGTATAGCTAGTTCATGATATCAACAAGTATGCTGATCTTATTTAAGAGTATACGAGTTACTGTCAATGAACCACCTCCTGCTCCTGCTTGGCTAGCTATCTAAGTTTAGATGTAGATAGCTAATACTAGCGTAGCTAGCTACTGCTGGACTGTCAGAAGCTAGTTCGATTCTGACAGTCACTCAGGTGAATCTGAATCGGGTTAACAAGCAGGGACGATATATTTCCATATTGCTAGCTACCCACTTATCCACCTTGTACAACCAAGTAGGACTATTGGCTAGTTATAGTTGACCTACAAATAGTATAGCTAGTTAGCTATTGCGTTTGTAGTATGGTCAGTAGTTAGCTAATGTAATGCTGCTGTTATGTGGGGCTGCTAACTAGCTACTATAGCTGGCTAAATAAAATGTATAACTTCGCAACCTATGATTAAACGTTTTAGCCGTGTCAGTCTTCCTACATTATTTTATTGGATTCTGATCAAACAGTGTTTTAAGTGACGTGGAACTGGCAATAGAAGTCTTCTAGTGTTAAACCGTCTTTGCTCAGATCAATACAGTATTTGACTGTTATTCAAACAGTGCTGATTTTGAAGCCACCTGCAACCTCTTTCCTAATGCCGACAGGACGCTTCACAATACCCTGGCTATTCCTCAAACTATTGGTACCCTCAGTCACATTCCACAGCAGGGCATTATGGAAATGCCTATCCTTCAGGATCTGATGTGCAGCCACCTTACAACCCACAGGTACAGTACAGCCTTGTTATATCATAGCAAAGTCCCTCTAAGTCCAAGGCTATATGGGGATTCATTACTTATCTCTAGACTTAAGGGCTCTCAACCCTCTGTGATACTCTGTTAGTCTCACACACACACACACACTTTCAGACTGAACGTCTCGCCTTCACTGATGTACCACACCCTGTCTTTCCCCTCCCTGTCCAGGCAATGCAGGCATATCCAAATGGCCACAGTGTCTATAACCCGGGTCCAGGCCAGTACCCGGCAAGTTCATTTCATCCATCCAACCCGTTCTACTGTGCAGAACAGATGCCTCCCAGGCAGGCCTCAGGCCAGTACCCGAGCCAGGGCTGCCCAGGACCAGAACAGAGTACGGGGGGGTCAGGAAATCCGCATGTTCAGCACCAGCATCCGCACCACCACTACCCTGGACCACACTGTCAAGGGGTAAGTCCATTAATGAACTGGTGCAGGGTCCGGTGTCCAGGGAAATTCTGACTTGCTGTACTCTCAGGAACACACTAAAGACTGACGATTTGTTCTGTTCAGTTAAACAGGAAACTGTAATTGTCTGTGTAATTGTCAAAGGCTCTAGGTATACACATTCGCCAATGCACACTTCCAAAGCGCTGCATGCTAGTTTTTATTGAAAACATCTTCACGTACTTCCCTCGTGAACTGCTTCACTTGGCCTCCTTCTGTGTGTCCACACGGGTGATGATAAAATAAGTAAGGGTTTTAAAAAGCAGAGGTTTGCCTGAGAGTTCCTTAACCTTCTTCTTTAGGCTCCGGGTTATCTTCCTGGGTCTTACCCACACTATGGGGAAGGTGGGCCTACGTTACCCCCAAACCCTCCGTACCCCACCGGACAGGCTCTTCACACTAGGCCCCAGGCTGAGGCTTGGGTCCACTCAGGCGGTTATGGACCCGCTCAGCAGCAGCAGTGGCAGCCAGGAACCCAACCTCAACACAGCCACTACGGAACCCCTGTCCGCCCCCAACACCCCCCAGCCTGGCCAGGCACCGGCACTGGAGCCCCACCACCCTATGAAGCCAAGGTACGTCTGGAACACCACAGGGGTGTGTCAAGCATTGCTTTCTGTCTCTTTTCTTCCCCACACATTGTCTCTGAAATACTCTCAATGTTGGCCCAATATACTTCTTGTAAGGAAGAGGATGTTTCATCTTAATCCATGTTCTGGTATCATAGCTTTTTTTGTGTCTGAATGTAATAACTTCTATTCATTTGTAGTTGTCTTAGACCACTGCCCTAAATGACTGCACACATGTTTTTTTTGGTTTACTAATTTGGTTTACAAAAAAAAATCACTGCAGCCTTATAATATTCAACATGTCAATGTAGCTTCGAGACAGATATATATTTATATATTTTTTTCAAGTCCTGTTCTAAAACAATCTTGTTTTTTACTTCCCCAGGACCAGCACTACCCAGGACCCCACCACCAGCAGCGTGCTCCACAGGTGGGACCAAAACCCAGGACGGCCCAGTCCCCAAACCCCACTAACAGCAAGCCTGTAAACTTCAGCTCACCACCTCAGATGTACAACAAACCAGGGCGAGTGGGACCACAGGAGCCAAATCCTTCCCAGGGTGAACCTCCACCCTCAGCTCCAGCCCAGACCCAGGGCCTGATCGGGCCTCAGAACCTGAGCGACAACCCCAGCCTGGCCAAAGTCCAGCAGGTCATGGCTCGGGTGCTTTTGCTCCATGAGGACGTGGACGAGTTTGTGGGTAGAAAATCGGACAAAAGTTACCGGTACCTGGAGGAACTTCTGACCAAGGAGCTCCTGGTGCTTGACTCTGTGGAGACTCAGGGACAGGAAGTGGTCAGGCAGGCTCGGAAGGAAGCCGTGCAGAGGATCCAGGCCATACTGGACCGACTGGAGAAAAAGGCCTTCTGAACTGGAACACTTCTGGTTCTGTATTAAGGATGGGTCTTAGTTTTTCTTGTGACATTTTAATCTTCCACGGTCAGGTCGAGGGCCTTATTTCTTATTCAAACTGCCCCTTTGGAATTAACTGGAATCCTAAGTCCTTGTGTTTCAATTCCACCTTCCGGATTTGTAATGTGTAGAAATTGATTGTCAACAAGGGCGGAGGGTTAGGGGGTGGTCTGGTTTGGAATTGGGCCTGTGCAGGCCTCTTTGGGAAGGTGTGACCACAACACGACATGTTATGTAGTCATGATGGCAAATGAAACGGTTGTACATAACAAGTAATGGTAAAAAAATTACGTTGTCTGGTTGTCATAGCCCAGCATTGTGTTCATGACCGCTTAAAGCCTCTGCTGTGTCATGCTTATGCCAGTGTAATTTACGCTTTATAACCGTGGTTTCATACAGTGTCACCATGTTTCTTTCAAAGTAGGTAGATGTTGCCCCAGAGCCACTGATACAGGATCCTATATGTTTGTACTGGTTTATTATGATTAGGATAACGGCAGTGATTCTCAATTCCAGGCCTTGGGACCCAAAGTACTGCTGGTTTTCATTCTAGCCCTCCAAATATTCACTAATTTAGACTTGGAACACCAGGTGAAGGCAATGAACTATCGAATAGAAAACAAGCAGTAGTCTGGGTCCCCAGGCTCGGAGTTGAGAACCCCTGGATAATGGGGGATCTGATCCTAGATCTGTGGTCAAAGACCCTTTGTACCATGTCTTCCATTCACCCCGTTTCAAAACAGGATGACAACCTGTGGCGCTGCCGTGAGATGCCCCCTTCATCACTCACCCAAACATTTAGTTACTTGGCATTACAAACAGAAGGCCAAACGGGTGCATTCACACAACTCTTTCAAAATTGTGACAGGTCACTAGGTAATATAAAACTGTATACTGTTTATTTATGTTTCTGCAGTGTACAAATGGTGAATCTGTGTTCAATTAATGAATTGAGTAGTTCCTCAGTGAACATGTTGAGCACGTTTCAATTCACTTTCTGAACAGATGAAATTTATTCCAACCCTGGAAGGTACTGTATATAGTGTAGTTGGTCCACCACAATGTCATTAATTTGTGGTAGATGTTGTAACTAAATTCAGATCTAAGATCAGATTTCAAAAGAATGAAATGGGAAAACTCTCCTTTTTCATCTTTTATCTCTGACCATTCTACCACATACAGTAGATGTAACAATCCTGTCAAAATTAGGCCAGTAATTGAAGGAAGGATGCATTGTCCTGGTATTAAAACTGGATGGTGGCACTATTGTTGTAATTGGATATTTCTTTATTATTATTATTTTTTTTTTAACCAGGTGGATGCCCTTCCTCTTGTTTAATCTTGCAATTAATTTTTTTTTCTTGACTGTGGTCAGTTCAAAAATCACAAGTGCCATAATATCGGCAGGTGCTTTTTCAAAAGGTAAAAAAGACGTCAGCTTAGCATGGGAACAAAATGTTCTGTTTGTCATGTTTGTTAAACTTTTTCCTGTGATTATATATATATTTTTTTCAGTTCAGATACAGCTACATTGTATATTAGTTCAATTACCTAAGAAAATATATATTTGTAAAATAGAAGACCTGTAAAAAAAAAATGAAATCTTAAAAATACAGCAAAAGGGACCAAGGTCATGTCTCTAGCAGTTTCTGATTAAATGCATGTTTCCAACTCAAGATGGAAATATTTGCCTGACTGATTTTGTAATGACTATAGCTCAAACTAAAAGCTTGCATTAAATGTCAGGACATTATTTTTTGATATATGTGGTGTTTTATGCTTGCAATTGTGTGTTTATCAGAAATGGCATAAACACGGTTAACATATCTTAGTTGGAGTGAAATATTTTAAGAGTGCAGAAAGTGAAACGAATCACACTCCCACTTCATTTGTTTCTAGGGATTTAGATAATTCTGGGAATACTTGTTTCTGTGCTGAAGAATCCATGTGTCCTATTCTGAATGGCTAGCCATTAGAAACACCTAATGAATGAAGTTCAGATGGCTGTGTATGACCAAACATATTCCATTCCCTGCCAACTGGCATTCAGATCTTTAAATAGGTAGTTATTTTGATACAGAAGCATAACATGGCCTCTCTGAACCTTGTGGGAACAGCCATTGAATTTGATTTCTGGGCCACAGTAAGTCGGAAGTAAAGCAACTTTATTTTTATTTTTTTATATCTACACCTGTTGATTGCTCTTCAGAACTGTAGTGAAACGATCCTTCAGTTCATGTTTCTGCTCCTCAAGAAGGAAATCTAGAGCTATATTTACTGTCTACTTAGTGTGGTGATAGCACAGACTGTAGGTTGCCGGAGGGATCGCTTACCCTTTCCAAAACTGGTTCCAGCAGTTGCAACTTTTTTCTTCGTTGGTTGTCTAGTCTTTCAGATGGGCCATAAAAAACCTTGGAATAACTGGATTTCTACATAAACTGAAAATGTATTACAGCTGCAATATATCAGTAATTTAAAAAGCAGAACAAATGTCTTTTTCCTCCAAATTCCCCCCGTCTTGGAATGACAAAGCTCCTATTCGTAAGGTGGAGATTGACCTGAGCTCACCAGGGCTGGCAGTTTTTGAACTGGAAAGACTCCTCTTCACTGGGAAAGCCATTGTCAACCATGCCGATGAAGTGTGGCCCAGACTTTACATTGGAGACCAGTAAGTTCAATAACAATACATTTTCCTTTTACACTGGTGGAGCCCTGAACTGAAACTGTCAGAATGTGGGACATAAAATTGTGTATGTCATCAAGATCCACAGAAAGCGTGTTTTGAGTTAGGTTGAGACCTCAGTGAGAGGAAATGATCATAAATCAGTTTTTAATGGATGGGCTCTCTAAAGGCAATGCATAGGTTTTATCAGTCACAGTTCCCAATTATGTAAAAAAGTATCAATTATATAGAGTCCACAGTACAACATATGCAGTGTTTTCATTGTCCAGGGATTTTGTACATAATTAACTAAAATGAATTGTCCAGGGTAGACAGTTTATTCTAAACGTGTCCTTGACATTGTGTTGTGGACATTTTTTATAGTTGGTTGATAAGGAACTTAAGACTTATATGTTCCGGTCGTTTTCATAGACACAGCGCTATGAACATCGCCCAGCTGGCCAACCATCGTGTCACGCACGTCTTAAACGCAAACCACAGTAAACGACGTGACGGGGCGGAGATATACCAGGGCACGAACATCAAGTACTTAGGAATTGAGGCCCGTGACTCTTCTGATTTTGACATGAGCTCCAACTTTCACACAGCTGCCGAGTTCATCCACAGGGCTCTCAGCAGAGGAGGTGAGTGGAAGGAGTTTCCAAAGAAGCAAGTAACAAGTTGTGGTTAGTGTGTGGATTCCATGATCTCCACCGTCCCCTCCCTCTCTCTACCCTTTTCCTCCCACCTCACACCCAGGGGTAGTCCTGGTGCACTGTGCAGTAGGTGTAAGCCGTTCAGCCACCCTGGTGCTGGCCTACCTCATGCTGAAACAGAACCTGACCCTGGTGGATTCCATATGCGCTGTGAAGGTCACCCGCGGTATCATCCCAAACAGAGGTTTCCTCAGACAGCTCATCAACCTGGAGACCAAACTGTGCGGCTGCCTCCGCAAAACCCACATTTAGAAACATTGGTTATATCAGATTACGTTCTGTTTAATTCCCATTTCCTCTGTTTGAGATGTTGGTCACAAACCTTTTTATATTGTTTGCATTATTTGTATTGGCTGTGTGACATGGGTTTGAAATTCTGCTTTTCTAGCTATGAAATGTGTACACACAGTATCGACCTTTAGAGATATGAGACATCACTGATTGTTAGGGGGTTAAACTTGAAAAATCTGTGTTATTGGGAAAAAAGTGACAATTTGAAAGTAATGTGGCCTACTGTAATGTTAGCTAGTATTGCAAGTTTTGGCATTGAGTATTGTGTATGCTCCAAGCTGATGTAATTACTTTAAATTCAAATAACATAAAATTATTTGTGAATATACTTTCCTTGTACTTCCATCTTCCGTTTGGATTGTATTTAATGTTTGAAGAAGCTCCTGTGTGATTTCTTCTGGCTCCTGCAAACATAACACCTCCAAATACCATGTGGCGTAATTTGATCACATTCATTTTAATTATGTACATTTACACAAATGCAGAATTACAGTTGGACGCATTTAGTTTTCGTGTAAAATATCAAGATGCGAAGTGAGTAGATGAGCAGAGTAGTGCAGCTGTTTACAGTTTGGATGTGGTAACAATAGTCTGTCTCTACAGTGGGGAGAACAAGTATTTGATACACTGCCGATTTTGCAGGTTTTCCTACTTACAAAGCATGTAGAGGTCCATAATTTTTATCATAGGTACACATCAACTGTGAGAGACGGAATCTAAAAAATTAAAAATCCAGAAAATCACATTGTATGATTTTTAAATAATTAATTTGCATTTTATTGCATGACATAAGTATTTGATCACCTACCAACCAGTAAGAATTCCGTCTCTCACAGACTTGTTATTTTTTCTTTAAGAAGCCCTCCTGTTCTCCACTCATTACCTGTATTAGCTGCACCTGTTTGAACTCGGTACCTGGATAAAAGACACCTGTCCACACACTCAAACAGACTCCAACCTCTCCACAATGGCCAAGACCAGAGAGCTGTGTAAGGACATCAGGGATAAAATTGTAGACCTGCACAAGGCTGGGATGGGCTACAGGACAATAGGCAAGCAGCTTGGTGAGAAGGCAACAACTGTTGGCGCAATTATTAGAAAATTGAAGTTTAAGATAACAGTCAATCTCCCTTGGTCTGGGGCTCCATGCAAGATCTCACCTTGTGGGGCATCAATGATCATGAGGAAGGTGATCATTGGGGAATCAGCCCAGAACTACACGGCAGGACCTGGTCAATGACCTGAAGAGAGCTGGGACCACAGTCTCAAAGAAAACCATTAGTAACACACTGTCGTCATGGATTAAAATCCTGCAGCGCACGCAAGGTCCCCCTGCTCAAGCCAGCGCATGTCCAGGCCCGTCTGAAGTTTGCCAATGACCATCTGGATGATCCAGAGGAGGAATGGGAGAAGGTCATGTGGTCTGATGAGACAGAAATTGAGCTTTTTGGTCTAAACTCCACTCGCCGTGTTTGGAGGAAGAAGGATGAGTACAACCCCAAGAACACCATCCCAACCGTGAAGCATGGAGGTGGAAACATCATTCTTTGGGGATGCTTTCTGCAAAGGGGACAGGATGACTGCATCATATTGAGGGGAGGATGGATGGGGCCATGTATCGTGAGATCTTGCACAATAACATTCTTCCCTCAGTAAGAGCATTGAAGATGGGTCATGGCTGGGTCTTCCAGCATGACAATGACCCGAAACACACAGCCAGGGCAACTAAGGAGTGGCTCCGTAAGAAGCATCTTAAGGTCCTGGAGTGGCCTAGCCAGTCTACAGACCTGAACCCAATAGAAAATCTTTGGAGGAAGCTGAAAGTCCGTATTGCCCAGCAACAGCCCCGAAACCTGAAGGATCTTAAGAAGGTCTGTATGGAGGAGTGGGCCAAAATCCCTGCTGCAGTGTGTGCAAACCTGGTCAAGAACTACAGGAAATGTATGATCTGTGTAATTGCAAAAAAAATGATTCTGTGCCAAATATTAAGTTCTTCATTTCTGATGTATTAAATACTTATGTCAAGAAATAAAAAGCAGATTAATTACTTAAAAATCATTGTGTAATTTTCTGGATTTGTTTTTGATTCAGTCACTCACAGTTGAAGAGTACCCATGATAAAAATTAGACTTCTACATGTGGCAAAATCGGCAGTGTATCAAATACTTGTTCTCCCCACTGTATGTGATCGGTAGCCCTCAGCATGAAAACCTCCAGATCTCAAAATGCTGACTTACGTTAATTTATAAATAGTCCTAGTATGTCCATTTTCTTACGTAATATGTCAGTGCATATATCTACTTCTACAGGGTTACACGGAAATTATTAAAATATTCAGAGTAAACCATTCAACAGGAACATATCTGCTAAATACAGAGGTGGAACAACTACCAAAATCCTGTATGATCATGGATTTACCAGATACTAACCACAAACACATGTTGCAATAAATGATTCTCCATTTCGAAATGTTGCTGTACAATTAAAAACCTGTGACTGTCTTAGCAGATTGGTTTTTCGTAAATAGGCTGGGACCTGGAATCTCCCGACTTCCCTCTCGCATTTCACGCGAGTTGTAAATAACCTTCAATCGAGTTACCGAAAACACTTCCTCATAAGCTTTATAACACTGTCGTACTGGGAGGCCACGGATTTGTTCGAACTGAATGGTGAGAGTATGTTGCGCTCCGTAGTGTTTTTACCGGTCATTTTTATCCAGTGGAGTTGCGCATTACCGACGAAATGGAAACCGGATCCAATCAACAATCGACCGATTATTGGTGCGTATAGAAATCTTCGGAAATGAAATCAATGAATGTATATAGTAGCTTAAATTAAAATCCTCAACATCAATGTTTACGCAGTGTCTTTAAAATATCTATTTTCCAAAATTGAAACCATGCATACCTGTAAGGGGAGTCGCTCACAGTTGCAGGTTTTCATACCAGTTTTTATTGACTATTGGAAAAATAACTAATGCAAATGATTGCAGTGCTGGTTTGATTGAATTAAGCCACTCAATTACTTTGTTTAAGTCTTAATGGATAAACACTTATGGGTTAGCTTACAGGTTTTTTAATGTCCCACAGGAATTTTAACTCAAGAAGTCAACGATCATGTGATGAAGCCGTTTGGAAAGACGTATATCCCTGCTTCCTATGTGAAGTATATTGAATCAGGTGGAAGTAGAGTGGTGCCCATCAGGTAGGCCAACACAACATATATATATATATATATATATATATATATATATATATATATATATATATATATATATATATATATATATATATATATAGCATTCCAGACAACATTACGAATCTCTTATATATCCTCTCTTTTAAATAGGCTACTTTGAAAACTCCCCAAAATCTTAATATTCTATTTTCACAATCACCCTAAAAATGTCACCCTAAAATGGTTGAAAGTTTATTTAAATTTACTGCATTATATAATCATACATTATTATTATTAGTAAGGAATCCAACATGGGGCCTGACCCCAACTGTGGAAACCCTAATACTAAACGTTCGATCAGATTGTTTCCTGTCTCCTGTGCTTCCCCTCCTGCATGTTAGTGCAGGTTGCTTCAGCCTAATAACATCACTCCATCTCACCTGTAGCCCACTAATTTTGAGCTCTTTTTGAGGTTTGTCTTAATTAACATTAGCTTCTTCATCATTCTAGCTGGCTACTCTGTCAAGGTTAAAGCAAAGCTATATCAGTGTGTGCAAAGATCTCATAATGATCACAGTATTCCAGGAACATGAGTATAGGCTACATTACATGGCTGAATATAATTGCATAGTATTACATTACTGTAAGACAATGACTCCACTACATTCAATCATGAGTAATTTTTAATAGTGTAGCCTATTCACTGTCTTACAGTATTGTCTCTGTCTTACAGTAATGATCACAAAACACATTAGAACAGATGGTGTAAACATGCTGTAGCATAGCCTAGTGTTGCAAACTGTTATATGTGACCCATCTTTTGGTAAGGTAGCCTGAAGAACTGAAAAGGTCCTATCCGCAGCCATTTTGTAGGTTCTCAATCAGTGCCTTTTTTCTTCTACAGGTTGACTCAGAGTACTGCTGAGTATGAGAAGATCTTTAGGTCGATAAATGGGTAGGAAGTCATATTATCATTTCTTTCTACATAGGAATTTCCTGTATTGTGTCTTATATAAATGATTGATCTATCCAACAGTCTGCTGTTCATCGGAGGTTCATCAAATCTGGAGACGTCAAACTTTGCCAGGGTGGCAAGGATCTTTTACAGGCTTGCCCTCAAAGTCAGTGGTGCTAATCAGCAAAGTTAATTTGTCTCTGTCTGTCCGTCTGTCTAGTTGATTTTTTCTCCATCTGTCCATTTAACATCAGTTAACATCTTGTCAAACCCTCTCCAGTAGACTCGTGCTTCCCTGTTTTTCAGGCCAATGATGCTGGAGACTTCTTCCCTATCTGGGGCACGTGTTTGGGGATGCAGCTGTTGACTGTTCTGGTGGCTGGAGAGAACCTGCTGACCAAAACCCCAGCTGAGAATATGTCCCTGCCCCTGAACCTCACCACAGGTAGCCACAGTGCTTCAACATTCCTATATAGCAGACCTGGGCAAGATGAGACCTGGGTAGAAGTTATCATTTGTACGTACTATATGCAATTGATGGCTAGCGATCTCTGGAAATGAGCCTAAGAATAGTTGATAACGAAATCAGGGTTTTAAAAAAACTATTGACAGGAAAATATTTATTTGCAGATGTCGCAGGTTAATACTGTAGCGACCTTGGTAGGGCCACTACTCGCCCCTCCAAATGGGATATCCCTATTTGGAGCAGTGGGTAGTGTGACCGCCTGGGGAGCTGTTCGAGACACTGCCCTGCCAGACGCTGCAATATGTTAAGCTAATGCCACAGTTTTTAAAGAGTACAGTTTGCAGAGGCAGTTCCAGAACAACCATGCAGCGAAATACAAAAACTGTCACCTGATGCAACAAAAACTGTCACCTGATCCAAGCACAGAGGCAGCCTCTCTGATGAACATCTTGCAGCAGTACCTCACACTGCTTCAACAGTACCGCACACTGCTTCAACAGAAATTCCTCCTGACTTCACCTCACTTGTCAATGCCCATACGAGGCTCTCCTGTTCATATTGAGTGTGTAGCCCTAAAAGTTGATTTATTGGGTCTGGGCTGCTGGAATCGCTGTCTTTAAAAGCACGTAGTACAAAAAATATACTGTATGAAATTAGATGATGGCAATAATACCAACATTTGCTGTGAGTGAAAATCTTCAGAAGTGATTTCATAGACGTATGTCTGCCCTAATAACTATTATACCTATATAACTGTTATACACTATACCTTATGTATTGTAGCTTACTCTATTGAGTTGAAAGTTAAGTTTTAATGCAAATATGTGTTGCAACATTTCTGTTTAGTAATAACCCTAAAAAGGGATTTTGTAGGCCTTTGCCTGCCATAAAAACAGTTTTTAACAGAAAATAATAATAAAAATCTGGCCCATGATGCTCTCTGGCATTTTCAGTGTGGCCTCCCAGTGAAAAATATTGCCCACCACTGTTATAGAGGAATCAGGCTCTATATGAACAAGTTCAAGGATAGATTCCTCCACATATGTCACATGCTCAAATCCACCACTAGAGGGCAGGGAATACAAATTCAGAGAAGCTTTAGATTTTAGATTAGATTAAACTTCATTGTCATTGTACAGTACAAGTACAGTACAACAAAATGCAATTAGCATCTAACCAGAAGTGCAAATAGAAGAGGGCTGGAAATGTACAAGTATTAAGTAAAGTGTATGTTACAAGGGGAATGTATAGATGTGCAATGAAGGCAAATACAGTGCAAAATAGCAATTCTAAATGAGCAATGAAGGCAAATAGGGGATGGCAGAAAATGTACAAGTATTACGATTAGATTAAACTTCATTGTCACTGGACAGTACAAGTACAGTACAACGAAATGCAGTTAGCATCTAATCAGAAGTGCGAATAGAGGGCAGAAAATGTACAAGTATTTACAAGTATTAAGTAAAAGTATATTACAAGTGGAATGTGCACATGTGCAATCAAGGCAAATGCCGGTAAAATGGCAACACTAAATGTGCAATTAAGTATTAAGTATAGTGTATGTTACAAGTGGGATAGTAGTTGTTTGGGTACAAATGGCAATTTCTAAAAGGCATTCTAGAAGTGCAACGAGGCAAATAAAGGAATAATGTAGTAAGGTAGCATGAACAACTGGTATGCAGAGATAGCCGCACTAAGGTCCCACAGGTTGACGTGTGGGTAGAAAATGCAAGCACATTGGCAATTCTATATGTGCAAAGAGGCAAATTGAATGTACAAGGTGCCACTGAAATGCAGGGGTAGCAGCAGTGAGGTTCCTGAGGTAGACACATAAACTGCGAAACTTCCATTATCAGGCTTTGCCAAGGCAGTGTCAGAGTAGTGCAAGCGAGTAGGAAGTTGTGCAACAAGGACCTGAGAGGCGGGAGGGGTGTGGTTTGTGATGGGTCACAGAGTTCCCAGAGTTCTCTGGGCCACTGAATTCAGCAGGGTTACAGAAGATAGGAAGAAACTGTTCCTGAGTCTGATGGTGCGGGAACGAAGAGACCTATACTGCTTGCCTGATGGTAGGAGGGCAAGCAGTTTGTGGCATGGGTGTGAAGGTTCTCTGATGATGCCGCGTGCCCTGCGCAGACAACGCTTGCGCTGAAGGTCCCCGATGGCTGGGCACCAGTGATGTGCTGGGCCGTTTTCACCACCCATTGTATGGCCTTCTGGTTGGCCACGGAGCATCTGCCAAACCAGACCGTGGCACAGTTCATCAAAATGCTCTTGTTTGTGCAGCGGTAGAAGTTCAAAAGGATCTGCGAAGACAGACGGGTCATCTTCAGCCTTCTCAAAAAGTACAGACGCTGCTGCGCCTTTTTGACCAGGGCTGAGGTGTTATGGGTCCAGGAGAGGTCCTCGAAGATGTGGGCACCCAGGAATTTGAAGCTAGACACACGCTCCACCTCAGTGCCATCGATGAGAATTGGGGCGTTTAGAACTTAGACATCTTGTGAACAATATTTGAGAGAAATAGGCCTTTTGTGTACATAGAGAAAGTCTTAGATCTTTGAGTTCAGCTCATGATATAGGAGGGCAAAAACAAAGGTGTTTATAATTTTGTTCAGTGTGTATTGTAATGTATTTTTCTTCTTTCCCTGCAGAGGCTTTTTCCAGTCGAATGTTTGAGGGATTCTCAAGTAATCTAATGAATGCATTATCCCAGGAAGCGTTGACAGGCAATTTTCATCATTATGGAGTGACCGTTGAGGTGCAATCACATTTTAAATGAGGATTTCTGAACAATATTAGTTTGTACTAGTTTTGATTATCAGCTCCTTTGCATGTGATTGTTGCTTGCAGACATTCAAGGACAATGATAAGCTGCAAAGTTTTTTCTCCATCTTGTCCACCAACAAAGCTGAAAATGGTGCCACCTTTGTCTCTACCATGGAAGGTAATGAACTACAAGTAAAACTGCAATTTTAAATGTCATCCATTCCGAACGAGCGTATAACAGATCATACTACATTATTTATTTATTTATTTATTTTATTACATAAAGCAATGTGGACTGCATCTGTACAAAATATGCTGCAGAGATTGTGTTTTAATAGTCTGTATTATAATAATATTAATATTACTGCATTGATGTCTCACTCGGAAGGATGTCTAAAGAAAAATGTATGAAGTCTTCTCTGCTTACATTGTAGGATTTTATGTGTTAAGTTTGGGGGGGATGTCTTTTCTCCAGGGAAGACCTACCCATTTTATGGGGTCCAGTGGCATCCTGAGGTGAGCCGTTTTCAGTGGGACCCCAAATTAACCTTCCCCCACTCCCCGGATGCAGTACGAGTGGCCTCCCTACTCGCTGAGTTCTTTGTCAATGAAGGTGGGTAATCACCCCCTTGACAGTTTAGTTGTCTTTAATGGTCGGCCATACACAATTTCTTGCATTCCTGTGTAGTTTTTATTATTTTATTAGTATACTGTTGTCTTGTTATTGGTTTTAAAAGGCAGAATGGTGCCTCTGGCTACACAATAACATATTTTTTCTATGTTAAAGGCAGAAGAAATTTACATTACTTCAGTCAGCCTGAGGAAGAGGCCATGTCGCTCATTTACAACTACACACCAACCTACACTGGCAACTTCACGGGATATGAGCAGATCTACTTTTTCTGAGTTTTGAAAGTTAATGGTCTGCTCTTACTACTCGGTCATCTTTACATTTACATTATTTAGCTGACTGAATGCATACATTTCATGGCAATTAAGCACCATTACATTTCATTAAGCACCATGCTCCTACCAAATGACCTACGTGAGGCATTGAGGTTATGGGATTTCATGTTCTGATATGTTTACAATGGGCAATACCTATGCATTGGCTAACCCTAACTCCAAATTACTCCACAATTTTATGTCTAATGTACTGTACTGCTTGAAAGTATGATTTTCATGAAGACTGGTGGTTTGTTTCACTCAAAAGACGTAGGCCTACTTTGACTTGAGATTTATCTTTTACTGAAATAAATCCAAACTTGTGGACAAATATTGTAGCATGCATACCTACGACTCATCCATCCAACACCATCAGAACACAACACAACGACGGGGTTCCAGTCACAACGCGCGGTCACGACACAACGGGTTTCCACCACAGGGCCAGGGCAGGAATTGATTGGACCATAACGATGTCTGCGTATAGGAAGGCGGGTGTAAGAATAAGTGTTCCAGTGTTCTCTTTTTCTTAGATGCTGGTTCAGTTTGAAGTCGTTTGACAATAGAACCAGTTCATCAGCGACAAATTACTGGTAGCTTATTTAATTTGACTGTCGACAACACCACCAGACCTACTTCAAAGCTGAACCGACGTATAAATGTTCGCTGGCCTTTTTTATGGGAACAATTACATCCTGAATTGAACAATAATGTGCTTTTTCTTTGGATCTACGCTATTTATGTCTATTTTTACCTGAGTATCAAACAATCAGCTGCTTTAAAAACAACCGTAACTGCGGACAGGAGTACGGGAGCTGTTATAACTGTTGATAAACAGGGAATCCTTACTCATCCAGAACCACCTCATGTGCCTTAATGCACCCGTTTCAGTGGTGTAACGGTGAGCGTTTATTTCTATATACTGTGTCATAGAGGATTTAACTGTGTGATCGGTAACATTTAAATGGCAACAGTACTATGCCATTTAAATGTTACATGTTTAATCTATCGACGTATTATTCATTTAGTGCACTTGATATCTGTGGGTTTTACTTCAATAATAATGAGCCCCTATATATGTGTCATTATGTTTTGCTTTTTAAATCATGCTGTCCTTGCCATTCTCTGATAATGTAATTTTGGTGTTCATTGAATTAACGTGGTGAACATCAAAGAGGCTTGGTTGGTGAATGAAGATGCTTAGATTTCACACCTTTTCTTCAGTATGTCTGTTTTTTAAGCTAAATTGTTTACTTGCATTATACACTGATTTTTTCAACATAATTTAAAAACATATGGATTAATATTATGAGATATATTGATGTCGACTATCATGCATAGATCCACAACGTTGTGCACTATACAGTATTGTTGACAAATATTATAGTTATTTAATTATTTATAGGCGCTTATGCATTAAAATGAAAATAGCAATGGGATAAAGGCATTACAGCAGGTAGAGTTTACTGAATTAAGTAGCTAACAGCAAAAGGCTGATTTATGCTTCAATGTCAAAGAGCCGTCAGAGAGCCGCACAGCCAAGGCGCGTAGGCTACGCGCACCAGCTCAAAAATCTAAAAGCTTGTAGCTACGCTTATGTGAACCACAGAGCCGCACAAATGATGATTGTGTGGCTGGCGGAGGGAGGGTTTTACACAGAGTATGGAATTCCGGTCAAATTTGACTTCCTGTATCAAAGACTAAGCAACAATGGAGTCTGGAGGCATGGCTCAAGGAACATTTGGTAGTATAGGAGAAATTCTGGGCAAAGAGCCAGCAACTTGCCAGAAAAGGGGGAAGCTGATGAGGGACAAATATGTAAGAATAAAGAAGAAATTGAAGAGTAAAAGTGGATATGCAGGAGGGGGAAAAAAAGCACCTGTGTTTTATATAATGCTTTCTTGGCTGTCCGGGCACATAAAACACAGTGAAACCAACTCCAATTTTGTCGAGGACACAAGGTAAGTTCCTTTTTTTACTGGCAAATTCAGTGTTGATTGCTTTAACTACAAAGTTAGCTAACTGGTCAGTAAAGATTAAAGATTCGTATTAGCAACAGAGGAAACAAAAACGAAACTTAGTTGATGTTTTTCCTCAATACACTTGAGGTATCCCTATGGACTGGAAGTAAACGAAAATCGTAGTCACGTTGTCTGAGAAACTAAACTGCAAGTACTAAAAGTGTATACTCCAGTGATTCTGTTGTGTTCATTTAACAGTCGTATATTTGCATGGCTGCGTTGATTAGCTAACTACTCAGTTAAATATAGTTATGTTTAGATGTAGCTATCGATATTGCTGCCACAATTGTATTTGTAAAAACAGACGTTTTATGTAAAGCAAGTTTGGCTAGCTAACAATAATAGTGCTATTTTGCCATGCTTTAGGTAAAGCAAGTTTGGCTGACTAACCCTAATAGCACTATTTGGCCATACTAGCTAGTTGTGCATCCAACATTACATGCTAAGTACATGTGTCAACGTGATTTTTCTTCAGTTTTAACCTGAAAGTGAAAAGGGGGAGCAGGGACAAGTGTCAGGAAACTTTAAAGTTGAATGAAATGATGTATTTACTTGAACCTGAATAACCTTATTAGGGGAAAATGATTAACATCTCTTAAAGGTTTTACTTGGTGTTTTTATAAGTTTATGCATTACTTTAGTAGGCAGGGAAGAGACAAGAGACTTGGTAGTGAGGGACAGAATGGCACAGAGAGAGCAAACGGAGGACATGGAAGAGGAGAGAGTAGACCATAATGGAACAGAGGATAGGAGACCGCAGAGAGAAGAGATGGAGGTAATGAGAAAATAAAAATATTACTTTTATACAACGACAGTGATATTGTGGCATACGTTTAAGATTACTTGAAAGCAGCCATATGCCTGTTTATTTTCAGTTGTCATGTACTGCAAGCTTATGTTGTGCTCCCCTTCAGGTTGAGTAGCCCTGTTGAATAGTAAAATATGTTGTCATTGCAGATGGAGTACACCAGCAGCTCATCAATCCTACATTCATCTGAAACTGACCTGGACTCAAATGTAACTTTACATGCTGCATCAGTTGACCCCGAGGCTGAGAAGAGACAACCATTAGAACCTGCCATGTCTAATTACCAACGACCTGTCCACCAAAAACAACCTAGGAGTCTCTCCAGTTACATCCTGCCTCAACTCCTCTTCATCCTCCTAGAGAGCACCAAAGAAAATTAGGAAGAACGATGACCTTACAACTCGACTTAACCTATTGGATCAGCGCAGACAAGCAGGAAGAGAGAGATGCCATGCTCACTTCAGAGTTTGAGGACGATATTGCAAGATTTTGTCACACCATAGGCTAACTGATCCGTGAAAACATTGCTTTTCAAGGACACTACCTAAACCATGTAAACTAGTACCACCATTTTTAGGATCAATGGAAATAAATCTAGCTAACCGATTTGGATTAGTTTAGAAAGATTTGTAATTTTTCTTTGTAGTGCTTGAGATTTAATTTATCAATCAATGTATATTGAAAAACATTGCAAACGATTCTGAAAAAACTACAGCCTCCTTTGAAAACCAGCAGTAGAGATGAGTGCTTGTGTTCATGTGAGCTGATGAATATTTGATAGAAGCTCTAACTGTAAAAGGATGCAGCAGGACAGGCTTTGCATGAGCGTCATCCAAATCTCTCCCTAAATGTACAAATATATACACACACACCAGCCATAACATTATGACCACTGACAGGTGAAGTGAATAACACTCATAATCAAGTTATCATGGCACCTGTCAGTGGGTGGGATATATTAGGCAGCAAGTGAACATTCTGTCCTAAAAGTTGATGTGTTAGAAGCAGGAAAAATGGGCAAGCGTAAGGATCTGAGCGACTTTGACAAGGGCCAAATTGTGGTGGCTAGACAACTGGGTCAGAGCATCTCCAAAATTGCAGCCATTGTAGTGTATTCCCGGTCTGCAGTGGTCAGTACCTATCAAAAGTGGTACAAGGAAGGCAAACCGGAGACAGGGTCATGTGTGGCTAAGGCACGTGTGGAGAGAAGGCTGGCCGTGTGGACCGATCCAACAGACAAGCTACTGTAGCTCAAATTGCTGAAAAAGTTAATGCTGGTACTGATAGAAAAGTGTCAGAACAGTGCATTGCAGTTTGTGTGTGTGGGGCTGCGTAGCCGCAGGCCAGTCAGGGTGCCTATGCTGACCCCTGTTGCCGAAAGCGCCTACAAAGGGCATTTTAGCATCAAAACTGGACCATGGAGCAATGGAAGAAGGTGGCCAGGTCTGATGAATCACGTTTCCTTTTACATCACTTGGATGGCCAGGTGTGTGTGTGTGTGTGTGTGTCGCTTTCCTGGAGAACATATGGAATTATGCATGCATTATGAGAAAAAGGCAAGTCGGCGGAGGCAGTGTGATGCTTTGAACAATGTTCTTCTGGGAAACCTTGGGTCCTGCCATTCATGTGGATGTTACTTTGACATGTACCACCTACCTAAGCATTGTTGCAGACCATGTGCACCATTTCATGGCAACGGTATTCCCTGATGGCATTGGCCTCTTTCAGCAGGATAATGCGCCCTGCCACAAAGAAAAAATGGTTCAGGAATTGGTTTGAGGAACACAACTAGTTTAAGGTGTTGACTTGGCCTCTATATTCTCCAGATTTCAATCCAATCAAGCATCTATGGGATGTGCTGGACAAACAGATCCGATCTATGGAGGCCTCACCTCAACTTACAGGACTAAAAGGATCTGCTGCTAATGCCTTGGTGCCATATACCACAGCACATCTTAGGTCTAGTGGAGTCCATGCCTCAATGGGTCAGGGCTGTTTTGGTGACAAAAGGGGTACCTACACAATATTAGGCAGGTGGTCATAATATTGTGGCTGATTGATGTAAACATGTACTATATAAATTTACAATATACAAATATGTTGATCTCTCATACTTGGGAAGATCTGACCAGTTCTAGAAGAATATCAGTAGCAACCAGGGGGATCTTAGAATAGAGGAACAGTACCAAGCATCCCTGGTGAAATTTGTCACCTGTGAAATTGTTGGAATTCATAAACATGGACATTCTCTCACTCCCTAACCGTGGAGACCATTCTCTATTATCTACCTTTGTCTCTTTTTCTCACTGTCCAAAATTGCACACATTACTTAGAGGAAATGAGAGCATCTATAATGTGAGCATGTGTGGAGGATCAGACAGACATCAGAGTGTCTGGTATTGATTGCTTTCAGCCGAGTGGAGTAGTTTGACAGAAGAAAACAAACCAGAAACACCTCTCAGTAAGTAAGGTTTTGCCTCTCATTGTGTGTAAATGAAATTAAGAGGCACGGATATTGATTCCTTCATTCTGGACCATGAGATAGGTCTAAAGGGAGGAAGAGTATAGATCTTTGTTTTTGGCTCGTGTTTATGAATGATTAGGAAAACATGGTGAGAGATAATGAGATTCAATAAACAGACTCCATAATGAAATGAACTGCAAATTTGGGGCAGTAATTACACAGTATGCTGGATGTGTGTTGACCTATCAAATGCTTTTAATCAACACATTAATGTAGACATTAGTACAGACTCACACGAAAGCGCTCTCAGACGGCCAGCCTGTGTGGTAGTCATTCCTCACAGTTATCTCTCCACCCCCGCTGTTTCGAGTGCTGTATGCAGCACAAACACAGGCGAGCCAACCTCTCTGTGGATTTAACTGGCAAATGCACTGAAAACCACAGAGTTTAACCATTGAAAAGGTAACCATACATGCAATATGCTGATCTTGGCACGGCCAGAGAATGCATCAATTAAGGAGAACAATATTTCCAGGCAATCACCACAGTACACAGTGCCACATCACTGCAGGAAGGAAACAAAGACAGGTGGAGGCTGGGTAGGTAATGTACTGGGCAGAAGTCATAGGCTCTTTTTATTCTAATTAAAGCTATTTATCCAAGCAGTGAATATATATTTGTTTGAAAAATAATATTGACTTGAAATAAACAAAAAACATAACAATGAAAACCAACAATGTATTGTTTTTAAAACAGGTCTGTTTTTAAAACAAGATTACATGAACAACACATCTGGGAAATCTTGTTTGATGGGCTGTTGCTTTCTGAGTTCAGCTAATCAATACCTAATTCATTTAATTCAGGTGTGCTGGTGGTGGAATTCTACAAATATATGTAATGGCCGGGGTGCCTCAAGAAGAGGTTTAGGACACATCCTACATTCTTATAGCCATTTTACAAGATATATCCTACACATTAAATAATTGTTGCTTACATTGTATTCATATTTTTGTAGTAAGTCCAATGTTAGTATGAGCAAATAAACACTAGTTTAACACAATATTGTTGGCTGGCCTACTTTTGTGCAATACTATAAATGGGTAGAAGAACATGTACTCTTGAAATCTTTACCTGGCACACCCAGAGGAGAACTGGCCACCACTCAGAGTCTGGTTCCTCTTTAGACCTTGCTAGGGAGTTTTTCCTAGCTAGTTCAAGGTTTTGCTTGCTCTTTGTGGGTTCAGGCTTGGTATCTTGAGAAAGCATTCTTATTAAAACAACCTGAGAAGAATAAGGGTTACCTGCCTGTTGTTACTTAGTTGAATAACAACAGTTTTTTTTTACCTGGCCAGCTCAGAGTTTTGATCTAGAAACCTTTTGTTTATTGGTCTGATGCTCGAATTGCTAGGTTATCTGTTTCCTCTGGTTTCATTGATGACATTTGGTACACATGCTCAGGGACCTGAGGTAATCCATGTGATACCAGAGGAAGCAGATAGCATAGAAATGTGAGCATCTGACCAGTAAATTAGGTAATCCATGTGAAATCATAGACGCCACTCTACGTTTTGAGTAAATGTGGGTGAATGATACGCTTTGCCATGGCATTTACAAAATTACACCGATTGGCCCAAAGGCTGCCTTGTAGTAATCAACTGAAATTCTTTAGTCACACAATATCTAAAAAAGAGGTGTGCTGCATCATTTTGGGTGACTACATATTTCTGTTGTCTTGGTTGTACTGAAATTAATTGAAGAGCTTAAATTGCTTTATCTCTTCCATACTCTTCTTTACTCTGCATTTAATTTAATGTGCATCTTAGACATTAAATTAAATGTATTCTTTTTTAAACAATTTTCACTCAAATAATTGTCAGATTCATGATTATTTTTTGATTTAAGACAACATTTTTCACAGCCTTTTTTGTTCATGTTTGCAAAGGGTGCAAATAATTAGATTATATAATATTTATTATTTATTATTATAGTATATTCTAAAAGCCTATTTTTGTCTCTGGTGTAGGGTGCTCTATGTTCTAAAGCTAGTCACTGTCCCATGTGTAAGGGTCCTAAGATGTTCTTAAACCATTGTCGTCCTTAAACCATTGTGTAGGGTAGCGATGGCCAAGCAAGGCTTAATTAGTGTTATTTTAGCAGCAGGATATTATGCTGGCAGAACATAGATTTTCTTAATCACAATAAAAGCCATTATTGCAATATATAAGGCAATATAGTTAACAATCTAGTCTGTAAAAAAGAACAGACAAGAACAACATTGGAACGGACATGACACATAAAATGACAGACTCGATTGACAGACAAGATTGTTAACTATATTGCCTTGCATTTCAATGATGGCTTTTATTTTGAAAAAGAAAATCTGAGTTAGCGCCGCTAGCGTAATATCCTGCTGCTTGAAGAAAGATAATGAAGCCTCGAATGGCCGTCACTAGTGTAGGGTGCTTGTATGTTCTAAAGCATGTCACCGTCCACTGTGTAGGGTGTTTTATGTTCTAAAGCTTGTTCCCTCCACTGTGTAGGGTGATTTTATGTTCTAAAGCCTATTCCGTCCTGTGTGTAGGGTGCTTTTATGTTCTGAAGCTTGTTCTCGTCCTCTGTGTATGGAGCTTGTATGTTCTATAGCCTGTTCCTGTCCACTGGATAGTGTGCTTGTATGTTCTATAGCCTCTTCTCGTCCTCTGTGTAGGGTGCTTTCAAGTTCTAAAGGCTGTTGTCATCCTCTGTGTAGGGTGCTTCTGTGGTCTGGGCCTGGTCTACTTCAACAAGTCGTGCACCATGCCTCCCATCACCTTCCAGGACGTGCCCCTGAACATCTACATGGTTATCTTTGGAACAGGCATTTTTGTCTTCATCCTCAGTCTCATCTTCTGCTGCTACTTTTTCAGGTGAACTTCCTACAGAAGGGAATAGAATAGATGAACGTGCGATGGTAGGCCAGAGCCTGGTGGCAGCAAAGGACAGTTGAGTTCATACATGTTGCATCTTCACAGAGGTCCATTAACTCACATTCACCTCTGAGATACCTTTTCCTGGACAGAGAGTGTGAGTCAGATGACGTTTTTCTCCTCTTGACAATGAAATCCCTGATGTGCTGAGGGGACGATTGTTTGTGAAGGACAGGAAATGAGGCAGCAGGAAGGTACTTGCCAGATTGTAAGGACAGACGTCACAGCAGTGTGGGTGGCAGGGGTCAATGTAACAACCCCCCATAAAGATCTGCTGTGTATTACTTCATACATGTCCTGGTATTGTATTTTCTGTATTGTTATAAGGTCTGAGGCAAAAGTATATTCCTGTCCAAATTAATTGTTGGGTCAGAACCAAAGCCCTAAAGAAAGAAAGAATATTATCCACACTGTCCGCCAACGAGAATGCTGCCTGGCACTAATGCTCTATTGTTATACAGTTACTTTTTCGACAAAACACAATATCCCAGTGTGGAAAATCACAGGGGAAATCACATACAACTGTTCCTGATTATTCGTAGATTACGTATGTCATTTCACTTTGTGTTTTTTGCCTAGAGTTGTAAATATGTGGTTGTTTTAACCATTAGAGTGGAAAGAGAGGGCGTTCAGTACATGACATTGTCATAGGATGGTGTCACTGTTGAGTGAGTGTCAGTGAGGTACAGTTAATGTACTGCCATTTAAAATGGAAACATATTGCACATTTGGTATATGTATGTTTTATATCGATCCAAAAACATCAATGGAAGTGATATTTAATTTAAACCTACTCAATCTTACTTATAAATGAAATTGTAGTACTGACCTTGATAAACAAAAACAGCAGATTATCTTGTCGGTTCTTTGTAGTAAGAGAATCATGAATAGAATATGTATATCCATTAGCTGAGAGCCTTTAGGTATAAGCATGAGGAATGTGCATTATTGTGCTGTGGTAATTGGCTATAGGATTATAATTTACTGAAAAGGTGCAAAAGGCTAACTGTGGAAAATCACAGGGGAAATCACATACAACTGTTCCTGATTATTCGTAGATTACGTATGTCATTTCACTTTGTGTTTTTTGCCTAGAGTTGTAAATATGTGGTTGTTTTAACCATTAGAGTGGAAAGAGAGGGCGTTCAGTACATGACATTGTCATAGGATGGTGTCACTGTTGAGTGAGTGTCAGTGAGGTACAGTTAATGTACTGCCATTTAAAATGGAAACATATTGCACATTTGGTATATGTATGTTTTATATCGATCCAAAAACATCAATGGAAGTGATATTTAATTTAAACCTACTCAATCTTACTTATAAATGAAATTGTAGTACTGACCTTGATAAACAAAAACAGCAGATTATCTTGTCGGTTCTTTGTAGTAAGAGAATCATGAATAGAATATGTATATCCATTAGCTGAGAGCCTTTAGGTATAAGCATGAGGAATGTGCATTATTGTGCTGTGGTAATTGGCTATAGGATTATAATTTACTGAAAAGGTGCAAAAGGCTAACTGACAGTAAATAAAGATGTTTTGATCAGCTCATTGTTATTGTTGATTGCTGCTAACTGTGCATCATGTAGTAAGTTGTGTGAATTCTTGCTTAATATACTTTGAGTATATACATGAGGATGTAAACTGGATGAAAGGATACTTGAAGTCTTATATATTTCTTGGCTAGAGTTGAAATCCTCACAGCCAAACTGTCTGATTCACAAGTGCATTGTGGGGTACTAATACAGTAGTTTCAAAAGTAAACAAATGATTTCCCACTTTTTACTGGTCGTATTTTTTTAACCAGAAATGTTTGGCCTTTCTGTCTTTTGTCTGTATATCCATAGTAAACTAAGACATCAGGCCCTGACTGAGAGATTTGGCTACAGAGATGTTGTTTTAAATGGGGATCCTAAGAAGTTGAATCTGCATGGGGTAAGACTTCTATCTACTTTACAATATGGATTGTGAATAGGTATGATGGCTTGCCTTAATCTTACTAATAGTTACAGTGAGACATTATCTGAAATAAATTACCACCTAAATCTCTCTGCCTCCCTCTCTCTTTGTCTCCTTCTTTTTATGGACCAATCTATTGTTCTCTCATTTGCTTACTTTACTGATCCTTCCTGTGTTTCTTCTGTCCTGCAATGGTTGTCACTTTCTGATCTCTCTCTTGTCACCCTCTGTCCCTCTCTGTCTCTCTCACAGCAGACGTGTGCTGTTTGCTTGGAAGACTTCAAATTCAAAGATGAGCTGGGAGTGTTGCCATGCCAACATGCCTTTCACAGGAAGTAAGTAACAAATGAAGAGGCCACTGCCATTCATCTCAACAGTCAACAGTTTGATATGGAGAGTTTTGTCGCTGACAAACCCACAGTTCTAAAATGTTTCCGGGTCAAAGGAAGACAATACTTGCTTGAAAGGCCTTTCTGGATATGGAGTGCTTTAGTATACTGTATTTAAAGCCTCTTTGATGTGAAATATAATACAACCCCTTTTCCAAAAAAGCAGGGACGCTGCTTAAAATGTAAATAATATCAGAATGCAATGATGTGCAAATCATTTAAACTCTATATTTGATAGAAAATAGTACAAAAACAACATATCAAATGTTGAAACTGAGACATTTTATTGTTTCTTGAAAAATATATATCCACTTTGAATTTGATGCCAGCAACATGTCTGAAAAAAATTGGGACAGGTGCAAAAAAAGACTGGAAAATTGTGTAACCATAAAAAACTAAACCTGCTATAATATCACACAACTAATCAATTGGCAACAGGTCAGTAACATGATTGGGTATTAAAAGATCATTCCAGAGAGGATGGGTCTGTCAGAAGTGAAAGGGTGAATGGGCAAATGCAGCAATTTAAGAATACAATTTCTCAATGTAAAATTGCAAAGGGTTTGGGGATCTCATCATTTACGGTACATAATATCATAACAAGATTCAGAGAATCTGGAGAAATCTCTGTATGCAAAGGACAAGCCTGAAAACCAATATTGGATGGCCGTGATCTTCGGGCCCTTAGGTGGAACTGCAATTGGAACGGCAATTGATTATTTTGGGGAATCATGGACGCCACGTCCTCCAAGCTAAAGAGGAGAGGGACCATCCAGCTTGTTATCAGTGCACATTTCAAAAGCCAGCATCCATGATGGCATGTTTGAAGGCACCAATAATGCTGAACAATATATACAGGTTTTGGAGCAACATATGCTGCCATCCAGACAACATCTTTTTCAGGGAGGCCTTGCTTATTTCAGCAAGAAAATGCCAGAGGTGGGGGACTCGAGTCACATGACTTGACTCGAGTCTGACTCAGTCACAATTTTCAGGACTTGTGACTTGCTTGATTAAAGTATTAAAATGACTTGACTTGACTTTGACTTGAGAACAAGTTACTTGAGACTTGACTTGACTTGAAGTGGAAGACTCGACAATGACTTGAATTATAATAAACAAACAGCAATAAAATGATTTTATATGTTGTGACATCAGCACCACTAATCAGCGTATGTGCCTTTAACGCTGCACAATTCAAACCGCGCCAAACATGGCAGACAGTAAGGTTAGTCGAGCTCCACAAATAGTATCGTTTGGATACAAGGACTTTGAACTGGACCGTGTGAATAAAAAAAAGATTTGCCAGATGCTAAATATGCAACAACGTCAAATTTCATTCGTCATTTTAAGAACCACAAGGAAAGGTAAGAAAGTATAATCTCTTTATATTCAGTTTCACATACGATCTATAACGATTAATTTACTAATGTAATTAATTAATCTTTTGTTTGTCATAATTTGGCCTTGGTTGCATATTATGTTTGTTTTTTTCTTGTTAGAAATGTGACCATTATCATTACTGAATACGTCTGGTAAATAGATGTAAGGGAATTTGACTATAACAGTGGCATAGCCTGAATTTTAATGTTGATGGGCATCTTAAAATGAGCGGGCATGTATATTATTACACGTAGGTAATAATGCCTGTATTAAATGTGCGCATTTTCAAGTGTTTGTGGACTGCGTGTGGAAACTAAAAAGCATTGTGCTTACAGCATAACAGTTAACTTTACTGCATGAAAGGCTAACATGGAGGCGCCGATGTGATTACTAGCACCTAAACATTTCGAAGAGTTTAATTTTTTTACTCATACAGACAAGAATAATTACAGCGTAATTACATATTACGCAGTTTTTCAGTCACAATAATTAGTTTATAAGGTTGTTATTATTAGCCCTTATTACATGGATTGGCTGAATTCCAGTGCAGAATGCGTGTTATTTCTTGATAACAGACCGTTGCCATGAAAAACAGCGCGTTGCTATGGACGCAGCAGGATTCTAACCAGAGACGTGAAATCGAGCTTCGCACCGAGCGCACGTCAGAAACCGAGGACAGTGTGTGTGTGTGTGTGTTCATCTCTTTAGTACTGTGACTTGACTTGACTTGAAACTTATAAGGACTCGACTTGACTTGCTTAGGGTGAACCCTTGACTTGACTTCACTTGCTTGATTTATCTGAACTGTGACTTGAGACTTGACTCGAGACTTGATGGTTAAGACTTGAGACTTGCTTGGACTTGACCATGTGTGACTTGTCCCCATCTCTGGGAAATGCCAAACCACATGTATTACAACAGCATGGCTCTTTACTAAAATAGTTTGGGCGCTAAACTGGCCATCCAGACCAGTCACCCACTAAAAACATTTGGCGCATTATGAAATGAAAATACAACAAAGGAGACCACGATTGTTTTGTATTGTTAAAAGAAGAGCTGATGCAACACAGCGGTAAAAATGCCCCTTTTTATGAAAGGCGCTGAGGGCATTCAATTCCAAATGGGCATGTATTTTTCCAAAAACAATCACATTTCTCAGTTTCAACATTTGATATGTAAATTGAATGATAAGATGATGATCCCAAAGCTGTTTTCTATTAAATACCTACTTTCCCAATATGTATATTGTATATCCAAGCCGCTGTACTGAAAAACACTAGCTCCTGTTGAAAGACATTAGACCCGTTTCCATTTATGACCATGACTTGAACAGATATATCCTTCCTAGTTGATGTTGCAGTAACAAGTTGTTTTTGTTTCTCAGGTGTCTGGTGAAGTGGCTGGAGGTGCGCTGTGTGTGCCCAATGTGTAACAAACCCATTGTAGGACCCCTAGAACAACGCCACAGCATAGGCATACTACTGAGCGAACTGGTGTAACCATAGTGTCTGGCATGAAAGGGCCCTGCTAAGCCAGTAGAACTCTGCAACCAACCGGGACCCTTATCAGGTTTAACCTACCAACCAACAGAAAGTGGACAACGTAATCTGGTGCGTCTTAGATGCCAAATCTATGAACCGTTCTGGACAACAACTGGAATACTTCAATAACTTTGTTGGCCGACACGTTTCAGAGCAAAGCTCCTCTGTTTTAAAGCCACCCACAGATGACTGTGAAATGGTGTAACCTAGTTACTACCTTCAAAAGCAGCCGTTCCTTAGCAACAAACACAGAATTGCAGACGCATGTTAACACCGCACTCTGACAGACTGTCACAATACCCACACATCACTGGCTTTCTCTTTCCCTTACCTTTCTAATCTCCCTTAACCCCCTCTCTGTCCTTGTCATTCAGGAACTCTACCTGACTTTATTCCAGGCTTCTTGTCTGCTTCTCTCTCTGCTACTCTTTCCCACCACATATTTTCTTCTTTCTCTCTCTCTTCCACTCTTTCTCACCATCTTTCTCTTACTGCCACAGAGGTGCTTGCTAGTTCCAAAGTCCACAAGACCAAAAACGAGCAGACAATTCAAGTTTGGAAAGTGACTGAGCAGGTGGTGTACAGCAGTATGTGAAGATCTATCAGAATGATGGGGTTGAAAGAAAACTCCTGAATGTTCTATAGGCATGCGTCTGTTCTGTTTGTGTTCTATGTTGCACTGAGGATTCCATTTGGATTTGTCACTAGGTATATTTCTTGTTTTGTGGTCTGATTTGTATATTTTGTATGTGGATCAAAGGAATGTGAATAATGTCCATCACCCCTTCATCACTGAGTTGTTCTTGTGCAAAACATGTCATTATTTGTGAAAATTTATATTTTTCAATAACACTCTGACAAGTGTTCTGTGAACGTATTGCCATTTGACAGTACTGCAAGTATAGGTGAAGACTGTTCTCAACAGCATTTGTGGAGCCCCAGTAATTGGTAAATGAAGCTCACATTTCATAAACTTGCCAGACACATGAAGACTCAATTAAGTGTTTAATTGTTTTTTGTGGTATGTCTCAAGAACTACCCAATCTGATGAAATTCAGTATATTGGTGATTTTGAAATGGGCTCTTAAAAAAAAGTTCATTAACAGAAAAACATCTAATTTTACCAAGAGCCATAAACTGCCTTTGACTGTGATTCTCTCAAGCTAATATCAACATTGCTATTGTTTGTTTATTAACTATTTTATATACAGTATTATTGTTTTTTTGAGTTGTTGGGAACAAGTAAGTGCAGATGAGGTGGACAGAGGTGTGATATGTAATTGTAAATATAGATATTGAATTATATATGTGTACATTGTGGTGGCACTGATAGAATGTAAATTGCATTAGTTGTTAAAGATAAGTTGGTGGATATGGATATCCACAAAACCACAAAGACAGATTCGAATCATTTGAGATGAGGTATGATGTTCATCACGCTCACCTACCATTTCTTTCTCGTGGCACTATAATTTATCGTTTTATCTCTGCATCAGTAAACTGCTCCTGGATTCGTCCGAACAGGCTATGTTTTTCCACTCCTCATTTGCCCAGTGTCGGCGATTACATGCCCACTCCAGCCGCTTATTATTTTTCTTGCTGATAGTAACTCTGTGTGGTCATCTACTTCAAATGCCATTCCGTGACAAAAAAACTATGCGTTTTGCATTCAGTCTGCATGCCCCTGTTGGACTGTTCGGTTATTTACCTGTTTGTGACCCTGTTAGCTTGCACGATTCTTTTCCATTCTCCTTCAACATTTCTCATAAACAAGCTGTTTCTCCCCCGCCTGACTGCCGTTGACTGGATGTTTGTTAGTTTGCTAGCGATCGTACTATGCTCAATGGCCACATGACTGTTTATACAAACAATCAATTTTCATGAACGGGGGTGGTGTAAAACCTGTTTGCTGAGTGTATATCAAGATTGTAATAATAAAAATAATAGTCAATACCCCTGTATTAAGCACAAAAACACATCTATAGATCACTAGTCTATATATTAGGAATGGACCAAAACAATTTGTTTATTTTATATGGGTGTTATGTTGCTGTGACAATGAAGTACAACACAGTCTTGACCAGGGAATTATAAACCAAGTAGACTTGCTTCTGGATGCTGTTTGGCTGAAAGAGCATTTTAATAGTGTATATTAGACAATATACCACCCACAAGGTGCCTTATAACTATTTTAAACTGATTACCAACATAAATAGAACAGTAATTAAGTATTTTGCATCCTACCTGTGGTATATTGTCTAAGACACACATTAAATATTTTGCATCAAACAGAATAGCTAGGACTGCTGCTGTCGTTTTTATCAAACTGTTCAATGCACCTAACTTTAATTCCGGCCCTGAAAAACAACAGTGCCGGCTCAGACAGTACCGTGGTTTCCCCTAATATGGATTCCATCTTACAGAACCTTTTAGAAGAACCAATTACAGAACATTTTAGAAGCTGGCCATGTTTGTTGATGATCAGCCACACTCCAGGTTTTTTCATCAGACGGTGTACATACATAAGAATAAATGAAGGGTTTATGACTATTTTACGAGTTATTTCTGTGCTACTTTTTTCCATCTTGTGTGGACGTGAAGTTAAAATGACAGTAATGTCTCTGGCACCCCCCTCTGGTAGAACATCACAGTAACACCTGTAGTCTTTATTTCTCTGAAGGACACATGATGCCCTGCAGTTCTCTTATATTTCCATCCTACATGTAATTTCTGAATCTGACAAATGTCGGTATATTTGAAATGAAAGTCTTTGAAGGGTCAATCTTTATTGGCTTTAGTGGCTCTGGGTTATATGTATTCTTTAATTATAAAGAATATTAATTATAAAATGGATAGACAGTTTGTTGAATTATTATGCCCCATCAGGACCCTCATGGAACTTTTTACTGCAATGTTTGAAAACAAAGTCAATGTAAACAGCGTGTAAACCTGGTTAAAATGCATATTTTTATAGCTTAAATGGTCAGTCTTGGTCTATGAAATCTTAAGAGGGGTTACATTTCTTAAGCCCTGGGCTGACTCTAGATTTTTGGGGGCCCTAAGGAAAATTTGATTTAGGGCCCTTTAGAGGTTGGGGCCCACTAGCAGTCGGTTTGGTTATGCCTAGAATTGACCCTGCTCAAGCCTCATATCTTCCAGTTTTTTACATAATCAGTGGCATGCTTTAAATGTCAGATTGCTCCTTTAATGGTGTTCTGTAACTCGCATGTTCTGTAATTCTTAGAGAAATATGTTTAATCCAGTAGAGCTCAATTAGAACGTAAATACAGCATTTCATTTCCATTCCACTTACTATCCTACTGCTACTAATTATCTAATAAGAGTTTAGTACAGGATTTCAGGACACTCTCCCTAGTCAGAGAGAGTGAATATTTAACAAGGCAGGGTTTCAAGAGGAGTTTGAGATTACAGAGATGGGAGTCATTCTAGTTCTCCTAATCTCCTTTCGTAATCGTCATTCCTGTAGAGGTGAATGAACTGGGTTGGAAAAGAAGCTATTGATACATCCCAGTACATAACAAACACCACTCTCATGGAAGGAGTTGGGGAGAGGAAGGATAAGACAGAGGGGGCACTCAGCAGCACTGAGCTCAGACTGACTGGGTCATTTCAGCTCTCACAACCCCTCCTACTCTCTCTCTTACTCAGTATCTCTCCCATTTCCAGGGGTCCTAATGGGGGGGGGGGAACAGTGCTAGAGCAAAGCAGAGGAACAGTGGGAGAAAGAGTAGGAGAGTGAGAGTGGGGGAGAGAGAGTGGGAGAGGAAGAGGGCGAGTTGGAGAGATAGTAGAAGAGAGTGGGAGAGAAAGTGGGAGAGAAACTTGGAGAGAGAGGGAGCTCTGTTGCATGTTATTATGAGGGAAGGTCAGGGCTCTGTACATTAAGTTAGTTAACTCTTGACAGAGATGCAGAAAAGGGAGATTATTAAAAGATGTTGGATCTGTCTTTTGTGCTGTTGCATCCCGATGAAGAGCAGTTGGTGAGTATACATTGTTTTATACTGAAGAAAAAAGGTTTAATGTGGTGAGGGTTTATACATGATAGAATGGTTTCAGTTAATCTGAGAAATATGTGAAAAATGAATGTCAAACTGCTCCTGTGTGGTAGTTTAATATGAATCTCAGTATAGTTTTCCTAGAGCATACGTGTAGATATGGAATTTCAGTAGAGCATATGCGTAGATATGGAATTTCAGTAGAGTATAGGTGTAGATATGGAATTTCAGTAGAGCATAGGTGTAGATATGGAATTTCAGTAGAGCATACGTGTAGATATGGAATTTCAGTAGAGCATACGCGTAGATATGGAATTTCAGTAGAGCATATGCGTAGATAAGGAATTTCAGTAGAGCATACGCATAGATAAGGAATTTCAGTAGAGCATACGCATAGATAAGGAATTTCAGTAGAGCATACGCGTTGATATGTAATTGCAGTGAATATTATGTTTTATTGTACTTCAACCTGATCGAAGCACATATCGGTGCAATCATGGCCTCAGGGATTTAAAGCAAGCATACATACTCTCTGCTAACAAAGATAGGGTGAGACAGAGAGCACCAGCAGACTGATTAATAATGTAGAGAGGAGTAAAGACTGCCTCTGTCTAGTTTCTAGTCGATGGCAGACAGGGTGTGGATCTGACTGTCTGGGTCCTATTTGTGACTAACAGCTTAAACTGACACACAAATGTACACACGCAAAACATACATTTGTTTTTCTATTCTTGTGGGGACCTGAAAAATTATGCCCCATTTTACTCATCCCCTAACCTCAGTATTCTAATCTTTATGACTAAACTTACCCTAAAGCTAATGCAGTCCATCATGCACACACTCAATCACACACACACACACACCCAGGGGTGTGTACTGTAGGCTGTAAGTATCTTCTCTGAATCTGACAGTTCAAGTGGACCTGGAAACATAAGTAACTCTTTCATATATTCAGCCTCTACTTGGCCTATAAAGGCCTAACTGTGCTGTGAGTAAATGTTAACTAGAAAAACACACCCACACACAGGTACATGGACACACACAGACACACAGATATGTGCACACACATACACACACAAATACAGAGAGAGGTTTGTCTCAGAAATGTTCTTCTAGAGCGTTGTGGTTGTGCAGGGGTACGCAAAGTCAGGTGTTTCTCTGTTTGTGAGTCTTATATTAGCACAGATCAGCCCTCACACACACACACACATGCACACACATGCACACGCATGCACACGCATGCACACACACCCTTCTTTCTTTCTTTGTGAGGACCTGACATCTAAAACCATGTTCTCTGTTCCCTAGCCCTAAACCTAACACTTACCTTACATTTAACCTAACTCTAACTTCAATAACCTAACTAAACTTAACCAAACTCAGTGCCCAACCCAAAACATAACTAGTAATGTCTAAACCTAAAATGTAGATGTATTCTAACATTATGTCTAATAAAACTATTTTCATTTAACATATTCAGGTTTTACTGTGTTGGTCTGGTCCCCACATGTACTCATAATTGTGGAAAACACACACACAGAACCTACACACACACAGACGCAGTACCTACACAGACACAGTACCCACACACACACAGACACCATACCTACACAGACAGACAGACAGTCACCGTACCTACACAGACAGACAGACACTGTACCTACACACACAGACAGACACTGTACCTACACACACAGACAGACACTGTACCTACACACACAGACAGACACTGTACCTACACACACAGACACCGTACCTACACAGACCACCATACAGATGAAACCTTTCTAAATGTCGTAATGTAAACAAACCCTGCTACTTCTCACAATGATTAGAACGTTTACTGTATCAGTGTGCTAGCGTAACAGTAGGCCTTTTATTTCAACCATCCCACGGCGCTGTATCCAACTCAGGCCATATTACTGTAGTTGTTGAAGATGTCTGTCACTGGTTCAAATGTGACGCCGTATTTACTTCATTTCAGGCAAGTTTGACCGTCAAAAGAATGACCACACATTTCCCACGACATGAACACACAATGACGGACCTCAGTGGTCGGCGGAACGGTTGCTATCGCGGGACATTATGACCATTTCGCCTGTGTCAGACTTTAGGACATCAGACGTCAACAACAAGCTGAGAGCGGACAGTGAGAACTGGCAGAAATAAGGAGCTCCACGAGCGCTGAGACCCACCCCCTGCGCCATGCTCCAGAGATATGCCGCGTGAAGCCGTGACGGGGCCGAGCTCCACGATGCTCCACAGGTGGCTGCTCTCCCTGGTGGCCCGTGTCGGGGTCCTGGCGTTGGTCCTGTGCTGCTGCCTTTCGGCCCTCTACCTGCTGTCCTGCAAAGCCCCGAGCGTCCACAGTTATCCTCCGGCCCTGGTCTGGGTGGGAGGAGCCACAAGTAAAGAGGGTTACCTGGCTCTCCTGCAGGAGAGAGAGGACACCCACAGACACTATATTAACAGCCTGGGGAAACAGATAGCCCAGCTTAAGGAGGCTCTCCAGGCAAGGACCCAGCAGCTCCAGGAGTCACTGGACAAGGCCAAGGCCAAAGGAGTTCTGCCTCTTGGGCTGGAGGGGTCGCATAAGCCCCAGACACACATAGACCTCCAGGTCAGTGTGTGTGTGTGTGTGTGTGTGGGGGGGTGGGTGGTCGATTCCATTTCAATCTCTGTCCGTTGAAAAGGAGAACTTTTCTCTGTCCTAGGAGAACTTTTCTCTGTCCTAGGAGAACTTTTCTCTGTCCTATTGTTTCTCCTCATAAAGCTATGAGGGGATTTTAGTGTATTTGCCGAATTGACTGAAAAATGAAATGGAATGGAGCCCAACAATAGTGTGTGTGTATTTGTATGTTTGCTTGCATTCTAATGTCAAATGTTATAGTCCTTTGCCCTCAATGTAAACTCCTGCTTTTCAAAAAAGGACTAGCATTGGTAGGCATGACCATCTTGTCAATCTGATTGTGAGATATGTACAAAACATACAGTCATGATGTGAGGTCACAGGGGAATACTTGTTCGGGACATGGCCTGGTTGTTTGACCGCTACATGCAGCAGATCTTAGCTGACAGGTTTCTTGCATACCTGCCCTGAATAATACATCAAAGCCTATTTATAAATGCCACTAACATGGGTTTTGTGCTGATCCTGACCAAATCTAGTCTACATACATTCAAAAGACTGGATCAAAACATAGCACAATGCATGTTTTAAACCTGTCAATCCTAAACTATGGTAAAGTTATCTATTGGCTAGCCAGTATAAAGGTCTTCAGTAATTTACATGTAATTTAACACATTGCCATCCACGTTGTCACCAGTTCCCCCACACTCATCACTGTGACCTTTACCAGTTCCCCCCACACTCATCACTATGACCTTTACCAGTTCCCCCCACACTCATCACTGTGACTTTTACCAGTTCCCCCCACACTCATCACTGTGACTTTTACCAGTTCCCCCCACAGTCATCACTGTGACTTTTACCAGTTCCCCCCACAGTCATCACTATGACCTTTACCAGTTCCCCCCACACTCATCATTGTGACCTTTACCAGTTCCCCCCATGCTCATCACTGCTAATCTAATTGTAACCTGTACACTGATAGATAAGACACACTAGTCCCTCCTAAAGCCATTCAGTCGTCTGCTGTACATGACGGTAACAAATTGCAAAATAAAGCATGGTATTTCACATTATACGCATTCAAAATAAAAGAAAGCCACTATCTGATCAATGCTATTCTTTCTGAATTCATCAAAACTGTTTGTATTTACAGTATGTCTTTCTATGTTTAGTGTAATTTGATGCAGATTTTCTATTCCTTTGAATATTGTTTTATTTTTTATTTTTATACATTATTTAGTATGCGGTTATGTATGTGTTTTTGTCCCTCTTGCTGTTGTATGGAGCTTAGCTTTTTGGACAGGATGCCTTCTGTATCCAACAGTGTTAATACCTTCAAAAGCTTTGAGCTGTATGGATCTTTCTTGAGTGTAAATGTGATGTGTGTGTGTGTGTGTGCGCGCGTGCGCGCATGTGTACTTGCATGTGTCTGTACATTTGTTCTGCCCCCCTCAATTCGCACTTCTGGTTAGACGCAAACTGAAATGTTTTATTCTGTACTTATACTGTTGACAATAAAGTTGAATCTAATCTAATACGTATGCACATGAAAGCATAATCTTTATGAATCATCATGCCAAATCTTCCAACAGGATTTTTTCAAAGCCCAGCTGAACCGGGCTGAGATCCAGTCTGGTGAGAACTTGCCCAGTGAATACGCTGTGGTTCCCTTCGACAGTTTCACACTGCGCAGGTCAGTCACTTCACCTTTGACCCCTGCACCTTCACCCATCCTCAACCACATGACCTGGCCACGAAAAGCAATAGGCCCGATCAAACGTTACCATAGCGACCTTACCTTATGTTTTTGAGGTACAGTATGGATGGTAAATCATATATCTCCAAACATGAGACAACGCATCTGCCAGTATATTATCAGACCCCTTTTTGCATTAGGCATTGGTTCTGGCAGGGGCATAAGGAGGGGTCACAAAGCTGAGATGTCAGGGGTTAATGGCACCTGCCAGTAACCTTTTAGGAGATCTACCTTGGTGACATGAGTAGCAGCACCAACAATGTCAATACAGTCATCCAGTCTGGGCAACAGTACGAGTCAGGCACTGTGACAGCATTGACCATTTCGATAGTCCGTACATAACCTGGATGTGCCATCAGGTTTGGGGACCAGAATGGATGGAGAACTCTATGGACTTGAACTTAGCATAGCCAGGTCATTCTCCAGCAAGTCATTTACTTTGTCTTTCATTATCTTCTCTTTAGAAGCGTTGACCCGATATGCATGTTGCTGGATAGGGGCAGCGTTTCCAATGTTAATGTCACGCTCTAACATGTTTGTGCATGTAGGAACATCACTAAAAAGACAAGGAAAGCTGTGTAACAGCCTCACAATGTCACCTGACTGTTCGTCGGTTAAATGACCCAGACTAGACCAAAGAGACAGCAGCATTTCTGAGTTGGGCAATCCAGCGCACTGCTGCTGAGTATTATGCAACTCCAAACCATCTTTGCCAGCATCAATAACTGGCACGCTGAGTATTGCGCAACTCCAAACCATCTTTGCCAGCATCAATAACAGGCACGCTGAGTATTGCGCAACTCCAAACCATCTTCGCCAGCATCAATAACATGCACGCTGAGTATTGTGCAACTCCAAACCATCTTCACCAGCATCAATAACACTGACTATACCAGCAGCAGCAATAGAGGAGACGACAGTGTCTGCCAGCTTCACTGGACTGTCTATCTGGGTGATGGGTCTGGTGTGGTACATCTTTAACATGTTAATGTGGCACACACAGGGGTTTGTATCACAAAATCAGTTTCACTTAGTTTCTTTTCAATCACATAAGGACCTGAGAAACGTGCCGACAATGATGCTCCTGTTACAGGCAACAACACAAGAACTTGGTCACCCAGCTGCAGAGGACGAGAAACAGCATGTTTATCATAATGACGTTTCATACGTCTCTGCGAGGAAGATAGGGCTTACCAGCGCACAGGCTCCATGTAGGCGCTCACGAAAGCGACTCATGTAGTCTAACACATTGTCCTTGGCACACAATCCTTCTGATAAAAACTGATCCTTAAGGACTTTCGTAGTTTTTTTTTTATCAAGGCTCACCACCGGAGCAGTAATCCTTCACAGAGGAATGGCCTCTGGGTATCGTGTGGCCACACACAATCATCAACAGAAATAATCATCAACAGAAACTGGTTACCAGCTTTTGTTTTCGTTAATGGTCCAACACAATCAACTACCACATGTTCGAACGGTTCGCCTATGGCGGGAATGGGACAAAAGAGCAGGAGGAGTAACCTGGTTTGATTTTCCAGTTACCTCGCAGGTGTGGCATGTTCGACAGTCATGAGCCACATCCTGTTTTAAACTGGGCCAAAAGAAATGCTGCAGAACCCGATCATAAGTCTTGGTGACTCCCAAATGACCGGACCATTGGTGATCATGAGCAAGGGATTAAACAGTTTTGTCAAAAGGCTGTAGGAACCACTATTTGGTAAATAGCATTCCACCAGTGTCACCATGGGATGTCTGTTTGCACATGAGGAGATTGCCATCAATGATCAATGCCATGTTCTTGTCCTTAAGCTCTTCCAATGGGACAACACTGGAAAAACATTTAGCAAGGCTTTTGTCAACCTTTTGGTTTGCAACCAGCTGCTCACGAGTTACTGGTAACTGTATTGCATCAGCAACACGGTCCACATTCTTCTGATCCTGTGCTGTTTTTCAGACCCCACCAGTTTATCAGAAGTAGCACACAAGCTATCCTCTTGGTCAAACTCTCTAGACACTTGCCTGAGTACGTGTGACGGCACAAGCGGGGAACACATGTGGATACCTCTGTGCCAGCTCCTCCGAAAGAGATTGATCACTTTTATCCAACATCTCCAATATGGGTTTCACCTTTCCACCGACAATATCGTAGCCCATTACAAACGTCACCCCATTTACTGGCAACATAGGATGTACTCCAACTCTGAACAATCCACTGACTAGCTCAGAGTGTACGTTCACAAAATGCAATGGCACTGGAACAATTCACATTTCAATTCCCTGGACTAACACAGTATGTATTTTCGGAGAAGGGCAACACGTCAGAATGAATGACTGTGCCGCACCAGTATCTCTAAGGATCTTAACCAGATGCTGAGACGCATCGTAATCTGATAGGGAAACAAATCCCTCAAATATGAATGGTTTAGAACTGCAATCTGGGACCTTCAAGCCACATTTACGAGGCACCTGTCGTTTCTCTGAACTAACAACAAGTACGAATTAGCCCAACACCTGTTGACGGCTTGGCGTGCAGAGGCGTCCCTTGTTTGCGTTTCAGCAGGAAGCACTCATTAACCATATGTCCTGGCTGAGGACAAAAGCATTGACGTACGTCATTCGGTTTGATGCACTGTTGGTCGACTAGGGCTAGGTGCCAGTGGCTCCGCAGCCCAACTCTCCGCACGAGCCGAGAATACGCTGGTGCGTCAATACGAATTCTTCTGCCAATACAGAAGCTACCGACAGTGAGGGCACTTTCTGTTCGTTTAGGTAAACAACAATGCGTTCAGGTAAACAATTTTTAAACTCCTCCAACAAGAGTAACTCCCGAAGATAATTAAAATCAGTCACCTTACTAGCAGTGAGCCATTTGTCAAACAGATTTCCCTTGTCTCTAGCAAACTCCAAGTAAGTCTGGGACCTAAATCTCTGTCAATATGCCTCAGGCGATATGCCTCTCTTAAACAAGGGGATGTGTGATGTGATTGGGTACAAGAAAAAAGGAACAGTTGGTGCAATTAGGAGGGTTGTCCACTGATTGGTCCACCTCAGCAGTCAGGCAATGCACTCATGACTGCCTGGTGGGAAACACCAACGAGCACAATCAGGAACATAAAGGACACCTGGGGAAACGGCAGGAGGGGAAAAACACAAATGCACATACAGGGTACCTGCATGCGTAACAACAACAGCTGTCCCACTCCTAATGATTGTTTCCCAGGGTGTACCAGCTGGAGACTGGGCTGACGCGTCACCCGGAGGAAAGGCCAGTGAGAAAGGACCGGAGAGACGAGCTGACAGGCACCCTGGAGACAGCCCTGCAGATCCTCAATGGACCCCGGAGACACAAGCAGCACCAGCGCTCCTACTCTCCGTCAGACTTCATAGAGGGTGAGAGGGACAGACCCTGTCCAGTCTAATCTCCACTTATAATCTCCAGGTCCTCAGGACCCAAAGGGGTGCACATTTCTGTTTTTGCACTAGCAGTCACCCACCTGTTTCCAATGTTGGAAATGTTGCCCTACCACTTTCACACTTGATTGACATAATCAACCTATCACCAAGTCATACATTTTTATCTAGTGTGTGAGTGCTTGGGGAAAAACAAAAATTTGCGCCCCTTCGGGTCCCGAGGACCAGGATTGGGAAACACATCATAATTCACGTGAAAAGGAATTATGATGTGAAAATATGTTTTTATTTTCCTCTACCTATTGGTGTGGACTCTGCTTATAGCTACTTCACAGAGTAAAATGCACAACTGCAGGGTTAGGTGGTGGTCCCACCAAGCTACCTTAAGATTAATGGCAGACCTGTAGCCCCGCACTCAATAAGAGCATCTGCTAAATGACGTCTGCTAAAGTAAAATGCATACAAGAAAGGGCTGCTTGTGTCATTTTTCTGATGGGTTCTATCTGTGTCTGTGCCCGTCTGTTTGTGTCTGTCCGTCGTCCCCACCCAGGTCTGACCCGTACAGAGCGTGACAAGGGGACGGTGTATGAGCTAATGTTTAAGGGCGAGGGGCCGCGGGACTTCAGACAGCTGATGTTCTTCAGACCGTTCGGCCCGGTGGTCAGGGTGAAGAATGAGAGGGTGGACACGCGTCACATGCTCATCAACATCGTAGTACCGCTGTCCCAGAGGACAGACACTTTCAGACTGTTCATGGACAACTTCAGGTTGGAACAGAAATGTACACATCCTCAGGTGGTTTGAAAAGCAACAGGATCAGTCAATCAACAAATCATGTTTATACTTATGAAACCCTTAAACAAGTAGTGGTCACAAAGTGCTACACAGGTATACGTCCAGAACACCAAAATAAGCATGCAAACAAGATCTCTGGAAGCAAAGGGACTAGAAAAAGCTAACCGGAAAGGCACAAATGTATAAAGAAACCAAGGAAGGAACCAAGCGCTGAGGGCTGTCCAGTCTTATTCTGTGTGTCATTTTATCTCACTGTTTCAGAGAGGTGTGCATCAATCAGGACAGGAAGACCCACCTTACTGTGGTCTACTTTGGCAGGGAGCAAATTGACGAGGTCAAAGCCATCATGGATCACACATCCAGGTAATAAACCCTTTTCTACTCAACAATGTATGTAGGTTTAATGAGTCCCTCTGCGTTCGCCATCCAGCTTGACAAAACAGGAAAATCCCTCCCTAATTATCTTGACCTATAGTGTCAATATGGACATCTTAGGCTGAAGATACATTTTATACCAACAGACTTGGAGTGCATAACCAGATGCATTCTGGGACTTGAACCACCCATTTTGGGCGGGATGTATAATATGTTGTTTATATGTGCATACTACATAAGTTGAATCACTATCAACTTATCACTGTCATCCATGAGATTTTTCTTTGTTTTGACCTAAGGAATGATGCCCCCCAGTTGGACTGATGATAACTTCTCATAAAAACCTTGATTTAGATGACCTCAGCAGAACTTTCTCCCCAGGAAAACCCAATTCCGGAACTTTACCCTGATCCAATTGAATGAGGAGTTCTCTCGTGGGCGAGGCCTTGAGGTAGGCGCACGGGCCTGGAGGCGGAGCCACAATGTGCTTTTCTTCTTCTGTGACGTTGACATCCACTTCACCCTGGATTTCCTCACTTCCTGCAGACTCAATGCAGAGCCGGGTGAGGAACGGGGCCCCCTAACAATCAGTTTTTCTGTCAATGTGTCAGTCTTGGAAGTTCTCCTGGAAGATGTATTTCTTTGTTTTTCTAACTTTAGGAAAGAAAGTATTCTACCCAGTGCTCTTCAGCCAGTATAATCCATCTCTTGTCTACAGTAACCAAAGTCCCCTCCCTTCTATTCAACAACAAGCCGTGAGTTCTGCTTATTGTGCCTATGAATTTTGTGCTCTTCATACGATGCATGACACAAATAATTGTAATATTTTTGTCAACAGGTGATAAAAAAGGATGCCGGATTCTGGAGAGATTTTGGTTTTGGAATGACTTGCCAATATAGGTCTGATTTCATCAACATAGGTAAGGAAACAATTTGGGTTTTTTCACTGAGTGACTGACTGACTGATTGATTGACCATTTGCATCTCCGATTGGCACAGGTGGGTTTGACCGGAACACCAAAGGCTGGGGTTTGGAGGACGTCCACCTGTATAGAAAGTACCTGCACAGCAAGCTAATGGTGATTCGCTCCCCATCCCGAGGCCTCTTTCACCTGTGGCATGAAAAGCAGTGCGCGGACGAGCTGCCGCCTGACAAGTACAAGATGTGTATGCAGACTAAGGCGATGAGCGAGGCCTCTCATGGCCACCTGGGGGAGCTGTTCTTCACACATGAGATACAGGAGCATCTGCAAAGGCAGAAACTACTCAATGACTCAATTCACTTGCGGTAGATGTTGCACCAGAACCGCAGATCTACCCAACAGATTGCTGAACAATGTTTGACCCTGGCTCAGTGGATGAGGTTATAAAGTCAGCCCTTTGGCTATGTGTTGGGTGAACAATGTTCTTATCATCCGTCCAGACTTAACTCAGGGACTGGGGAGAGAAATGACACATGGACTTCGACATGCCATTTTATTGAAAATAATGTGAATATCAGTTATTACACTTCCTCATATCTTCCTGTAGCCTGTCAACAGGATATTGTGCCTGCAAGTGACTATCAATGAGTCATATTTTTGTATGAATTATAAGATGACCGTTCTTTATTGTATTTTGTAACTATATCTCAATATGTATTAGCATTATACTGGGTCAGAATGCCTTACACATATTCATTATATGAACTCAAATGTGTATTTAGACAAATAGACTGTCTGAGCATATTCATATTCAAGCATACTCTGATTTCCTCTCAGAAGCTGGTGGACACTGAATAAAATATGCTGGGAAATAAACCTAATTTGGGCACCAACATTTTTGGCATTGTGACACACATAATACAACCCCATTTACAAAAAGTTGGGTGTAAAATGTAAAGAAAAACTGAATGCATTCAGCTGCAAATTATTTAAACACTATTCAATAAAGTATCAAGGCAACATATCAAATGTTGAAACTAATGAAATGATATTGTTTCTTGTAAAATACATGCTCACTTTGAATTTCATGCCAGCAACATGTTTCTAAGAAGCTGGGGCAGAGGCACCAAAAGACTGGAAACATTGGGTAATGCAAAAAAAAATGCTACTTTTTTTTTAATATCACACAACTAATCAGGTCAATTGGCAACAGGTCAGTAATATGATTGGGTATTAAAAGATAATTCCAGAAAGGACGGGTCTGTCAGAAGAGAGGATGGGGAGGGGTTCACCACGCTGTGAAAAAACATGCAGGCAAATAGTGCCACAATTCAAGTATAACACAGCATGTTTTATGTTTTAACTGCAAAGAGTTTGGGGATCTCATAATCTACCATACATAATATCATTTAATGTTTCTGAGAATCTGGAGTCATCTCTGTACGCAAGGGACAAGGCTGACAACCAATATTGGATGGCCGTGATCTTTGGTCCCTCAGGCAGCAATGCATTAAAAACATACAGGATTCTGTAGTGGAAATCACTGCATGGGCTCAGGAACAATTCTGAAAACCACTGTCTGTAAACACAGTATGTCGCTGCATCCACAAATGCAAGTTAAAACTTTTCCATGCAAAGAAGAAACCACACATAAACAACATCCAGAAACGCAAGCACCTTTTTTGGATGGACTGAGGCAAAGTAGAAAACTGTCCTGTGATCTGATTAATCAAAGTTTGAGATTATTTTATGGAATAAAATAATGGGAATCATTGATGCCTTGCAGACACCATCTTTTTCAAAGAAGGTCTTGCTTATTTCATGGCGCAACGAGGGGGCGAGAGGGGGCTTAGCCTCCTCAGCTGTATTTTCTGCCCCCTCAAGTTTTAAATACCCTATAGATAAATTGCCAAAAAAAAGATTAGCCCCCTCGTCATTTTTACCTGCCCCCTCAGTCATTTCATCCTGGCGCCTGGCCTGAACCACATTCTGCACGTATAACAGTAATAGTAGTAGCTCTGTTGTAAAAGAGTCAGGGTGCTAAAATTGCTTGCCTGCTGTCCAGACCTGTTCCCCTATTGACAACATTTGGCGCATTATGAAATGACAAATACGGCAAAGAAGACCCAAAACCGTTGAGCAGCTACAATCCTGTATCAAGCAAGAATGTGACAACATGTCACTTTCAAAACTACAGCAACTGGTCTCCTCAGTTCCCAAACTCTTACAGTGTTGTTAAAAAAAGAGGTGATGCAATACAGTGATAAAGATGCCCCTGTCCAAACTTTTTTGAAACGTGTTGATGGCATCAAATTCCAAATGGGCATGTATTTTTCCAAAAACATATTGTCTTTGTACTATTTTCAATTAAATAGTGATAAATGATGTGCAAATCTTTGCATTCTGTTTTTATTTGGAATTTATGCAGCGTCCCAACTTTTTTGGAAACTGGGTTGTAGATAAAATTATGTTTACTAGCCACAAATCAAGAGGAGCTTACCAGGACCCAATTAATTCATCAACTCAACAACCGCCCACAATCTAGTTACAGGGATAAGGTAGTTCAGCTGATTCCACTCAGCATCATGATAGCATTTCATGATTTTGGAGTAGATGAACAATTGCAGGTAGGTCAATATTTGAAGGTCATTCTGGTCTTGTGTGGCAAAACTGACAGTCAAACGTGTGGATAGTAAAGGTGGGGCTCAGAAGTACCCAGAAAATAGAAAAACCTGACTGTTTTGCTGGTCCCCACTAGGAATCTATTGATTTCTGGCTTAAGTGTTGGATTTTGGGTAAAATGTATCACAGGGCATAATATTAGAATAGTGGTAACTTTCTGGTTTAGGATTAAGCGTATGGGCTAGGTTCAGTTTAAGCAGTAAGGCTAGGTTATTTAGATCAGGGTTATGTTAGGGTTAGGATTAGGGGATAAGGAACATGGATTTCTGGTTTTCTAGTCCCCACTAGTAGCCTAGAAAAACAAACGTGGGTTTGTGTGTCATGTTTCTTGTTCTGAGGGTATGTTTCCTAGATGGACGTATGGATCTATGATCAAGACCCCCAAAATTGCATGAAAAAAACAATTATATCAGGATCATCTGGGAAAAAACGTTGTTACCTCTGTTTATCCGTCTAGAAAGACACATCAAAGCAATTAGAGTAAACTAAATGAAAAAGCTTATGATGCCTTACGGGTATGTCGTGTATTCAAATATTTATTTAGAAAAACAAACTCTCTGAAGCCTTTCCATTGTTCGCTGGCACCGATCTAGCCACGGAGTTTCCAATTATAGCCGCAGTGGCCTAACCTCAATTTAGCAGGGACAATCCTTAAACCGAGATATCGAACTCAAAGATTCCCCGCCATTATTTTAATCGAGATGGTGCTACTCCAGACCGTTTATTTCTCCAGTCCACATATACATTTATTCAAAGCGAGACATCTAATTGGCTGGTTTTATTGTAGTCGGTCAGTGCAATAAATAGTGTCCCTTACGTTTTAAATGGGTACCCCATTTGTGGGGAAGAGGAAACTGACGAAATGGCCCCGCCTAGATTTAAAAATGGTGGTGTGAACAATTTTGCGGATCTTAATACTAAAAGAACTTCGAAAGCTGGGAGGAGGTGGAGCGAGTCCAGCATCGTGCGACGGCTGTCGTATCTCCCTAGAATGCACACGATAGGCTCTTCACCTGAGCCCACCTCCCTATAATTATCACAACCGGGGACCTTTGTGCGGTACGGTCATACGGAAGGTTTGAGTCTATATTGCTGAGGAATTCGTTTGATTATGAAGTTGGGTAATTCCGATTCTGAAGGGTGAGGAAATTTAAACATCGTGAGTGTGTTAATATGGTAGACGGCACAGCAGTCCCCTGATTTCTAATAGTTTACTTTTTTGGGGCTTAGTAAGACTACAATATTGACCGCTTTTGTGTTTTTTAAATTGATTTGAACAAATAGCGAGTCAAGTTTGGAAAATAGGCAGTCTCTCATCTCGCCGAAAGAAAGCCGACAGACGAAAGCAGCTCAGGAGGATTTGTCAAAGAACAAAGTCCAGAGACTCATCATGTTTGACACTTGGGGAATCCTTCTCGTCCTTCTCGACATAACTTGCCTTATACTTGGTATGTAACCTAATTACTATGCTGATGTTTTAACAGTGTTAAGACCTACAACTGGCGTTCTTGTGAGAAGTTATTCTCCACTAGCCTAGGCTACAGCCTAAGCACTATTCCTGTTAAAAGTATGTTTAGGTATTAGTGAGCGAAGCCATCTCTTTATTACCATGGTATGTATGTTACATTCTGTATATATTAATGCAGCGTTTACTGTTATCTACCAGTGTAAGTCTGTGAATTAATGAATCTTTTTCACTGAAGACCCAATTCACTGTCTACCCACTAGATATTTACTGATGTGATCATTAACACTGTATACAACCCAGTAGTTTATTACAGTAGAATAACTAGGGCCCATGTCTTGACCAGTTGATAACAGTAAGCTTCAGTACTAAATAGTATAATTTATGTATTATAGATTATTAAGGCCCACAGGGTTTGTGTTAATTTCAATAGCCTCCTGGTTCCATAGTAACTTCTTCAGTGCCATAACGCCAGCACTGGCATGTTGTCATGAATTATATGTCACAGAGGTCAGGTTTGATTTACTCAGTTATTGAACAGTGGTGATGTCCAGTTGTCTAATGGCATTCCCTGTTTTCTTTGTGGGTTATAGTACATAGATTGTTCTGTTATATTTGCTATAGCTTTCTATATCGACCTCCATTTCCTCTAGATTATATTGCTGATGGCCTTCATATTCTTCCACAGGCCATTGATACTTTGTTTGGGATTGTGTGATTTCCGTAGCAATTGAGGAGAGCAGATTTGACATTTGTGTTGAAGGTGTGTATTGTGGTGTTTCCGGAGCGTTGTAATAATAGCTGAATGGGGTGGAGTGTTATGAAGGCATGTCTAGATTTGCCAGTGCGTGGCCCTACATCCTTTCCACTTCCCCCTCACAGGGCCGTTGCTTCCAAGATAAACAAAGCCAGGCACATTACATGTTTTTTCACGCACTGTTTCCCCATCTGTGATGAGGAAGCATGCTGACATGGATGTTATCTGTGTTGAGTTGAAACAGTTACTTCATTTTACCAGAGTATGGTAATGACATTATCAGTAGGATAAGTGGTCAAGAGACAATCTGAAAGACCATATTCTTGTTTTAAGAGGTTTGCCTGTATCACAAAGTCTTACTCAATCTTAATTTACACAAAAAATAATCCAAACCTCAAAACCTTGCGAATGAAGATTAACCCCTCCCTTTGATATTTGACCCTTCAGATTTGACCCCTCAAATTTGATCTTAATTCTGTGCCTATATAAAACTTGTAGAAAAGGTATTGTAGCACTTTCAAAACAGGAGCAATGTTCTGTTCAGGATTTTTTCCCACTAGATTTCCCCCACTCTTGTTATGCGTTAGAAGCAGTCAGAATGTTAAACAATGGAAGGCTCATGGTGTTCTGTCCACAATAGGACAGGCCTGTGGCTCCAGTTAAACTCTGGAATCTGCCGACAGGGGTTGAATGTGCCTTACTGGCTAGGATTAGGATAGACAAACCTTTTTTTTAGGCACTTAGAACAATTGCTGGTCTTGTAAACTGAGCCAAAAGCAAATTAAGTTACCAAAGATGTGAAGAGAGGAAGTTTGTGCAACTGTAGAGTTCTTAAGAAACAACAAACTCTGTTTGATTAACGCAAACTTTGTTTAAATTTGAAGCTGATGAAGATTAACATTGTGAATTTGGAATAATGGGTTATGTAGCATTCTGCTTTTTTACTAATAAATTATTCAAGACCGAGGTCTTTAAGCCTTTAAGAGACAGGAAGCGGTATCTGGAGAGGAAATTAAATTAGACTGTAGTGGCAGACCATTCAGTTAATAATGATTTTGTCTGCACGTTTCCAATCGCCAGTCATGTAGGACCTCAATGGAGGACCGTTGGCAGCTGGTGACCCTTTATTTTGGCCCATCCGACGCAATGCAGTTTATCCCTGTAGCTGGCAGACCCAGAACCAAACCAGATGGTGAGGGAGGAGGTGTAGGTAGACTCTACGATTGGTGGTTGATGTGATATGTGTTGTTCTCCCACCTGAGATTGTGAGAGATGGTCCCCAAGAATCTGAATTATTCAGCTGAACTAAGTCAGTCTTAAGAGGGGTGAGGTGGGGTGGTGGTGGGGGGTCTTCTCCTGAAGTGAACTGCCACCTCCAGAGGTTTTGTCTGAGATGAATTCCAGGTAAAATGCCCTGTGCTGCGAGTCTCCTAAACCATGAGCCAATGACCATTGTACAGTCTCTCTCTACCTCTCTGGTCATGTCTAGATACTACATGTTTTGTTAATGCCAGTTCTGCCTCGTAGGCTATGTTCATGCTTTGTAAATTGATTTTGCAATGATGAACATGCAATTTTAAATTACTAGACCTCAACAATTGTCCTGCCCTCACATTGCTTTTATATTATGTCAGATAAAATACACCCACACTTTATCTGTCCCAATGACGCCTTGGCACCCTAGAATATGTCATGAAATAGCGACCAATTCTGCTGAAAATGGAGGAGATGCTAGCCTTAGCAGTTGTGAACACGGACTTATGTTGTTTTAGGCTGTGCTCCACTCCTACCTGCAGTTCAGCTTGTTCAAACAGTGAGCTGGGCAAATCTTCCCCTCGGTATCGCTGAGCGGGTGCCGGCGGCAGTGATCTTACTGATAGGTCTGATATGATAATCAAACAGGTGAACGATGTTATTCAAATGGTTGTTTAACACATTGCATATATGCTTGGCACAAACAGTGGGTATTGCTCGTTACAAATATTATAATAGATTTTAGTCAGTTCCCCCTATGGCTTATTGTCTGTTAACCTGGAGTAGTGTCATTTGGTTCCTGGGACCAATGGCAAACTTCATTCAGTTGTCAAAAACTATTTCAGTATTCATTTTCCAGTGGTTGTCCTGAAAATAACTGGGTAAGGCACTTTATTGTGAGACAAAAAATAAGGTCAGGATATGCAGGTAAAGGACAATAGCCCATCCTCATCCCACATGAATAATAGGGTTAGTATTTCTTTTGCTGGAACATGGCAAAAAATTCTCAACCTAGTCCATGAGCAGCTGAGTAAAAAGAAACTTGACAGATAGACATACAAAAACCAAGATAGATACAGAGATGGAATGAGACAGACAGACAGAAAGAGACACAGACCGAGAGACAAAATACTGAAAATCGATCATGTCAGCACACCAAACAGACAACACAGAAAGTTGCTATACACAGTTCATCACCTGAGTTTGTTTTACACACCTGATTGTCCTTCAGCCATGCCTTTAGGTTACTGTACATGTGAAAGCACAGCGTGCGTCTCTGTCTTTCTGTACGTGCTTTTCCTTAGGAAACCATACAGTCACCCCTCATGTAAGACCTTTTGGATCTGCTGCCATTCATTTTCTATTTGACTGAAATACTAAAAGGGAGATGTTGACTATTACAAAGTACATAGCCTGTCACTTGGCTTACTCCTTTCAGATGTTTATGGGTCAGGTACGACGCTGAGGTACTTAAAATCAGAAGCCACTTGGAGCTTCTCCCATGACACACAGACGTCATGCTGAGTATTATCCATTGCCCTCCATGTAAAGAACAGGCAGGCTGTGTTTTTTCCCCTCACATTGATGTGTAAACATGAGTCACTAAGTCACTTCTCAGATTAGACCATTCCTGCAGTGAGTTTGCACTTTATTCTTTGATTGCATATAAATCACTGTATTGGTTGCCTACATTTGAACTTCTGCCAGTACAGACAGAAAGCCGATTAGCTACTGACCCTTGGGGCATGCCCACATCATAGCGGAGAGTGGGCGACATCTCATTGTTCACCCTGGTTCACCCTTTAAGATTACATTGATTTACATTGACTGATTTATGGCACCAGGAGAGAAATGTAAATGGATAGTTTTGTCATGTGCATGTCACAGTTAACCATATCAAAATCTTTCCTTGGGTGTATAAACAGTGCCCTGATAGCAGGCTTACAGGTGGCGCAGTAGCTTTTTATATAATGTCCTATCAGTGGAATAGTGCTCCACTACACTCCTGACACACTCTTGAGACTCAGTCTTTCACTGGCCCACATCTACTACCAGCCCCTGCAGCTTTTTCCAGATCTTCCTGATAGTGATGGTGTGAAATGAGGCCTACTGACTGTTTCCTATATGTCTCTTGTTACACGCCTGATGTTGTGGAGAGTGAATATGAGAAAGATACATTTTAGAAAATAGCTGTTCCCTTTTTTGCCACTTATGGTGTCCCTATTTGGTGTATTCAGTGGCTGCGAGGGAATGGTACAGTATAAACAAATCAAGTGAAAGCAGGAACAGGCATCCCTTATTTGAATATTGGGTTTGTATCAAGTTTTTTTAACTTTCTGTCTACATGTTCTTGAGAATTACATCAGAACCACTACAGCATGTTTTACAAAAGCAAGTTCGAACAACGAAACAATGCTGAATATCTCTAGTGTTTCTCTGTCTCTCTCCAGTTGGACTTCCATTTGCAGTTCTCACGCCTCAGCATAACCCCTTTAAAAGAGGTTTCTTCTGTAACGATGAATCAATCAGATACCCCCTCAAAGAGGACACCATATCCTATCAGTTACTTGGGGGTGTTATGATCCCTTTAATACTAATTGTGGTAAGTCATCACATCTTGCTCTTTTCAAAATGTCATCGAAATATCAAGTGATTGTTTTGAAAGTTTGTGTTTAAACTACACTTATATGACTCAGTATATTCACTGAGAACCTCTGGTAATCTTTTCTTGCTTTACAGGTAGTCGGAGGTGAGTGTCTTGGTGTCTATTTGACTCGTGTCAAGACCAAATCGTCCTTGGGGACTAACTACGTGGCACGCATCTATAAAGCTGTGGGCAGCTTTGTGTTCGGGGCTGCTGCTAGCCAATCTCTGACAGACATTGCAAAGTACTCGATTGGCCGTCTGCGGCCCCATTTCCTGGCTGTGTGCAAGCCTGTGTGGGAGCAGATCAACTGCAAGTCTGAAAGCTACATTGAGCACTTCACCTGTACAGGGGACAAGACCATGGTTGATGAGGCCAGGTACAATTGGCGTTCCAAGGACTACTCAAAGATCTAAAAGCCTGGCTTATATCCAATACTGTGCCTTTGGGAAATATTCAGACCCTTTCACTTTCTCCACATTTTGTTGTGTTATAGATGTAGTCAGTAATTTATTAAAATGTTTTGCCATCCATTTGAAAAACAATATCCCCTAATGACAAAGCAATAGCAACAATATGTAGAAAAACGGAATACCTTCAAAAAGACGGTATTAACCTGATTCTATGTGTTGGCCATTCAAGCCCCTGGTCTCTCCTTGTGAAAGCAGTCCTCCATAGGAATGAATAATATTCTAATTGAATATGTCAAGGACAAATGTAGTAGTGGGGATTATAACCAAAATAATTATATGGCATGGGAAATGCTTTAATTAAATTTTATAATATAATGCAACAATGAATATTAATATTAATAACTTAATATCTAAAATATAAGTGCAAGAAGGCTGTGAGGTGGATTCAATACACTGGCCACTATCAGTCAAGGCTATATAATGCATCATTGTTTACATGCCAAGAGAAGGGATTGCTGCTTTACTTAACATGGAAATGGATGTTCAGGGGAAGTTTTCAAAGCAGAGCATCCAGCTTCACCTAATCTCTTATTTCTGTTCTTTTACAGACTCTCCTTTTTTTCTGGTCACGCATCTTTCTCTATGTACTGCATGCTGTTCCTGTCAGTAAGTATAGTAGATGTCATGGTACATAGAGGTCCTAATATGTAGAGGTCATAATAGGGTTAGGTTAGAATTCTTACTAAGGATAGTAAAATAGTAGAGGTCGTAATAAGGTTAGTAGAGGTCGTAATAAGGTTAGTAGAGGTCGTAATAAGGTTAGTAGAGGTCATAATAAGGTTAGTAGACGTCATAATAAGGTTAGTAGACGTCATAATAAGGTTATAAAAAAGGTGTATAGAAGTTGTAAAGAGGAAAACAGAACATACCAAGAGAATAAAAAGAAGAATGCTTCTGTAAAACATCTGATCTAACTGATGTTTTTCTAATCCGTTATTTCATTTTAGTAACTGGCCAACAATTCAGTCACTCTAGTCTGATTTTTATATATTACAGAGTGTATATATATGTATATATTAATACAGTCTTTCTGCTATGTAGAAGTTTTTTTAAGGTTTTTAAAATGATATAATAGATAACGGAACACAAGTTAAGAAGAAAAACAGGTCCAAAAGAAATAAATGCTGAGCTGGTTGCATAGCTAGCATAAAAAAAGCAGTAGTGGTCGTCAAAATGCTTCTTAGGTTCTGCAGTTGGTTGCTTAGAGGAACATACTTAATATTGGGGTTGATCTTATCCAACATAGTGTGAAATACACCTAAAAAGAACCTAAATGTAGGCTAATCTTTCTCTCAAGGTATCTATCCTGCATGCTTTTTATTGGCATTCCCTGTTTTGGTTAAGTTCCATTGACCTCTTAACCCGATCTATAATACAGGCCTCAGAACATGTGCTCGGTGTTACATAGGCATACTACAATAGTTGTATTCACTTCATTGTCACTAAGCAGGAGCTCCGCTTCATGATGCTGATAGCTTCTCCTTCGTTTTCCGCCTTCTAGCTGTACATTCAGGCAAGACTGCAGACAGAGTGGGCCAGACTCCTCAGACCCACCATCCAGTTCTTCCTGATCGCAGCGTCAGTCTATGTGGGGCTGTCACGTGTCTCAGACTACAAACACCATTGGAGTGATGTACTGACTGGCCTCTTGCAGGGGGCAATAGTTGCAACACTCACGGTGGGTTGAGAGATTTAGACCCCCCCCCCCCCCCCCCATGTGAAGACTACGTAAAAGCAAACAGAGACTACATCAATCTCATGGTTGTATTAGTCTAAGCGGTTTTCTCCATTTGTCTCCATTGTATAATAACTCCCTTCCTCTCACGACACAGGTGTTCTGTGTGTCTGACTTCTTTAAGAAATCTGTTGAGCCAGAAGAGATGGAAGAGGAGATATCCCACACCAGTCTACAGGACAACCCTTCTAATGGGAATCACTATGGAAGCACAGACTGAAGCAACGGCTTCAGAAGGACATGCTGTAGCAGATCAGGCGCGGTGGTGGAATGCTAAGCCAACGATGGCTAGCTCCCAGCCACTGTGTCGGAATACGGATATTTATTTGAACATGTTGTTGCGAGGCATTGGCTGTCATGGTGATGTAAATTTGCTTTAACTCAGGTGAGTAAAGTGTCTTCTTTGGTTGGGTGTGTTGAGCTAATGGTCCATAGATTAAAGTCCTGGGTTATGTGGGCAATTACGTTGCGTTGGAGCTTGCCATGGGTTAGGCTTTTGTTTTAAATGAGTGAGTAATGAGCGTACATGTGAGAAGCTTAGCAAGTATTTACAGATGTGAATGGAATACCCTATCCCAAAACAAAAATGGCGACTTACTGAACTCTGAAATGGTGTACTCAGTGCTGTACATATTTTTAATAATTCTTATGCCAGATTGTTGCTGATACTTGTTCAAAGCTGCCTGCCAACTTTTTATGAATGTCTGTCAGAGAGGAAATCATGGTGGCAAATATAAAAAGTAACTTTTTTTACTGAATGCATGCTGATTTTTTTTTTTGTACTGTTGTGAAAACTGTATCTGTGTTCTGAGCTATGAAAAAGAACAAAATGCTACCTATTTTGACATGAATAAAGATGATCAGAAAGAAACTACCTGTTTAAAAAGGCCAAACCCATCCCTGTCAAATAGCTTGGGTAGGCTGCTTTTGTAATTTATTTAACCAGAATGTACAATCTGTCACATGTTGTCTAGATCTCAACTGGACACAAATAGGAAGGAAAAACACTAAAAACAGCAGACTTGGCCCTCTGTGAACTGAGATTGCCACCTCTGAGTTGTGTGGTATCCAGGGGTTAAGATGGCTTGGGTGGAGCGTGAACACCATAATCCTGAAGGGATCCTAAAGGATCACAATCCTTTTTCTAATGGATCTGTAGAGCCACAATGCACACAAATGTAGAGGCGCACTCACCACAAGTCTGGAAATATGTTCTTTCTCACTCTGAGCTGTGTGGGGTGGGGCCTCGCAAGAAACTTTGGACATGCTGATATGCAATAAAATCACATTCATATGAAACATGTCATTACGTACCTGCAAACCATAGTCCTATAAATAACTACTGCTGACAGTGCTTTATTTGCTAGCCAGCATTAGTTTGGTTTGGGAAAAATCAGCTGCTTAAGAAATGAGTTACTACTATTACTATGATCTACACAACCCTCAGAGAGCACTCAGTGAATAGCATGGACTGGATGCCAGCCTGATCCCCTGCTACGGTTCGCTTTGAATCCAAGAGAGTAAATCTCAATGTCATGTTTAATTAAGGTTGACGGGATTCTCTTGCAGAGATCTACTCTGACCTCTCCTTGACTTAAAAATACAACGCAAGGGCCAGGAGTTAAAAAACTGTTGACCCTCTGACTCGACTTGTTAGGAGAAAATACAAAATAATGTATTTGTACTATTAGTGTCCACGTTGCGATGACCAAGTAACCAATTATATCCCAGAGCTGGAGAGGGTGAAAAGCTGCAGTTCTGTCCCTGAGCAAGACCCTTAACCTTAGATGCTCCAAGGTCAATGTTGAAAATGGTTGTTCTGAATCATATTTACCAGGTTTAAAAAAAGTGAAAAGAACATCAATTAATTTAATCTAACAACGTTCTCCATCACAGGGTTTGTTCTGCCACTATGGCTTCCTACCATCAACACAGGCATCATTAGTTATTTGGCATAAATATTAAAGTAATCTGATATCTTTAGTGAAGTTGTGTAAACATATGCTAATACTTTCAATACTTTTAACATCCCACAACCAAAGTACATTGAAGTTTCAAAACATCAGCACCCAACTCTCATTACTGGTAATTATCACCTTCCCACTTACTGATGAACACAGCTTTACAGTGATCCACACGGCTAGGAACGAGACCATTCAGCCCCAAACAATGGTCCCCCTTCAGGCTGTCACATGCTGCTCTCTCTCTGGCCAGGCAAATAGGCAATGTTTTTTTCAAGCAATGATGGTAAAGCACTGCCCAATACAATTGTTCGAAGGCATCTTTTGAAAAAAATGCCAATACACTTCTTTATAACACTGCAGTAGTGCAACTGTTATACATAGTTTAAGATTTGGCTGCTCTACATGAATTCAAACCACGTACCCCATCTGCTGGAGGTTAGTAGGATTGCAGGCAAGTCTATGGAGAAATAGTTTGACGATAAAAGAAAATAATAAAGTTATTTCATGTGAGTACAATTTCATTGTATTACAAATTTAGTAAATATCACACTAATTTTCAAAACCACTTGCAGACACCTAGAGTGTAAATACTGATGTGTGATTGAGATTAAACAGTATGTCCACACACGTTAGACCTCTGAGTCATGAAGAACATGGCAATGGTTTTGCAGCCAATGTGGATAACTTTATTTCCATATCAAACACTCAACATTGTCACACAACATTGCGGTTCTAGTGAAGTGTTCAAAATTCCTGAAAGACCGGAACTAAACACATTTGCCCCATTAGGCTTCTAAATATATTATACATTTTAATATTTTAAATGCTTTATGGTTATGCTGCTTTTTTAATCCATATCATGAAATCACCAACTTCAATGTGAAACCATTGAGGTTTAGGACAGTTTGATTATGCAGTGGGGAGAACAAGTATTTGATAAAATGTCATTTTTATCATAGGTACACTTCAGCTGTGAGAGACGGAATCTAAAACAAAAATCCAGAAAATCACATTGTAAGTATTTGATCACCTACCAACCAGTAAGAATTCCGGCTCTCACTGACCTGTTAGTTTTTCTTTAAGAAGCCCTCCTGTTCTCCACTCATTACCTGTATTAACTGCACCTGTTTGAACTTGTTACCTGTATAAAAGACACCTGTCCACACACTCAATCAAACAGACTCCAACCTCTCCACAATGGCCCAGACCAGAGAGCTGTGTAAGGACATCAGGGATAAAATTGTAGACCTGCACAAGGCTGGGATGGGCTACAGGACAATAGGCAAGCAGCTTGGTGAGAAGGCAACAACTGTTGGTGCAATTATTAGAAAATGGAAGTTCAAGATGACGGTCAATCTCCCTCGGTCTGAGACTCCATGCAAGATCTCACCTCGTGGGGCATCAATGATCATGAGGAAGGTGAGGGATCAGCCCAGAACTACATGGCAGGACCTGGTCAATGACCTGAAGAGAGCTGGGACCACAGTCTCAAAGAAAACCATTAGTAACACACAATGCCGTCATGGATTAAAGTCCTTCAGCGCAGGCAAGGACCCCTGCTCAAACCAGTGCATGTCCAGACCCGTCTGAAGTTTGCCAATGACCATCTGGATGATCCAGAGGAGGAATGGGAGACGGTCATGTGGTCTAATAAGAAAAAATTGCTTTTTGGTCTAAACTCCACTCGTCGTGTTTGGAGGAAGAAGGATGAGTACAGCCCCAAGAACACCATCCCAATTGTGAAGCATGGAAACATCATTCTTTGGGGATGCTTTTCTGCAAAGGGGACAGGACGACTGCACCATATGGAGGGGAGGATGGATGGGTGTATCGCGAGATCTTGGCCAACAACCTCCTTCCCTCAGTAAAACCATTGAAGATGGGTCGTGGCTGGGTCTTCCAGGGAGGAGACCCCGGGGAAGACCTAGGACACGCTGGAGGGACTATGTCTCCCGGCTGGCCTGGGAACGCCTCGGTGTCCCCCCGGAAGAGCAGGAGGAAGTGTCTGGGGAGAGGGAAGTCTGGGCATCCCTGCTTAGACTGCTGCCCCCGCGACCCGGCCCCCCGGAAGAAGCGGAAGATGTATGTATGTATGTATGTCACCTAAAGGATTATTAGGAACACCATACTAATACTGTGTTTGACCCCCTTTCGCCTTCTGAACTGCCTTAATTATACGTGGCATTGATTCAACAAGGTGCCGAAAGCATTCTTTTGAAATGTTGGCCCATATTGATAGGATAGCATCTTGCAGTTGATGGAGATCTGTGGGATGCACATCCAGGGCACGAAGCTCCCGTTCCACCACATCCCAAAGATGCTCTATTGGGTTGAGATCTGGTGACTGTGGGGGCCATTTCAGTACAGTGAACTCATTGTCATGTTCAAGAAACCAATTTGAAATGATTCAAGCTTTGTGACATGGTGCATTATCCTGCTGGAAGTAGCCATCAGAGGATGGGTATATGGTGGTCATAAAGGGATGGACATGGTCAGAAACAATGCTCAGGTAGGCCGTGGCATTTAAACGATGCCCAATTGGCACTAAGGGGCCTAGTGTGGCAAGAAAACATCCCCCACACCATTACGCCAAATTCTGACTCGGAATTCTGAATTCTACCATCTGAACGTCTCAACAGAAATCAAGACTCATCAGACCAGGCAACATTCTTCCAGTCTTCAACTGTCCAATTTTGGTGAGCTCGTGCAAATTGTAGCCTCTTTTTCCTATTTGTAGTGGAGATGAGTGGTACCCGGTGGGGTCTTCTGCTGTTGTAGCCCATCCGCCTCAAGGTTGTGCGTGTTGTGGCTTCACAAATGCTTTGCTGCATACCTCAGTTGTAACAAGAGGTTATTTCAGTCAAAGTTGCTCTTCTATCAGCTTGAATCAGTCGGCCCATTCTCCTCTGACCTCTAGCATCAACAAGGCATTTTCGCCCACAGGACTGCTGCATACTGGATGTTTTTCCCTTTTCACACCATTCTTTGTAAACCCTAGAAATGGTTGTGCGTGAAAATCCCAGTAACTGAGCAGATTGTGAAATACTCAGACCGGCCCGTCTGGCACTAACAGTTCAGGAGATTGTCTTGACCAGGACCACACCCCTAAATGCATTGAAGCAACTGCCATGTGATTGGTTGATTAGATAATTGCATTAATGAGAAATTGAACAGGTGTTCCTAATAATCCTTTAGGTGAGTGTATACATGCTTTGTAAGTGGCAAAACCTGCAGCGTATCAAATACTTGTTCTCCCCACTGTATGATGGCCATGTGGGCAACTTGTTACTCCAATAGAACAGTGATATTTTGTACACCCTTCAACATCTGCTGGACCTACACAACCTACCAAGAACAGGCATGTTTGACCACAGCGCTGAGGGTTGTAAAATTTTATTTCTTCTTAGGAGAAATCTGTACATCGAGATTTTGGCCTTCAGTGTTTCACCATTTCACATACATATAATATTAGGACAATGGGACAGAGACAGTAATCACACCGAAGGCTCAGGAGCTGCTCCATCCATTACTCAAAGCTTGACAAGAAGTTCAACACGATCTCCTTCAGTTTAGCATCAGACGTTGGGGAGATCATGCCATCAGTCCTGAAAAAAAGGTATATCAAAACCTCTCTAGAAAACACCCTAGGGATGCACCATATCACTCATTGCCCATAATGGCCCATTATTTATGACTGATCATAATCATAAGAGTAAAGTTTGTATTTACAGGGTTTAAGCATTTTGTTATTAGCGTATGATTGAATTTGCGGAAATTAGAAGCTTCAGATGCCACATGTGTATTCCTTTTTTGCCAGGGCACATAGGTACCGAAACGACCAATATCACCATGGACAAATTGTCTTAGAAGACTCAGCTACTGGCCAAGAATTTTATTAGGTGCATCCCCAATTTCAAACTCTGGTTGACTGATACCTCGACAATGACAGTGCAGAGAGACGTGGGACCTACCTGATGGTGGTGAGCAGGTCCTGGTGCTGGCTGAGGACATGTCCGAGGAAGGCCTTCTCAAAGCGGGTGATCTTGGAAGGGTCCATCTTGTCCAAGTGACCTCTGACACCGGCGTAGATGACGGTCACCTGCTCCTCAATAGCCATAGGGCCTGGCCGGGGGTCAAGTAAAAATCGTTTAAGAGAGAAAACTAAGGGACCGGACTCAGAGAAAACCCATATTATTTAAGCCATGTCCGGATTTAATGTCCCCACTTCACGTGGACTATTTTTCTCTAGTCAGGGAAGCAAGAAATGTTGCTCTAGGACAGTGTTTCTCAACACAGCTCCTGGGCACCCCCGCAGCCCGGCATGTTTTATATCTCTTCCTGCTCCATCACACTCGTTTCAAATGATCAGCTAATTATCAAGTCCTTGATGAACTACATCAGTTATGTTCGGGCAGAAAGATCTAAAACATGCAGGGTGGGGGGGTGCCCAGGAGCAGGGTTGAGAAACACTGCTAGGACACCAGTCTACAGAGTGTAGGGATTAATCAGAACAGGAGCCCCATCCAAAAAGTGTGTTGAGTGAGTTGATCCGTTTGGTAGTGTCACTCACAGTACTGTCCCTGCTTGAGCAGCTCAGTGAGACGGACTCCTCTGTTCAACAGCTGCTGGGTGGCAGCGTCCAGGTCAGAGCCAAACTGGGCGAAGGCAGCCACCTCACGGTACTGGGCCAGCTCCAGCTTCATGGTCCCGGCCACCTACACAGGACCACAATCGATGAATAGACAGGAGACATTGTGTAAGTAAAATTGTTTAAAGGGCAGCGGTGAACTAGATTACAAAGACATTTATCTCATGCACATCTCTTTAGAGCCCCAGGGCATACCTGTTTCATGGCTTTGGTCTGGGCGGCAGATCCGACTCTGGACACAGACAGACCCACGTTGATGGCTGGGCGGATACCCTTGTAGAACAACTCTGTCTCCAAGAAAATCTGCAGGAGAGAGCGGGCACATCATTGGAGGGATTACATTTCACAATAACTGGAGGCGAGGTAAAGGGAGAGCCGCTGCCTCGACATATTCTGTTTGAGCCCCGCCCACCTGTCCGTCAGTGATGGAGATAACGTTAGTGGGGATGTAGGCGGACACATCTCCAGCCTGGGTCTCGATAACAGGCAGAGCAGTCAGGGAGCCGCCCCCGAAGTTGTCATGCATCTTGGCGGCCCTCTCAAGCAGACGGGAGTGCAGGTAGAACACATCGCCGGGGTAGGCCTCGCGACCAGGTGGACGACGCAGGAGCAGGGACATCTGACGGTAGGCCACGGCCTGTGGAGGGGGGCCGAGAGAGAATGAGAAATCGGTTAAAAATCTGCAAAGTAATGTCGCTGAAGACTCCACCCCTGGCCCTGAAAGGTCACCTGCTTGGACAAGTCATCGTAGATGATGAGGCCATGCTTGCCATTGTCCCTGAAGAACTCCCCCATGGAGCAACCGGAGTAGGGGGCCAGGTACTGCAGAGGAGCGGCGTCGGAGGCCGTGGCGGACACCACGATGGTGTACTTCATGGCGTCAGCGTCGGTCAGCCTCTTCACAAGCTGGGCCACTGTGGACCTCTTCTGGCCGATGGCCACATAGATGCAGTAGAGCTTCTTCTTCTCATCTTTGCCTTCGTTGAAACGCCTCTGGTTGATGATTGTGTCAATTGCGATAGCGGTTTTCCTGTTATGGGAAAGAGGAACTTAATTTCTCTTGTGTTTTACATCTGTGTTCTGGAATGTCAAGGGCATCAGATTAATAAGAGCGACTGTATGCAAAGATGACTCATCCCACTGCTAATAAATTAGGCAAATACTGAATACAAGGTTTGCAACTACCTAGTTTTAAAGCGCCAAATCTTAATCTAGTTAACACAGACCACAAGCACATGCATGATTTATCGTCCCCTAAAAGCATATTTTTTTGACAGCATTTACCCAGTCTGCCTGTCACCGATGATCAGCTCACGCTGGCCACGGCCAATGGGAACCAGGCTGTCCACGGCCTTGATGCCAGTCTGCATGGGCTCCTTCACAGAGATCCGGGGGATGATGCCAGGGGCCTTCAGACCCACACGCCTACGGATGCTGGACCCCAGAGGACCCTAAGGAGTAGACAGAATAGGGTTACTGACATGATCAGACCTGATATGCTACGGCTGTAGGGACAACCCTGTTAGCGCTGTATCAGACCTTTATACACTAGCTTTTTAGCTTAGCTTCCACAAATCCTGCCCTACCTTCCCGTCGATAGCATTTCCCAGAGCGTCCACCACACGGCCCAGCAGCTCCTCGCCCACCGGCACGTCCACGATGGCGCCGGTCCTTTTCACAATGTCCCCCTCTTTGATCAGTTTGTCATTACCAAACACCACCACACCGACATTGTCAGGCTCCAAGTTCAGAGACATGCCCTTGAAAAGACATGACATTTATTTTAAACACGTTCATTGACAATGGTCGTTAGACAGAACGGCAGACACTCAAATGTAATAAGGGTTCAGAAACTGTAAATTGAGCCAGAATCTTCACCTTGAGCCCAGAGGAGAACTCCACCATCTCCTCAGCCTGAACATTCCTGAGACCGTACACTCTAGCGATACCGTCACCGATGGACAACACACGGCCGGTCTCTTCCAAATCTGCACTGGTGTCAGCCCCCAGGATCTTCTCCTCCAAGATAGAGGACACCTCAGCTGTACCTGGGGGTTGTGCGGGGCAGCTCATTAAAAGGGGCTATAACCATTTAAACGTCAACATCTGTCAGTTTCTGTTAGTATATTATAGCTACAGAGGAATAAAATGTTGTGTATACATTTACATTTGAGTCATTCAGCAGACATTGATTCTGAGCAAAAACTAAAATTAAGCATTTGTTTTCACATGTCTAAATTCTGAAATACTCCATAAGAACAATGAGGTCTGATCTAATAGATGTCAAGAACTAAAGGTCATTTCTTAAAAAAGTCAAGTCATTGAGCCCCTCCATTCCTTCTATACACACCAGTCTTCGCAGCGAGACATGGTCTGTGTGTGTGGAGGTGATTAACACCTACGCAGGCAGCTGCAACATTTTTAGAAACCTGGAATGAATGAATGAATTAAATCATTAGTTTGTCCAAGACAAATGTAATTCAAATGATGCAAATGCATCTAAAAATGTATTAGAAAAACTACAAAGTGGAGTCAAAACATGAAATACGCCGTTAGCGTAAGTACAGATGTTAGCTCGCAAGTTTGGTTGTCCTTTATCCTTTGACAGTGGGTATAAGGAAAACCTACCATCTAGATTAGGTTACCAATTCTAAAAGACGGTTACTTGCAAAACCATAGAGTTCGACAGAATACCTTAATATATTGTCAGTGGGTCTTAGTGTGGGCTCAAGGGATAACATTTCGTAGGTATGGGATCCTGACCTTCAGAGCATTGCTAGCTGGCAACCTAGCAAATAGCATGCTAAACTTGCTAGCTAGCAGAGCCATTTCATGGAACCGCAGTGAAGTTCAAGTGCGCATAAGCGAATTAAGAAGGGCAAACTAAGTGTCTTATGCTCGATGTGTAAAGACAACAAAACGTAACGTTCTCAAACAAACATCCAGACAGTAAGTATGTCGAGTGGCATGCGTCGTCTTTAACATGGGCGCGTGAAGGTGGCGGCCTGTACCCTTCACACAGATACAGCATTCACATTGAAATGTTTAATTGCGCAATAGAACATATTCTCTCACACACAAATCATTGCAATACTCACAAATCCAGCCCGTCTTGGGAGGCTTCTGGCCAGAGCCGCTGCAACTCTCACGGATAACATCTCTAATTACGAATGTTACTTGTCCTCCACCTGCAAAGACCAGCTAGCTGTACTTGGAGGGTGCCCTAAAGTAACGAGAATGGCCGCAAAATAACCAGTTCTTCTTCTTTTTAACTATCCCGTGCTGACAGCCTGTCATATAAAAACATTACTGCCACCTACTGCACTGGAGTACATTTCTGGAGGTTCCTTCCCAGTTGCTATTTGTGGTGCATCGGCGCCCCCTATGTATCGATCAACTAGAAAAATATACACAGCTTTTTCGCACAACCCAGTGGCGGTTTGTGGTACTTAACATTTCTTAAACCTTCAGAAAACACTGAGCTAGCCATTGACGCTTTGTCAACGAAGCAGCAGCCTCCTACTACCAGTGGTAGCTAGCAAACCTTAGATCCGCGAATGTAGAAGATTGGGACGGATCATCCGCATGGGCTATTTGTCTCTCAAAAACCCAGCGGCAAGATAAGGATCCAAGGATGGTTTTAGTGCATGTCGGATATCTGGTTCTTCCGGTATTTGGTTCAGTAAGAAGTAGAGGTATTTATATTTATTTATTTTTAACAATTAGCTACATGAGCCTTGTTCATTTTAATACCACTGGAACGGCTCGCTAACGCGGCTGAAAGTCTTTAAAATCCATTCCAATATTAGCCAGCTAACTAGCTACATTAGCTAGTAGAGTTAACGACAACGTTGTTGTTGAACAGCGCTTAGCTGGCTAACGTTACCAAACAGCTGTTCAATTCCTTTCTAAAAAAAAACATACGTGAACAACATATTTGCTGTACAATTTATTAGGTACTATGGTTAAATTATTCATTTCACTTTATCTAACGAATGTATTTTATTAAAAAGAAAATCCTAGACCATAACACACGTTTGTTATTCTGGTCGTATTTACTGTAGATAGCTAGCTGGTTAACTAAAAAATATTTTCCCAGACAAACATGTAGCAAGCTGGCTAGTTGTTGTATCTCAGCCAACTAGCTAGCTACAGCTATGTTTAGATGGCGTGATTAAGCGTTGATCGACGAGAGTGTGCTAAACGTTTCGCTATTTTGTATATATTATAGTTAGTCATCTCCGTTTTCGGAAATACCTAAACACACCATAAATGATAGCGATGTAAGGTCAGGCAATGTAGAGTAGTAAGTGAGACATGTTTAAACTTGGTTGAAGGTTAGTTATCTAACGAGAGCTGTGTGCAACGTGCTAGCTAGCACGGTATCTGCAGGTTAGCTTATAGCGAGAACCTATTTAATCGCAGGATGATGTCATTTGAAGATCATCTCCGCTGCTTGCCTAGAGGGCCTGGTGTCCAATTCAATTAAGGATACAATTGTAGCTAGATGTATAGCGACTAATAGACCAAAATAGGTTTAATTGGTTTATTTTAAATTCCAAGCACATCTTCATAACCGTCCTATATATGTAGGTGGCGAGGGTTTTTTCCCCCTAACTAAAAAAAACAAGCTTTCGCTAGCTAGCTACCGTATTTCCACCAGGTGATTATTATTATTTTTTTACCCCACGTACTACTGTAGTGAGTTATTTTCCATTGCTTTAGTACCCAAACATACCATTGCACAAACCATTTAGGACTACAGTCTAGCGTATTAACGTCATACAGTGGCATTAATGATTTCACATTGTGCTTTTATTTCTGTTCTTATTTCCTGTTTCATAGTATCGAGGCTGGCTCTACATTCTGCATTTATCAGATCTTTGTCGTCCCCCCATTGATTGTGTAGCTAATGATCATCTGCTGCTGTGTGGCGTGGCCTCTGCCTGTTCTCTGCATTTAGCTGTATTGTGAATCCCTTCTTCATTTCCTCTTTCCATCAGAAGACAACATTGGTATTTTTAAAAACCCACAGGAATGTATAATTCACCCATAGAGTATTTGAGAAACTAAAAAAATAGCTAACACCTATAGGCTGTAACTTGTCTTTGTCTGTCACGTTGCTGTAGAGTTAACCCATTTTTAGCTCTTGTAGATAATCAAATGAATGTCATTGTGTATCTCCCATTCAGTCTTGATAGACAACATGCTGTAAATTCCTGTTAAGTGGATACATTTTGCATGGGTTCGATTTCTACACTGCTTTACAGAACACCAGAATTTGGCTAATTTCCATATTTTCTCCATGGAAGATGCATTCCACAAATGTGTATGAAATGGTTTTCTAATGCTCCTATCAGCATTCTTCCATGAAATAGTGCAAAACCTTGACATTTATATTTTTATGGAATTTGATCATACACCATTGAGATTTTCACCAATGTGGTCATGTAAGGTATTTTAAAAATGGCCTGCTCATCACAATGCATTAATTCTGGTACACTGCACCTCTTCCAAACAGTCTGTCATAACCGTCTCCATTTGTGTAACCCCTTTGTTCTTTAAAAAAATGTAATCTATGAAACACACTGAAGTACCTGGCCTTCCGCTCACAGAAGCCAAAAAACAAATTGTAATGCTATAATTAGCAGATACACTTTCACTGGTGGTTCATCATTCCCTAATGATCCTACCCACTAACAAAAAGCCAAAATGCTATCCATTTCACAGGGATGCCTATTTCCTGCACTGCTACAGTAAATCCTAGTGGAGTAATAACATTATTTGGTTGTGGTCTCTACCCTTTGTTCTGGTACTTTCAATGCATGGTCACGTTATGATTCATATGATTTTTTTTATTTTTAATTTTTATACATTGAATAGTAAATTCCAATGTAATCTTTAGTAAAGATGTATCCTGCTTTACTGTACTGTGCTGTAGCCAACCACGTCTGCTCATTGGATGCTGCTTTTGTTCTTTTTAACCCTACATGGAGCATGGTGGGCCTTGCCTTCAGTCGATGTTGTTAATTTTTGTTGCATGGTATTTATATTATTATTACAAAAACACAAATTCCACATATATACTAATATTTTTCAATAAAGAATATAGTATTTTTCCTAACCTTCAGTGTGCTTCTTGCTGATTTCCATTTATTGTCTTTACCCCTTCCCCTGGTCCCCACCTGCCCCTCCACCCCACCCACCTCCTCTCCCGCTGTGACAAAGATAGACGATTTCCTGGCCTTTTCTCATCACAAGGCCTGAATGAGTCTATGCCCTGTCATTCATGGTGATTGTACCACAGAGACAATTGAAAGTGCAGTGTCACTGTTGATCCTAAGCATTGGATCAAAATGTACTCTAGTATGGCTCTTTATTCGTGACTGGTCAAAACCTAGCACCACAAATGCTCCTGAAAGTTGTCAAGGTTACAGAACCTTTACTATTTTCCAAGATGTTTTAACACTGCACCTTCAAGTCTACTCTAACTCAATGATCCAAATGGAATGTAGACATTGCCTATTTATCAATTGTAAGGGTTTCATCCGTTTTCATCAAAATTTGTCATTCACTTTTCCGCCAATGTTTTTCTTGTAAGAAAATAGCCTAACTACAGTAGGTGACATTGACAAAGGCCTATCCATATGTCTCTCGCACAATATTCTGCATAAAGCTCAGTGGATAGTGTTGGTTTGAAGTTCTTTTTCTTCTCTTGCTGCTTGAGTTTACACTACTTTTCCACACCATAGAAAACCACAGACTGTGAACTATTCTTTCAAATGTAATATGTTGTCATTTTGCCATTAAGTTTACAATGTAGCATATGCCTTCATGTAAGAAGACTGCCATTCTTATTCACATTGTTATTTCCTTTTAAATATTCAGTCCACGAGTTCGGTAGTATTAACATCTAGCCAGTATATGAGTGATTGGGCTTGAATCTCCTTCTATAGACTCAACAGCAACCTGTTTAGCTGCCAAAAAGCTGTGGTTAGGAAGAAGGAAAAAAAGTACAGAGCTGGCATGCAATGTATTCAAGCTATTTCCCCTGAACCAAGAAATCTACATGTGGGAAAGCTTTGGTTTGCACTGTTTGTCTGAGTGAGAGAATGAGAGAGATTCAGGCATATGGGGTATGCCAGTCAATACACATTTCTGGTTTGCGATGGACAAATGCGTAGTAGGTTTTAAACATTTGCCTATACATTTTTGCTTAGCTGTTGACTAGAAATTGATAAACAGCCATATCCCTGGTATTGGTATTTAACAAAATCTGCTCTTACTCACTTCAGCAGGTAAAACAAATCTAAAAGAAAGGACTTAACAAAATGTCATCACTGATAAATTCTTTGATTATAATGAATACATTATTTTAGTCATTAGAAGTCAAACATCTTTAGAACAGATATTTATTGTCTTCTTACCTTCTGTGGATCAATGAGAATTTCAAGGTTTAGAATTAGTAAAATAATTCTTGCAGCAATTGTGGACTTCTGCAAAAGATAGTAAAGGTCATTCAGACACAGTACAGATTGTGAAACTAGCCTACTTGGTTAAGAGCTTTGAATACACAATGTAAATGCGCGGTCCAAGGCGCGCCCATTGCCGAAGAGTCAGATGCCCAGAGGTGAGAATTCAACCAGAGGGCTATTGTGACACGGTGTCATAAAAGACCATTCAGGTTTGGGAAAATTACAATTTTCCGTGCTGGACTGAGTGTCACTTCAACATACCTCCTTATCCCCCGACGTAAGTTTCACCATAGGTAAGAGTTAGGGCTTTTGTAAAGATCATCCTAAAGCAACACCTTTACACTCCATGTCTCGTACACAATCAATTCTAACGCAGCCTTTCCCTCTCGGGTGTCTGACACGCTGTCATTGTTTCCGCAGGGTCCCACTTTAACCGGCAGCCACAGCCACAGCAGCATCATAGCCATGCTACCTCTTGCCGGCACTTCCAGCTAGGCCCGCAGGCCCCGCTGCCCATTGACTTCCCCATGCCTCACCCAGGTCAGCCCCAGTCTGGCATGAGCCCCCACCTGTCTCCCCCCGGCCACCAGCATCCTCCCCAGCTCCACCCGCCCCTGAACACCCTCCCCCATGCGCCCCAGTTCCAGGAGCTCTCGGCACCCCCTTTCCTACCTCAGGCCTTACACCAGCAATACCTCCTCCAGCAGCAGATACTAGAGGCCCAACACCGCCGCATCATACCACCTTCCAGGTACGGGCACGTGGTTTCTTAGGCCTGCTGGTTAACCAAACTAGTCTCCATATGCTTTAAAAATGCCAGGGTTTGTATGAGGGAAATCTGTAAAGAGTCACCTGTAAGAAAGTAATATATATACTGCAGGTTAAAGGGCAAAGCGGTAGTTCACTCCTACCGGTAGTTGAACCTTGGCATGTGTTTTCATGCCTCAAATTTGATTTTAAAGATGTCCTCCTGTGAAAGTTGAAAAAACTGTTGTAAATCTATGCAAGTATTACTAAAGTACAGTGAAGTGAAGGGGAAACCGTTTGTTTCATGGAGTATAGAACTGTTTTTTATTGTTAGACACCACTGCAAACATCAAGGAGTTAGGCGTGATGGGAATATGTGTTGCTGTTGGTCTTCCTTAGCTTGAGGAACAATAAAGAACAAAATTACAGTAAACAAATAGTTAACAGGTTAAATGTGACAAAAGGGAAACTGGAGCAGGTCAACATTCACAACATGCACATGGTTTCGGTGGATTGCATGGAATATGACATGTGCAGATATCTTTTTCAGTTGTTTTCTTATCAGCAGACGCACCCCAGAGAGGATGCCCCACCAGCCCCACAGACTGAGGCCGGGATACGACTTCGCTCCTGCCCTCCACGTCAACCCCCAGCCAGTGGCCCAGCAGCCTCGCTACCTGGCCGAAGGCACCGACTGGTACATGACACAACCGCTTGCAACCATACAACAATGTCGCTATGTAGTTGAGGGAATAGTCTAGGAAATTAGAGTCAGATGAGCTTCTGAATGCCATTTTTGATGTCTATGTGTACAGTCTGGAGGAATTTGCCTTCTAAACGCGGTTGCTAACTGCCATTAGCATTGGCTGGTGAGACTACCTTTAACTTCCTTTATACTGGATGCTGATACATTAAATATTTTTTCACAAGTTCATCTGACTGTGTAGTAGTGCATAACTCAAATCCTGAACTGTGGCCTCAACCATTGGGCTCATTCACTGTGACTATGGATTGGCTTAATTTTAAATCAGTCACCTCACACCAGGCTTGGTCATCCAACGACAGTCGATACTGAGGTTAAATGGGTGTGTGAATGTATTTAACTGTCTCTTCTCGCCCCTGGTCCTGTGTGGCTGGCCAGGGACCTGAGTGTGGACGCGGGGATGCCCCCCCACCAGTACCACATCCGCCCACTGCCCCAGCACTATCAACACTACCTGACCTCTCCCAGGATGCATCACTTCCCCAGGAACAATGCCTCTGCCCAAGTGGTGAGACCGTCACGACGCTTTCAGTCACTGAACTGAAATGCCATTTTCAATAAACATCGCCATGAAATGCAAAGAGTTCTTCTCAGAAATGAGTTGTTGCAGGTTACTCTCTCCCTGTATGTTTTCCCAGGTTGTCCATGAGATTAGGAACTACCCGTATCCTCAGTTACACCTGCTGGCCCTACAGGGCCTGAACCCCTCCCGCCATGCATCTGCTGTCAGGGAGAGCTACGAGGTACATCCCAGTCACAACTTCAAATCCCCTCAACCGCCATCACACTGACACACCAATCCACATTTTCTCGCTCTCTTTGCCTTTGTCTCTTTCATCTCCCTCCCTCTCTGCCTTCTCTTTCCATCCCCCCTTTCCCCCGCCATCTCCCTCTGTCCGTCTCCCTTCCTTCTCTCTGTGTAACTAATAATGTGGACAGCCTAGTGCCATTTTTCCCTCTCTATTCTGCTGGTTCTGTGCTACTTTTGCTTTCTTCATGTGTTTCATCAGACTAAAATCAGAGCCAAATATTCTGTTTTGTGGACTGTACTACTAAAGTATTCATAAAGTGTCTTGGCCTAAAAAAACACTAAAATCTGCATTTTTTTTTTTTTAAATGGAGACAGTTACTTGTTCCAGATGTTTAACAGTCCTTCTCCATGGGTTGCCTGTAGGAGCTACTACAACTGGAGGACAGGTTGGGCAATGTAAACCGAGGGGCTGTCCAGACCACTATTGAAAGATTCACCTTCCCTCACAAATACAAAAAGGTGAGGACAATGGTCGCATAGGCTGTGTCAGCAACACTTTTACACACCCTGGTAGAGAAAAAGGAATTAGTGCCATTGAACTGAATGGTACAGGTGAGCATTGCTGTCTCGTTTAAGTTCATTGTAAGCTACGAAAATCTCTTGAAAGAATATTGTCTCCTTCAATTCCAAACTGACTTGTTAGTGTGAGATGGTTCTCTGGAATGTTCTCGGTTTAAGACTAGAGATTGCGTTAGACTAGAGTCTAATAGTTAGTATGATTTTAATATAATTTTAATGGTCTGTGAAAGTCATTTTAAATTGCCTTCTGAAGTATATTGTTTATTTGGACATTGGTTCAAAACCGGGTTTATTAGTATATATGTAATATATGTCAAATATAGTATGGGGACACAACTGCATTTGTATTATTTTCCAGCGGATACCCCAGGACCTGAAGCTAGGACTGGAGGATGAAGAATTGGATACAGATGAGAAGTGTACCATCTGCCTATCAATGCTGGAGGACGGAGAGGATGTCAGGTGGGTCTAATCAAAGTGCAAATAGCAGTGTTACTGTTATCGGATGATGGACACCAACAAAAAAACTGTGTAAAGTTTGTGGATGACTGTATATCAGTGGCCATTCATATTAACACTCTTCCGCCTTTGTCCTCCACCCCCAGGCGATTACCCTGCATGCATCTCTTCCATCAGGCCTGTGTGGATCAATGGCTGGCCACCAGTAGGAAATGCCCCATATGCAGGGTGGACATTGAGACCCAGCTGACCCCAGACAGCTGATGCCTCTTCTCCCTGCCCCCGTCCTGAAATACCCCACTGCATCCCTAGGGGGAGCTCTGCCAAACGTCCCCCTTCCCATTCGCATCACTTATGAGCCTGCCTTCTGAGCCAGCCGAAGAAGACAATGAACGGGAAGGGACGAGGGAGGGATCAACAAAGCACACAGCTCAAACAATGGCGAAACGAAAGAGATGGATGAATGGATGGATAGGCAAATGGATGGATAGATGAATGTGTCGATGGATAGAAGATTGGATGGATAACAAATGGATGGTGGAATGTTTGGACAGATATGCCGGGGCTTGATGAGTCTCAATTGGGTTGTGCACAGTAGCATTAGCTTCTCCATACGCCCCCTCAAAGGAGAGATTCTCCATCACACCCTCCAGCATGTGTGTGTTTAGTATGGTTTTGTACATAGACCTATTCTCTACCGCTGACGTGTACGGGGCCTCCCTCCCTGTGGTGAAACCCAAACTCTGAGCTCTGTAAAGCGTATATCTGTGCAAAACATGACGAGATATGAAATCAGCAAGCAGATGTTTCTTGGATTGAGCTTCTGTGGCCTAACGCTTATGGAGTGTAGTAGTCTTGCAATTGATAGGCATTATTTACAAGAGAGTGACAGTGTTGTACAAGCAAGAGAAAAAAAAAATGAAAAAATCCCGCTGAGAAATAAGATGTGTGTGGGGGGGGGGGGGGGGGGGTAAAATACACCTAATAGTCGTACAGGCAGCCTTTAGGGAATGGGGGAAGTGCTAGCTAGGTAGAAATGCCAAGCAAACCGTGGGTTTCCAGTGTAGTACATGTTTGCCATCTTAGTGGATGCTAGAGATCTAAACAGGCATGGCTTCAGTGGTCTGTATTGTGCTGTAGTGAGGCCTCAAACATAGAAGAGGCCCCAGGTATGCATGCTCTATGGCAGGCTTGGGCTGTCTTGTGATTGTGGAGCAGTGGAAAGTCTGCAGTCTCCCTGCATGTGAACCATAAAGAGTACGCCTCACACTCATCCATGGAGTAGGACAAAGTTGCACCTAGATGCTGATCTTAGGTCTTTCAGATTCTAGAATAGTGTCTACGGGCAACTTCTACTCAGAGCCACATCCATAGCACAATCTTATTGGCTGGCACGGGCTGGAGGATGCAGGGTTTGTGTCCTGTGTGTGGAGTGAATACAATGTAATCCTTTTCTAACATATACCAGTACCGTATTGCCTACAGAAAAAGCACATCTGAGATATACAGTACTTACAGCAAAGAACCTTTGTATTTCAGTTACCTTCATTTCAGTCTAGAGTTGCACCCATTGTTTGATACAGGAATCCACTTGGTGTTCCTGGGAGATGTTCAACTAGTAGGCCTTTGTTCCGTGTCCTAGAATGTGTAAGATGGTTCCCAAAATGGTAGTCGTGTATGGTATTTCTAGAACAAATGTAAACTGTTCAGTGATGGAAGCTGTCTTCTCTATATTGTGCATGAATCATATTGGTGTAGTTCACTTGAAAGAGGGTTAAAGGGAGAAAAAGCCATTAGTTTGAATATACCAAACAATTATTCTTAGTATTTTGATTTGTTTTTACACTCTTCATATTTCTTTCTATCAGTTTGAGTGCTCATGCCAATATGGACATTGGATCAAGTAAATCAAAGTCCTTTGTCTATTTTTCTAAATTTTGAAGAAATAGCTGCAATTCTGGAAGAAAACATTTATTGTTGTTATAATGTAGCTTGTGTTTTGTAAATGCACTATAATATGAGGTTGCCTGAAATAGATTTGGTGGTGTGGGGTCTATCTCCTTGTTCTTATATGTCTGTGTTTGGTTACACGTATATTCATGCTTCCTTGTGAAGTCTTGGAGGTTGACTTGAGTGTGTTGCGTTTTGACTTTTCTTTTGTCCACACCCTCCTTCCAAAAACTAGACAGACCAACAAGGAGGGTTGCTACTTCACATAGGATGCTGTGAGTTGAAATGCCTTAAGTATTTAACAATCATAATTTATTACTAACCGGAGCTGTTGCCGTGGCATATTTAATGTCTTTTTTTCCCTCATGATTTTCCAATGTAATCTATTTATTTAGATATAAAACAATGTTGGAGAAAAAATACCTCATTATGCATTGGTTGGTAGGGCTGCTTTGCATGCAAGTTATTTTTCAGAACTGGTCGAGCTTCATTTGGAAGGGTGACTGGTGAGCTGTCTATAGCCAACGTGGTGCTGTTCTTGATTACATTCCATTCAATGTCATTTTGAAGATTCCCTCCCCTTCTCTGCATTGATTTAGTGCATAAACTGTGACTGGGTGCAAATGTTTTAGCATGTAGACCTTCATCATTGCACTGCAAGCATGGCTAAACTAAAAAATATGATACAATTGAATTTTTCATATTTATCCTTAATCATTACCAGTTTCACCATTGGTTTTCATTCTTTTTGATTGACCTCGTTTTTATATTTGACCACATCTGGATGTTGGGTGTCTCCATACAAAGCAGTTGTTTCTCTGGCCCAGCTACTGTATATTCACTCTTCCCATATGAATTAATGCCTGCATTATTAGGTACTATGTATTGCTGGCAAATGCTGTGTTAGTGTGCTTAGTTTAGGGAGGTGGCTGATATGATAAACTTGAGCTATTTACCTACTTTTTTCTGGTGTAATACTAGATTTTGCAGATCTAGGTATTTTAAACCAACCGTTTTCTCTGTGCATTTACTTAATAATAACCACAATTTATATTTATCCTAAACATATCCAATTGGAATGAAACTAACTGGTCTTATTTTCATTTTTCCTGATGTCACTGGCCTTATCCCAGGTTAAGGCCATGGGTTTTTCCTGGTTAGGAAAAGCTCCTGGCCTTACCAGGAGACAATATACTGTCCTTCACAGACAGTACACTGCATTATTACTCCAGAGGAAAACTGGACAGTAGCCATAGTATTATAACTCAAGCTGGTTGAATGGGGAATAAACAGTAGAGTCCTAAAGCACAAGCTTTCTAATGCATGTCCTTCTCAGGTTTTCATATGTGTACATGGGCGTAGCTGTAGATGTGTTTAATATGAGGCTGTACCTTCTTGAATATTACAGATATGTTTCTTTGCTGCTGACAAACCGTTGATTAAACTAACCTGCCAGTGACTAAAGGGAAGTGGCCATGTTTGTACAACACACTGCTGTTTTGCTGTAACCGCGCAATGTTTTATGAGCTGAAGTATTTTATAGACAAAGTAGAAGTATGTATCAATAATATGAAAAGCAATAGCTAAATGATAATGAAGAATAACATGGATCAATGAATATTGTGGAAAATCTTTAGATTCACTTTTGGTGGATTTTGTACTGTATTTATTACTAATGATGCAAAAAGTTGCATAGCTTAACCCAAACTGTTCTGTCTTCTTTTTTATTTATTGTCTTGTATATGATCTTTTTGTATGTGTTTTTCAAATAAACTGCCTAAAATGCAGAAAATACCTAGGTACAGATTACTTTTTTTCAACTGGATAACATTACACTAGAACTGGTAGAAACCTTTATATATATACACTCACCTAAAGGATTATTAGGAACACCTGTTCAATTTCTCATTAATGCAATTATCTTATCAACCAATCACAGGGCAGTAATGCATTTAGGGGTGTGGTCCTGGTCAAGACAATCTCTTGAACTCCAAACTGAATGTCAGAATGGGAAAGAAAGGTGATTTAAGCAATTTTGAGTGTGGCATGGTTGTTGGTGCCAGATGGGCAGGTCTGAGTATTTCACAATCTGCTCAGTTACTTGGATTTTCATGCACAACCATTTCTAGGATTTACAAAGAATGGTGTGAAAAGGGAAAAACATCCAGTATGCGGCAGTCCTGTGGGCAAAAATGCCTTGTTGAAGCTAGAGGTCAGAGGAGAATGGGCCGACTGATTCAAGCTGATAGAAGAGCAACTTTGACTGAAATAACCACTCGTTACAACCGAGGTATGCAGCAAAGCATTTGTGAAGCCACAGCACGCACAACCTTGAGGCGGATGGGCTACAACAGCAGAAGACCCCACCGGGTACCACTCATCTCCACTACAAATAGGAAAAAGAGGCTACAATTTGCACGAGCTCACCAAAATTGGACAGTTGAAGACTGGAAGAATGTTGCCTGGTCTGATGAGTCTCGATTTCTGTTGAGACATTCAAATGGTAGAGTCAGAATTTAGCGTAAACAGAATGAGAACATGGATCCATCATGCCTTGTTACCACTGTGCAGGCTGGTGGTGGTGGTGTAATGGTGTGGGGGATGTTTTCTTGGCACACTTTAGGCCCCTTAGTGCCAATTGGGCATGGTTTAAATGCCACGGCCTACCTGAGCATTGTTTCTGACCATGTCCATCCCTTTATGACCACCATGTACCCATCCTCTGATGGCTACTTCCAGCAGGATTATGCACCATGTCACAAAGCTCGAATAATTTCAAATTGGTTTCTTGAACATGACAATGAGTTCACTGTACTGAAATGGCCCCCACAGTCACCAGATCTCATCCCAATAGAGCATCTTTGGGATGTGGTGGAACGGGAGCTTCGTGCCCTGGATGTGCATCCCACAAATCTCCATCAACTGCAAGATGCTATCCTATCAATATGGGCCACCATTTCAAAAGAATGCTTTCAGTACCTTGTTGAATCAATGCCACGTAGAATTAAGGCAGTTCTGAAGGCGAAAGGGGGTCAAACACAGTATTAGTATGGTGTTCCTAATAATCCTTTAGGTGAGTGTATATACACACAGTGGGGAGAACAAGTATTTGATACACTGCCGATTTTCCAGGTTTTCCTACTTACAAAGCATGTAGAGGGCATCATTGATCATGAGGAAGGTGAGGGATCAGCCCAGAACTACACGGCAGGACCTGGTCAATGACCTGAAGAGAGCTGGGACCACAGTCTCAAAGAAAACCATTAGTAACACACTACGCCGTCATGGATTAAAATCCTGCAGCGCACGCAAGGTACCCCTGCTCAAGCCAGCGCATGTCCAGGCCTGTCTGAATTTGCCAATGACCATCTGGATAATCCAGAGGAGGAATGGGAGAAGGTCATGTGGTCTGATGAGACAAAAATAGAGCTTTTTGGTCTGAACTCCACTCGCCGTGTTTGGGGGAAGAAGAAGGATGAGTACAACCCCAAGAACACCATCCCAATTGTGAAGCATGGAAACATCATTCTGTGGGGATGCTTTTCTGCAAAGGGGACAGGACGACTGCACCGTATTGATGGGAGGATGGATGAGGCCATGTATCACGAGATCTTGGCCAACAACCTCCTTCCCTCAGTAAGAGCATTGAAGATGGGTCGTGGCTGGGTTATCCAGCGTGACAACGACCCAAAACACACAGCCAGGGCAACTAAGGAGTGGCTACGTAAGAAGCATCTCAAGGTCCTGGAGTGGCCTAGCCATTCTCCAGACCTGAACCCAATAGAAAATATTTGGAGGGAGCTGAAAGTCTGTATTGCCCAGCGACAGCCCTGAAACCTGAAGGATCTTGAGAAGGTCTGTATGGAGGAGTGGGCCAGAATCCCTGCTGCAGTGTGTCAAAACCTGGTCAAGAACTACAGGAAACGTATGATCTGTGTAATTGCAAACAAAGGTTTCTGTACCAAATATTAAGTTCTGCTTTTCTGATGTATCAAATAATTATGTCATGCAATAAAATGCAAATTAATTACTTAAAAATCATACAATGTGATTTTCTGGATTTCTGTTTTAGATTCCGTCGCTCACAGTTGAAGAGTACCTATGATAAAAATGACAGACTTCTACATGCTTTGTAAGTGGCAAAACCTGCAAAATCGGCAGTGTATCAAATACTTGTTCTCCCCACTGTATATGTATGTATGTGTATATGTATGTATATATGTAAAGAAAATATAAAACTGTCATTCAAAATATCAGGATAGCTCACTGACAATTAGGGTATTGACATACAGGGACTGTGCATGTAAACAGTGCTGTATCAACTTTGAATGAATACAATCACATACAATGCATGTTGCCAAGTATTATTTATTTATACATAGTCATCTTCACCTAGAGCTCCAGAAAAAATCAAGAGACCAATGCACCTTTTTCTTTCCTTTCCAAAAAAGTCGAAAAGGAAGGTTTTGGGTGAGGAACAGAAGCGTTCAATTTGCAGAGGTCTCTTAATTTTAACCCTTCTGTTCCCCACTAAAAACGTTCCTTTTCGACTTTATTGTAAAGAAAAGAAAAAGGTGCAGTGGACAATTTTTTTCTGGAGCTGTATATTGTGTTTAACAAAATGAAATAGTCAAACATAGAAAATGGTTTCGAATTAAATTAATAAGTCTTCGTGAAAAAACGATCTTCAAAACTCCAAGACATCAACAAAGGGTGCTAGTATTTGGGGTATATCACTCTTTGTGTCTCCCCATCTGCCTTCTGAGGGTCCAACCACTTCCCACACTGGAAGATGGTGGTCACCGAGTTGGCTGTGTTGGTTACCTCTACACACTCCAGGTACCAACCTGAGTTAAGGCTTGATCTGTCATGCTCCACTTTTACCCTCAGCAGCTCCCCTAAATCTAACATTTCCAGAACAAAACGATCGGTGTGTCCCTGCTCAAAAAGGTTTCGGAACTTCTGCTTTAATGGGCGTTTTCCAGAATCCCCATTGGTGCCATATATAGTGATGTAAACATTAGAGTCAGTCCCGGCCCCTTTCATGTCACCGGTGATGACAATTACCTCATATTTAACGGGTACAAGGTTGCGGACCTTGCTGGCAAAGCTCTCAATGGTTTTAAAGCATTCAAATGTTAGGAACTTATCCCGTTTGGCTGCTAAAGGAATCCGGGCATCACAGTGGAAGAAGTATCTGGACCAAAACAAAGAGAAGCATGATGACATGAGAATACATTTTGATTAAAAAAAAAACACTCTTTGTTTCCAGAAGGTCTTACTCACTTGTTACCCAGTTCCTTTTCTGTCACCACTACCTCCAGCAGGTGCCAGAAAGCTTCAGCCTTCACCTTCTTGTTGTCTTTAGTTATGTGCCCCACGCAGATTCCAGCTATGTCACCCACATGCTTGGAGGAAAACTCAAATGTGTCTGTGGCTCCACTGAAAAGAGATGACCACAGGAGATGTCGGTATCAACCTCCTTTTGATCTGTGAACTAAAAGGCACTGTATGGACCGAAGTGTCCTGTAATGAATAGCTTGCTCAAACCAGCAATAAGGTGAAAAACACTAGAATGCCAGAGCCTTAGAAAACAATTGAGGATTCTCGAGGAGCACCAATAAGAACAGAAGGTTTTCTTTGAGGACCTACCAAAGGAATCTCTTTTTCTTTGAAGTATTCTCCAGCAAAAACTCCTTTGAACGTCCCTTCCTTCCTTCCAGTATGATCCACGCGTTCTCCTTGGTGTCCGCGTCATCTGTGTCAGCTGTTGTTATGGCAATTTCATATTCTGGAGAAAGAATACAAAATGAAACTTCAAATTAATGTTCAAGCCAAGATATTAGGTGTGGTGATTAAAAGGAAACATTAACTGACCTAGTAGATCACATTTGTTTATATTAATTCATATGTATGATCAATTTATTAGAATATAAGTGCATAGTAATATAATAACACAACCGTCATTATCCAGTAATGATATCCATTTCATGAGTTAATTGGCTTACTGGTCAACATCGGGGTCAGAGTAGAACTTACTTGTCTTCTCACTAAAGTCAAGGATGTCATTGTTGGCACAGGCCAGCTCTCTCATGATCTGCCCGTCATCTGCGTTCTTGGCCAGCCAGCGATTACATGGGAAACGGAAATTTTGGTCCATGGTCTCATCCTTTACATCGATGTACTCTAAATGCCAACCTGGTGCAGGACCTGAGGGAAATGCAGGTTAGTACAGATTCTCTTGCCTCTACAACTATGACCAACACCTTTTTTCCCTTGCTGGAGATCCTGTGTAAAGAAAACTGCTGTTGTAAAGAAAGAAATCATGAGTTAAAAGGAAAGCATCCCCCGTGTCTTGTCAAAGTCTGGCTGATGCAGACCCATTTCTCACCTTTGTTGTCATGCCACACTCTGACCTTGGACAGCTCTCCCAGGCTGAGGATGTCTTGAAAGCGAAAAATGTCCTTTAACTTCCGCTCAAACTTGTTTCTGTTACCGCTTTCCTTCAATGCCAGTGTGCCAGTGTCCCCGTTCTCCCCAAACAATATCAGGAAGACATTGGCATCAGTACCCGCGCCTTGGAGAAAACAGGAAAGAGGAGATTAAACGTGGTAAAAACTAAACCCAGTGGTGTTCTTCCAAATCTGGAGTTTGGTTCCCATAAGAACCTGTTGGGACCAACCTCCAACATCGCTGGTCTGAACCTGGATGATGTAGGTGGTCCTCTCCACCATCTCTTCATCATCTATCACCGCTGCAAGCTCACAGATCTTAGTTCTTTTGGGCCCTTTGGTCTTCGACAGCCAGTTCTCATATGTAAACACCGACACCTCCTCCGTAGTCGGTTTGTGCATCAGGATCTAGTGGACACGTATCCCAAACAAACCAGGCATTTACACTGACATGTTATTCCTTCAGCAGACAGACACTCTCAGAGCAACCTACAGTACCAGTTTAGAGATAAGGAGACTGAAATAGTACCATCATACAGAATGAATGCTGTACATTTTAGTGCCAACCTTGTCCAGGAACCAGTCTGGGCGACTCCCAGAGCCGTCAATGCGAACACGGATCTTTTTCAGAGGAGCAATGTCATCGATCTCCAGGTTAAACGTGTCCTCTTGGCCTCTTTCAAACCTGAGAGGAGGGATACGTGGTTGTCATTCATGATAGGAAACAGATAAAGGTAGGGTACACCGTACAATAGTCAAATGGACAATGCAATGGATCCCCTGATTTTTTTTAATGGTACACAAGTCCTCTTATTCTTCAAAATAAGTTGAATGAAAACACATTGTCATTTACTGCGATGACCTGGGAACGAGTACATTTAACTGCCATGCTCAGGGGCAGAACATCAGATTCCTTGCTGGCTCTGGGATTCGATCTGCTGTTCAAATGCTCAAACCACTAGGCTACCAGATGGACCTGAAAAGCTGTGACGTCACCTGTCCTCATTCTTGGGCAGCAGCATCTCCTCTGTGCTCCCGTTGGCACCAAACACAGTCAGGAATATGTTGGTGTCAGTCCCTGCTTCCAGGGTGTCGCCTGTGATGACCGTGGCCAGATAGACGATCTGCAGGGAAAACATGCAGCACATCCATGCGTCTTGCATTTAACGTCTAATGAGACAGTTGAATAAACGTCAAGGAAGTCATAAAGGAGCATCCAAAATAGAGTGTACAAAACCGACCATGCATATTGAACACATATGCCTGTCACCTAGTGGTATTCAGTCTATTCATGCCCCAACAAACTCGCCTTCCGGACGATGTTGATGCTGTTGGCATCTAGTACGTTGAATAGTCTGCTGGTGAGACCGTCTCCTCTGTCTTTGGCCAACCAGCACTTGCAAGGGAAGATGTATTGGATGCCTTTGGTTGGAACGGCGACCGACAGCTCATCCACCAACCAGCAGCTCTCTGGGGAGGCCCCATTATGCCCCAGCTAGATAGAGGTTGAGGTGGACATGTCATTGGAAGAGAGATGGAGGCAACCACAAACATCGTTCAAAGTGTTGTAACATACTCATCCTTACCTCCACCCTCTTGATCTCTCCCACGTCTGTTCCATAGCAATGGAAGTGTTCCATGCTCCCTGCGGCAAAACTCTTCTTCCCCTCAGGCAGATCCAGCCACAGCCGTTCCGTCTCAATGTCATTTGGTCCCAAGACAATGACATAGACCCTGGAGGTGGTGCTGGCATCACGGTCCATCCCAGTGGACACGGTGAAGTGGTAGGGAATCACTAACCAGCAGGAAGGAGAACATCCATACATTGTTTTATATGGTCCCGTCGTGTAATGAAGCAAGGTCTCAACCGAAGTCCTAGTTTACCTGGACCCTCCTCTACGACTGCCTTTTTCTTCTTCTTCTTCTTGTTTGCGTTCTTGTCCAGCCCTATCCTGGCCATCGTGCTCTTTGTGTTTATGTTGCTGTTCCTCTCACCCTCATAATCCTGGAAAGGGACGAGACAACCTATTTGAACAGCTTTTCCCAGCGGTTTGTTTGTTAGCAGGGATTCTTTGTTTTAGAACCACTTAGGTAACTACAAAACTGCTTTCTCTTCTCTACTTAATTCAACATTTTCTCCATTCCCACTCCACTGTCTCTGCGGACAACTGTGTCAACTATTTTAAAAAGAAGGATGATGACATTCACCATTATATCTCTCAGAATAATCATCTTGACAAGTCAGGCTTCAAGACAAGACTTACAGAACAAGACGAATCTTAGGCTGCTGTGCTCTGTGTCGTGAAGGCTCTCTTACACACCAAAGACTTTCTCTCCTCTGTTCTCAACCAAATAGATCTATCGACCGCCTCTGATCCTCCATTCTACCCCCTCAAGACCAGCTGTAAGGCTCTGCACACTCTTGGATTGCATCATACTTGGCAGGTAGCTTGTACCAGGTAAGGTGACGATGATCTGTGTCTACACCACTCCACAAGCTCTAACTACAGGTGTCCTCCAAGGCATGCTTCTAGGCCCTCCTCACTTCTGACACATTTTGGGTCTCCCTCCCAAAATGAAAATAACCTTGGCACTCTAGAGAGAACCTTGTAGTTCTCTGCAAAATATCCAAATGGTAGCTCACTCCTGAAGGTTTATGCTATTCAGAAAGTGCATCTGTCCTACTTCAGGCAGTCTTCACATCCTCCCAAGTCAAAAAAAGCAGTATTAATCTGTAACAATTTAAGTTGTAGTTTATACACTAAATAGTGTTAAAACAGTATTTAACAACGTAAATAGGATTTAGATAGTAATAAGTATATTTCATATGTGTCCAGCTCCTGCCAACGACAACACCATCCTTTCCACTGATGCTGCTATGACAGCAGAGTCACTTATAACTCCTGGGAACGGTTACCATGCCAACCCGGGTTTAAACTCTTGGCCCACCTGCCCATCAACTAAAATGTTGCTCCCTACAAAAGTCTATCTCAAATAAGAGCACACAAAGTCCCGCCCCCAACCCAAACAGAATAATAACAATTGCTTTTTTCTTTACTCACTGACTTCGCTGATAACATTCATTGAGAACAACTTAGTAACTGTGGATGTGATAGTTTTTTACTGTATAATGGGTTGACTTCAGTCTCCTTATCTTAAAACAGGTACTGTAGGTTGCTCTGAGAGTGTCTGTCTGCTGAAGGAATAACATGTCAGTGTAATTGCCTGGTTTGTTTGGGATACGTGTCCACTAGATCCTGATGCACAAACCGACTACGGAGGAGGTGTCAGTGTTGATATATGAGAACTGGCTGTCGAAGACCAAAGGACCTAAAATGACTATGATGAATGCACCGCCTGTAAGTCACTCTAGATAATAGCATCTGTTAAATTACTTAAATGTACTGTACATGTAATCGTGTGTAGAAAAGAATGCTTAATGTTTCACTGCCACAACCCCTCTTTTCCTGCCACAACCCCTTTTAAAATGTCGTGCACAGCTTGACGTTGGAGAGTCTTATCTTTAATTTATGGAACATTTCAGCTAATAGCTTCAACGATTTGAAAGCTCGGGCCAGATTCATAGGAATATGAAGCGGTCTGGAGTAGCTAACCACTAAATAGCTCTTGACATGGTTTTTAGGGGCTTTACATTCCCCCTATGAAACAATCTAAGGACCCTTGGGATTGTACCTTCACGTAGAATGTTCTGTCAATGCGTTTGTCCTCCTTCTTCTTGGAGAGCCACCGCTCACACAAGAACATGTACACCTCCTCTGTTTCCAGGTCTACCACCTCCACCTGGTCAAGGTACCAGTCTGGCCCCAGAAAGTCTGAATTGTCGTGGCGGATACGGATCTTAAACACCTGGCCAAGATCCACCGCCTCAATGGAGAATTTATCTACCTAGGAAAAAGTCAACAAGAACCCAATAAGTCAAATTTGTTTGGATGCAATAATGGACTGAAACTGGCTTAAAGGAATTAAGACCCAATCCTCCATTACATGAAGTCACCCAAATGAAACAGCATAGTTTTATGTCCACTAAATGACATGGTAAACTACAGTATTGGTGATAACTGCAACCTTATGTAACGTGTTACCAGATGTCAACACGTACCGCTCCTCTTTCAAACTTGTTGCGAGTGCTCTCGGACTTGCTGAGTTTGCGTTCCCCTGTGTCTCCCAGGTCACCGTAGATAGTGAGAAACACGTTGGCATCCGTCCCTCCTCCGTACATGTCCCCCGTTCTCACAGACACCACATAGGTGTGAGCTAGAGATCGCCACAGAGCCGTTATCATGTGTGTTCAGTGTCACAGAACTGGAGGCAGGATATGTCTTATGTGATGGCGGAGGCAGCTGGGGACCTACTTTCAAGAGCGTCCTCCACCTCTACCTCTGTTCGTTTCAGTTTTCCTTCCTTCAGCAGTTTCTCTGTGATGATGTCAGATGGGACCAGCTCTCTCACCGTCTCCCCGTCGTCCTCTGACTTGGCTAACCAGCGCTCACATGGGAAGATGGTGGTCTCCGAACCCTGAACAGTTATGGGGAGCCATATTGGAAAGGTGTTTGATTAATTAATAGTTTAAAAAAAGGAAATTGTCTGATAGGACTGAATGGTGAACAATGTGTAGACTGCTATAGGTCAAGCTGGTTCACTAACCTATTATTGCAGATATATGAAGCAGGAAGAAGAAACAACATATTGAAACAAGCCATAGCCCATTCAGTGAATGGGAGGGGTTCAATGCAGTGCTTCCGTACCTTTCCCTTTCGGAGCAGGCGTCGGATCTCTACTCTGTCCAGATGCCAGCCTGGGTTGGTGCCGCTATTGTCGTGGCCAATACGGATCTTCTCTATGACATCCCCAACATCCTCCAACTACAGGCACCAACATCAGAGCACCTTTGATTAAATGCCAACCACTCTAACATTACATCTTGGCATTGACACTTGACACTGTATGCATTTTTATTCATAGGCAATTGCGAATTGTTTGCACATTTTTATAGAGAGGAGCGCACAAACCTCGACTATAAACATATCCTCAGCTCCTCTCTCGAAGAACATCCTTCTCTCTCTCTTGTTGACACACAGGGATTTCTGTTGTGTGCAAAGGGCCTTCTGACCATACAGAACTAGGAAAACGTCTGCATCCGTCCCGGCGCCAAACACATCGCTGGTGTATGTCTTGATCTCGTAAGGAACAACTGAAAAGAGTCAGGAGAATGCCTGATGTCACTATTGTGAGTCAGTCAGTGTCCTGGTGATCTGCGAATGAGCTGAGTACACTAACTCAGTGATGGGCACTAAACCAAATTCATCCTGATGTTCCTTAACGCTTTGGAAGGTCCCTAAACACTCAACATCATACTCCATTCCAGTTTAAACATTAAAAACCACAACTTACATGGCACATAGAGTTCGGTCTGTAGCTCATTGGGGTACAGGTCTCTCACAATGGCTCCGTCGTCCTCGCCTTTATCCAGCCAACGGCCACACGGGAAACAGAGTCGCTGGCCCAGAGACGGAGCGTCCACCTCCACCCAGTCCAAAAACCAGCCGGGAGAGCCGCCTTGGCACCACACAGAGACACAGAGGTCACGAGGTCACGGGGGTTTCAGGGCGCAGGGATACTCGTTCCCATGGGCGCTCCATGAGGTCTCACCTGAGTTGTCATGTCCGATGCGTAGCCTCTCCAGGTCGCCCAGGTCCACAGCTTCCACGGTGAACTCCTCCACCATGCCCTTCTCAAACTTGTTCCTGTGGTTCTTACAAGCCTTCAGGTTGATTATCCCTGGAACCAGCGTAGTCACGAGTGTGGCAATGGGAAAATTAGTAATTCACAAATGCTGTTTTCATTGTACCACATGTAACGGCATTTGGCAAAATGAATGGAAATGTGCGTCAGCAGAAGTATAAAATGTATGCTGTTACTCTGGATAACATGGTCAGCTGAATGACGCACATGCAGATTGTAAATGTAACACAGGCCACCTATAATAGTGATTATTCCATAGCACCTGTATCATCTTTTGCACCATACAGGATAGCAAAAACATTGGCATCGGTCCCAGCATGTTTCTTCTCTCCTGTCTTTATTTTTAGGGTAAAAGTTGTGGACATGGCTGCAAGACAACAAGCAAATAAAATAATTTATTTTTTACTTGATGTTTTCATAATACCTATTGAAGTTGTTATAAGCATTAATTATATAATGTGAATCATCCAAGAAACGAGTATGGTAACCTTTTTGCTCCAGTCCCAGCGTGGCTGCCCCTGTCCCCTCCTCATCCTCTTCCCTCTTCATGAAGGCTTCGTCCACAGGCACAAGCTCCCTGGCGATTTGTCCATCATCCTCATCCACTGCCAGCCAGCGGTTACATGGGAAGTAGTACCTTTGTCAAGAGAGGAACCTTTTAGTCACGCTGTCTTGGTGAACACAAGAACACTTTATACTCAATGCTAAGGCACTAATGACATCCTTTGAGTCAGTCTCACAAATTAAATTCTATGAAGTGTAATTTCTTTAGGTATAACATCTTGGATCTGAGTAACGTGTCAGTGCTTAGCTGTTTTGTTGCTGAAAAGGCAATTGACTTTCAATCTTTTTACATTTTTTACAGGAATGTGATTTTACAAAATAAATATTAGTTACATTCAAACTTTCATATTAGTTACATTCAAACATACAATCCAAGTACCATCAGTGTAATGACTAATGGACAAATAGCTGATGTTTAACATGGTTTCATGAGAATCACCTGAATATAGCCAGAATATGGAATTAACAAGAGAAGGTGACTTGGGTATTGGCGAATCTCGACTGTCTATAGTGGCCTCTTCTTATTAGACTACCACACCCAACCACAACTTACGTGGTGTCGTCCTTGGTGTCTACTATCTCCACGCGGTCCAGGTACCAGGATGGATAAGACGAGGTGTTGTCATGGCGAATGCGTAACTTCCTCAGAAGACCCAGCTCGATGGCTGTTATGTTGAAGACATCCTCCTGCATAACAACAGTAGCAGTGACAAAGAGCCTGGTGGTAGTTTAAAAACAGGATACCACCTACACAGTACCATACAGGATACCACCTACACAGTACCATACAGGATAACACCTACACGGTACCATACAGGATACAGGTTACCACCTACATGGTACCATACAGGATACAGGTTACCACCTACATGGTACCATACAGGATACAGGTTACCACCTACATGGTACCATACAGGATACAGGTTACAACTTACATGGTACCATACAGGATACAGGTTACAACTTACATGGTACCATACAGGATACAGGTTACCACCTACATGGTACCATACAGGATACAGGTTACCACCTACATGGTACCATACAGGATACAGGTTACAACTTACATGGTACCATACAGGATACAGGTTACAACTTACATGGTACCATACAGGATACAGGTTACCACCTACATGGTACCATACAGGATACAGGTTACCACCTACATGGTACCATACAGGATACAGGTTACAACTTACATGGTACCATACAGGATACAGGTTACAACTTACATGGTACCATACAGGATACAGGTTACCACCTACATGGTACCATACAGGATACAGGTTACCACCTACATGGTACCATACCGGATACAGGTTACAACTTACATGGTACCATACAGGATACCACCTACACGGTGCCATATAGAATACAGGTTACCACCTACATAAAGGTTTCTTCAGCTGTTCCTGTACATTCATTTGTAATTTAAATCTCTTAGTGGACACTCCAAAGCAATTTACACTGAGTGCGTATGTTGTAAAACACACTGACATCCCCCATGGGAATCAAACCCACAGCCCTGGTACTGTAAGCACCATACTCAACCCACTGCACCACACATGGCCTGTCCTGCTGTAGTAAGAACTAGTTTGACACAACGCTGGTATGCACCAGATGAACAGAAGCCTTGACTAAAGATCTCAAAACTCTCATATCTCTGCCATGATGCCTGCGTAATGCAATCTACTCATTCAGTAAATAAGGTCTTCAGCAACTGTCAAAGATTCATGACATGAGGTCACACTCGCCTGATCCCAGGAATAAAACTCATTGCTCGCGGATGTGTTCTCCTCTTTGTTCCAAAGAGCCAAAAGTTAATATGAATTATTCACCGGTTCACATTATGTGACGAGTAAAAGTACACCTACGCTAAGTCTAATTTGAATAACAGGATACACGCTATCAGGTTCGTTATTGTAGCGCAAGACAGGCTGACAGGTTCAGTGACTTTGGCGACTGCTTCCAGCTACTCTCTGTCACAGATAGCCTACTGGACCTCATGTAATCCCAGAGAAACATGACGAGCAACAGCCTGCATGAAGGCTCTTATTGCTGAATGTGCTTGGCGCCTAATTCTTGATTTGTCAAGGGATATGTAAAGCAAATTAGGGCATTGTGGTCTGTGCCTGGGTAACAGTATTAAAGCAAAACTGTAATATCGCACTTACAGTCAGATCCTCAAGTAAAACGAAAACAAGGAACCTGGGAGAAGTCAACCTAATAGGGCAGTAAATATACCGAGGTTTTCTAAGAAAAGCAGTGCTTGACTACAGTGGGCATCGAAATCGTGTAAGAGCTATTGTTTTCCTGCTGAAGTCATTGCTGACCCGCTTCTCACCTGCCCTGCCTCAAATTTGTTAAGGTTGCCGGACGTCTGGAGGTACCGCTCCCCAGTGTCCCCGTTCTCCCCATAAATATTGATGTAGACGTTGGCATCAGTCCCGGACCCTTGCATATTCCCGGTGAAGACGCACACTTCATAGACGTTTTCTATGGAACAATACAAAGGGAAGGTAATTCAGACTTCCACCAGGAATGAGATATGTTTCAGATTTTACTGCCTTAAATACTTTCCCCCTAAACATCTAAACAACCTACTCATAGCAGTGCTGCTATGGCCTTTGGGGGCCCTTAGCTACATTTGCAACCGCTTATATCACTTATGCCTAGAACCGTCTCCGCTCCGTGTAATATAATATCACTCCAAGTCATAACTAGGGGTAATCAATGTATCCTCATATTGTATGACTAAATGTTCTCCCTTTAAGAATGTTAATGAAGTAAAAACTATTTAATGTCATAATCGCTAAAGGGTGAGAGATTTCTAGGGTACTGAGATTTGTTTCACACATAATTGGCCAAGAGAAGCAAGGTTTATTTCTTGTGCACCAAAAAGCACAAATCTCGATAACACACTTAAAAATATTATAATTATCTTTTTTTGTAGGATATTGTGAAAAGTAGACACTTTCTACACATGCAAATATTACCATTAGGAAGAGTAATTTTGTAAATTGTCACATTCTGATTCGGATCTATTTCCTCGAAACAAAAATGACATTGATATCTCCTCTCCTATCCAGTACCTTCCAAGTCCTCTGCATCCTCAGGCAGCAGCTCTACCACCAGCTCCCTGTCCTCTTCCCCCCTGGCCAGCCAGCGGGAGCAGGGGAAGGAATACGTCAATACTATCTCCTGCATCACCTCCTCAGTCTCTTCCTCCTCCTCCTGAGAACAAAATAGAATAGAACGTATTGAGACAGTGAAATTAAACAGTTCAAAGCAATTTCAAGAAACCTGGGGGAAAATATATTAGAATGACTTTCCTTCTCATCCTTCTTCTTTTTCTTCTTCTTTTTCTTCTCTTCCTTTTTCTTGACCTTGGTCACCATGCCCATGATCAGGTGTTTGACATCTACCTTCTCTAGGAACCAGCCGGAGCCCATCCCAGCACCGTCATGACCGATACGCACCTTGAAGATCTTTCCTACGTCTCGGCTTTCTATCTACAGGAAAATGGTCAGGACAAAATCTTGACAGTCTTAAACCGTGATCTCTCTTTATGTAGCCGCACTTCTGCATAATGATCCCTACTGAATACAATAATGAAATACTGTCCCTGGTGAGAACACACTTCTAAAGGTGTCATGCTATTAAACCTTTTAGTTACCTGTGTCAAATATTTGTGTCCATAGTGACATTGTATGATTTCAATAATGTTAGTCTGTCTAAAACAACATACAAAATCCACAGACAAAAAGCCTTGACAGGATACTTGACAATAATTACCTTGAATATTTCAGTAGATCCTCTCTCAAAGTTGTTGGACCTGCTGGCCAGAGTGATGACATCTGTCTTGCCCTTTTCACCGTAGATCTGGATGAAAACATTGGCGTTGGTCCCAGCAAAACTCACATCACCCGTCACAACTGTTATCTCATAGTTGATCACTGAAAGGCAAGACGATACAAACATAATTGTACTATAGCAGAACACGCAAAAAATGCACAGCCTTAGAACAACCTAATCCCTGTGAGTATATCCTCATAGTATGATTCATTGCTTACTAAAAATAAAAAGGGAAACCCATAGTTGTGACATGGATATATATCAGGGTGTATGTAAGTGGTTACATTGTTCAATGTCCAGAATCTCGCTGGGGTAGATCTCCACCTCCGTCTTGCCGTCTGCCTCGTCTTTACTGAGCCAGCGGTGGCTTGGGAACATGTACTGGTACCCATGGACTGGCACCATGATCTGGACACTGTCCAGGAACCAACCAGCATTCATTCCCTCGTTGGTGTGACCAATCAACATACGGTTGATCTAGCAAAGTAAAGAAAATACACACTGTGCGTGAATCTTGGTGCAACATTTAAACGAGTCCGACTCATGTGCGAGCAATCTCAAAGATTTAGCTTTCCATGAAAAAGGTGTGAAATGCTTTCATGTTTTTGAGAGATTACACCTCAGCAGAAATAAAGAGAGCATAGCCTCTACGCCTAAAATGGAAAACAGGAAGGCTACTGTTACTGTACCTGTCCGATGTCAAGAGTCTCCACAGTGAACACATCTACCCGGCCCACCTCAAAGTAGTTGCTCAGGTTGTTGTCGGAGACCACCAGCATCATCTTACCGGTGTCCGCCTTCTCCCCGTACAGCTTCACAAACACCCTGGAGTTGGAGCTGGCCCCACTGATGTTGCCGGTCTTCACTGAGATGTGGTAGCTCACGTCTAGGAGACATGACTTAGGTTCTAGTTAACCAACATTTGTTCATTCACTTGGCAGTCACAAAACCACTATCAAAATGTTTCAAACCCATTTAATATGGTGTCATTAAGTGAACTGAAACCTCCTTAGAACAACTTAAACATCACAGTGAGTTGAGGAAAACTCCCCACAAAGTCTTACTGTAAAGACGCTGTCCATCTGAAAAAGGAACTAACTCCCGAACAATCTGTCCGTCATCCTCATTCCGATCTAGCCATCTGAAATGTGTACAAGAAACATGGTTGACTTAACTCATACACTCCCTGACAACCAGACACCTTTGCCATCATCTTCCCCAAAGTAATAGCTCATGTGTCTTGAATACACACACAGCTTCATTGCATTTCCAGTGGAACGCAGCTTTTGATTTGCAGTACTGCGTTGCAGGGGTAGATGCAGTGCGCTCAGTTCAGTGCACGTGTTGGATTTATCCATCTTATTCATTGTGTTGTATGAATAAATTACTTGGAAATGATAGCAACAGGTGAATGTAGAATTTACACTGATCAGCCATAACTTTATGACCACCTGCCTAATATTTTGTAGGTCCCCCTTTTGCCACCAAAACAGCCCTGACCCTTCGAGGCATGGCCTAGACCTCTGAAGGTGTGCTGTGGTATCTGACACCAAGACGTTAGCAGCAAATATTTTAAGTCCTGTACGTTGCGAGGTGGGGCCTCCATGGATCTGACCTGTTTGTCCAGCACATCCCACAAATGCTCGATTGGATTGTGATCTGGGGAATTTCCTGAACCATTTTTTCTTTGTGGCAGGACACATTATCCTGCTGAAAAAGGCCAATGCCATCAGGGAATACCGTTGCCATGAAAGGGTGCATATGGTCTGCAACAATGCTAGGGTAGGTGATGCGTGACAAAGTAACTTCCACATGAATGGCAGGACCCAAGGTTTCCACGCAGAACATTTTCCAAACCATCACACTGCCTTCGCCGGCTTGCCTTCTTCCCATAGTGCATCCTGGTGCCATGTGTTCTCCAGGTAAGCGACGCACACGCACCTGGCCATCCACGTGATGTAAAAGAAAACGTCATTCATCAGACCAGGCCACCTTTTTACATTGCTCCATGGTCCAGTTTTGATTCTCATGTCCCCATTGTAGGCGCTTTTGGCAGTGGACAGGGGTCAACATGGGCACCCTGACTGGTCTGCGGCTACGCAGCCCCATACGCAACAAAATGCGATGCACTGTTTGTTCTGACACCTATCAGTTCCAGCATTAACTTTTTCATCAGTTTGAGCTGCCGTAGCTCGTCTATTGGATCGGTCCCCACGTGCATGAATGAGCCTTGGCCGCCCATGACCCGGTTCATCGCTTTTCCTTCCTTGGATAACTTTTGATAGATATTGACCACTGCAGACTGGGAACACCCCACATTTTTGGAGATGCTCTGACCCAGTCTAGGCATGACAATTTGTCAAAGTCGCTCAGATCCTTACGCTTGCCCATTTTTCCTGCTTCTAACACATCAACTTTGTGGACAGAATGTTCACTTGCTGCCAAACAGGTGCAATGATAATGACTATCAGTGTTATTCACTTCACCTGTCATTGGTCATAACGTTATGGCTAATATGTTGCACACAATACCCAGATGATTAAATTTGGTGGAGTGATGCTGTAGGTGTGATCAAGGTGTTACAGACATTCCATGACTGTCCCAGGTCACACAGTCCACACGTTACCTTTATAATACCACGTCCTTTGTCTTACCTGCGGCATGGGAAATCTACAGCTTGAGACTCAGCCTGTCCCTCGTCCCTGACCAACACTTTGTCTAAGTACCAGCCACAACCTCCGCCCCGCCCATTGTGTCCGATTCGCACACGCTGCAAGATCCCAATCGACACCGCTTCAATGATGAACTCATCCATCTGAATCACAAAGAGAACAAACAAGGGTTTTGGAGAATCGATAAAGGCCAATGTACGTGAAAAAACCTGTAGATTCATAATTTAGCATGTAGAGTAAACAGCCTGTAGTGGATAGTATATTATAGTCCATGGATACATATTAAATTCCCAGAGGACTCACGCTGCCCTTTTCAAACTTGTTGACGTTGTTTTTGCAGTTGATCAGCGTGCGTTCCCCTGTGTCCCCAAGGTCACCAATGAGGTTGAGGAAGACGGTGGCGTCTGTCCCGCTACCGCTAACGTTCCCAGTGCACACGGTCACGCGATACTTGACCACTACAACAACATCACAACATTCACACTGGTCACACAATACTTGACCACCACAACAACATCACAACATTCACACTGGTCACACAATACTTGACCACCACAACAACATCACAACATTCACACTGGTCACACAATACTTGACCACCACAACAACATCACAACATTCACACTGGTCACACAATACTTGACCACCACAACAACATCACAACATTCACACTGGTCACACAATACTTGACCACCACAACAATATCACAACATTCACGGTAGTTGGCTTGCATATAGTGAAACAATCCAGTATAGTGTTGCATATAGGGAAACAATCCAGTATAGTGTTGCATATAGTGAAACAATCTAGTATGGTGTTGCATATAGGGAAACAATCCAGTATAGTGTTGCATATAGGGAAACAATCCAGTATAGTGTTGCATATAGGGAAACAATCCAGTATAGTGTTGCATATAGGGAAACAATCCAGTATAGTGTTGCATATAGGGAAACAATCCAGTATAGTGTTGCATATAGTGAAACAATCCAGTATAGTGTTGCATATAGGGAAACAATCCAGTATAGTGTTGCATATAGGGAAACAATCCAGTATAGTGTTGCATATAGGGAAACAATCCAGTATAGTGTTGCATATAGGGAAACAATCCAGTATAGTGTTGCATATAGGGAAACAATCCAGTATAGTGTTGCATATAGTGAAACAATCCAGTATAGTGTTGCATATAGTGAAACAATCCAGTATAGTGTTGCATATAGGGAAACAATCCAGTATAGTGTTGCATATAGGGAAACAATCTAGTATAGTGTTGCATATAGTGAAACAATCCAGTATAGTGTTGCATATAGGGAAACAATCTAGTATAGTGTTGCATATAGGGAAACAATCCAGTATAGTGTTGCATATAGGGAAACAATCCAGTATAGTGTTGCATATAGGGAAACAATCTAGTATAGTGTTGCATATAGTGAAACAATCCAGTATAGTGTTGCATATAGGGAAACAATCTAGTATAGTGTTGCATATAGGGAAACAATCCAGTATAGTGTTGCATATAGGGAAACAATCCAGTATAGTGTTGCATATAGGGAAACAATCCAGTATAGTGTTGCATATAGTGAAACAATCTAGTATAGTGTTGCATATAGTGAAACAATCCAGTAGTTGTGAAGATGAAAAAGTAAGTACACCCCCTGGAAAACTGTCTTTTCATAAACTACAACCAAATTTATTGATAAAGGTTACCCAATATAACAAATCACAGTAAAAAAATTATAACGTTGAAACATATGTTATTATCCTGGCCAGCAGGTCCAAGAACTTTGAGAGAGGCAGGATTTTAAGGATTTATGGTCAAGTATCCCATCAAGCTTTTTTGTCTGAGTACCTAGTATGTTGCTTACAAATGGCTTTGCAACCCATCCCAGGCCTGGTCATCTATCATCCTTCTTCTGAGGGCCTTTGTTACGTCTTTTGATCTTGGCATGAATTATTACTGCACACCCTCTGGTTAATGCCAAACAAAACCAAGTTTCTAATCTTTAAGTTACTCTGCCCCTCTTTTCGTGATAAATTCCCGCCATGTTTTGTTACTGTAAAGGTAGGGGTGTACTAACTTTTCTTTGTGATTGTGATTAATTGCATAAAAGTTACTTTTTGTGTGATTTCTTAAATTGGGTTACTTTAATCTTTGAAGGTGATTGGAATTGAACTATGATATCCAGTCAAGTGTCCAAAAAAAAAGCCAACTTTCCAGGGAGTGCACTTTTTCACATGAATGTCCATGCAAGCATGTTTGCATTGGATGAAACCAAGTGGTAGATTATACTTGAACATACCAGGTAGGGGCTCAGCAATCAGCTCTCCAGTGGAAGGCAGCTCTCTCACCAGCTCGTTATCATCCTCGTTAGAGTCCAGCCAGCGCTCACAGGGAAATGTAAACTTCTCTTTTGTCAGCGTCTTCATCAGAGATACCTACAGAAACATCAAGCCAGTCAGAAGGCACATTTCTTGTCCAATTTACTCTGTCCAAACGGGGGGATGTATGAGGGCTCATTTGAGACACAGAGAAAATCCCATTGTGAACATGAAGCTTTCATAGTCAAACTTTTTCCCCCTGATGTTTTCATTAGCTCACCTTGCTCAAATGCCACCCTGCAAAAGGGCTTCTCTTTTCATGCCAAATGCGAAATTTGGTTAGCTTCCCCAAGTCAGGTAGCTCAACCTGTGTTGAAAAACACCCCAATCATTAGACAGTCATTTTGTCTACTTGTCTGTCTGTCCAAATCCAAATCCATTCGTCTGATCCATTCCTCTGATCCATTCATCTATAAATCCTAAAGATTTAATACTCACAATGAACTTATCCACCTGACCCTGTTCAAAATTGTCTGTTTTGTTGTCCAGTCTCATCTCATCTGACTTGCCCTTCTCCCCATAGACCTGGAAGTAAACCGCTGCGTCTGTTCCTGCGCCAGGAAGGTCAGATGTCCAGATCCACAAAGACCAGGGGTGCTCTGAAGGAAACCAGACCAACATTCAACAGACACACTCTGGGTCAACTCCCCACACTCATAGATACTGGATGGTTGTAATTGTCATTCGATGTGTTATGGGATGTTTACATTCCACTGAGAATGGGAACTGGCAGTTTGGCAACCATAGGCATATTTTTTTTGATTCACTACACATGGGGCTGTATGTGAACAGGTCATGACGGCATTAAAGAATCTGCATGCTTGATAATGTAATGAGAATGTAAGTGATGCTGCTTACTCTTCTGTCTCTTCTGTCTCAGTGACACCATCTCGTAGAGCTCTCTTTCTATCAGGCCATCTCCTTCATCCTCATCCAGCCATTTGCTGCAAGGGAAGGTCTGCTCGAACCCTGTGAATGGACAGAACACCACTACCTGAACATAGACACACACACACATTACACACAAACACACACACACACACACACAGACACTGTTAGACACTGTTTACTGGACATGGAGTTTGATGCCAAACACTCACTGTATTTTAAATGAATTATTATCATAAAATGATGTGTGTGTTTGTTTGTTTGTGTGCGCATGTACACCTTCTCGCAGTACCATCCTGCGCTGACCCCTTCATTGTCATGTCCAATGGTGACTCGACTGAGGGGGCTGAGGAGAGCAGCTATCTCCACTATAAAGATATCCGTCAGGCCACGTTCAAATCTACCCCCTTCCAGGAAAATCTTGGGAAGAGACCAGGTACAAATGTTCATGCAAACACTTTCAAAGTTACTTTCACTCTTTCAACAAATACCAGTGAAGAAAAACAAGGCAGCCATTTTGATCAATTGACATCAAAACCACATTCTATGGTACCGGATGCGTGGCTTTACCTTGCCACTGTTCTTCAGGCCCTTGGAGCCGTGCATCAGGATGTGGATCTTGGAGTTGGTGCCAGCGCCTCTGACATTCCCTGTAACCACCTGGATGTTGTACATAATACCTGGCCGGTACAGTTACACGTCAGCCAACCTGACCCTCTGCCAACTCACCACTTCGGATTCATTTAGCCAGTTACAGAAAGGGCCCACAGGGAATATGTACCAAATGAAATAATGTATAGGGTAGAGTCTGGAATAGATGTCAGGAGGGTCTGATGTATTGTTCTCTTACTGCATGTTTTTCCTTTTAAGATAATGAATCATTGCAGATGTTGTAGCACTAAATGTGGTGACAACTGTACTGTGAATATTTTTTAACCTTTTGCTACTACTGTTCTACATACTAAATGTTCTACATATTACTTGTTATCAACAATAAATCTATAAGAACACTTGATAATGTAAATATACTCAAACAGTGTACAGTGTACTGTCTTGCTGTTTCAGTGGTCATTTAAACCATTCTTTGCTCTTTTCATACCTGTGGGCTCACTGCCTCCAACCAGGATGTCCCTCTGAATCTTCCCATCGTCCTCGTCGATGGCGAACCAGCGATTGACAGGGAATTCATACAAACACTTATTTCCCATGTCATCCAAGAGTACCTGTGGGGAGAGGACATGGGGAAATATACTGTATATACACTACAGTTCAAAAGTCACTACTGTTCAAAAGTTTGGGCTCTCTTAGAAATTTCCTTGTTTTCATCCAACGTTTTGTCCATTAAAATAATATCAAATTGATCAGAAATATAGTGTAGATATTGTTAATGTTGTAAATGACTGTTGCAGCTGGAATATCTACAAAGGCTTACAGAGGCACATCATCAGCAACCATCACTCCTGTGTTCCAATGGCACATTAGGTTTGCTAATCCAGGTTCATAATTTTAAAAGGCTAATTTATCATTAGAAAACCCTTCTAATGACAAAACAAAGAACTTTCTTCTCAAACTCATAAGTCTATTCTTGTTCTGATAAATGAAGGCCATTCCATGTGAGAAATTGTACAACTGAGCAAGAGGACAAATACATTGAAGTGTCTAGTTTGAGAAAATGACACCTCACAAGTCCTCAACTGGCAGCTTCATTAAATAATACCCCTAAAACACCAGTCTCAACGTCAACAGTGAAGAGGCAACTCTGGGATGCTGGCCTTCTATGCAGAGTTGCAAAGAAAAAGCTGAGACTGGCCAATAAAAGAAAAGATTAAGATGGGCAAAAGAACACAGACACTGGACAGAAAAGGATTGGGAAAAAAGTGTTATGGACAGACAAATCTGAGTTTGAGGTTTTCAGATCACAAAGAAGAAAACTTGTGAGATGAAGACCAAATGAAAAGATGCTGGAGGAGTGCTAGGCTCCATCTGTCAAGTATGGTGGAGGCACTGTGATGGTCTGGGGGTGCTTTGGTGGTGGTGAAGTGGGGGAATTGTATAGGGTAAAAGGGATCATGAAGAAGGAAGGCTATCACTCCATTTTGCAATGCCATGCCATACCCTGTGGACGGCTCTTGATTGGAGCCAGTTTACTCCTACAACAGCACAATGACCCAAAGCACAGCTCCAAACTATACAAAAACTCTTTAAGGAAAGAAGCAGTCAGCTGGTATATTGTCTATAATGGAGTGGCCAGCACAGTCACTGGATCTCAACCCTGTTGAGCTATTGTGGGAGCAGCTTGACCGTATGGTACATATGAAGTTCCCATCAACCCAATCCAACTTGTGGGAAATGCCTCAGGAAGCATGGGGTGAAATCTCTTCAGATAACCTCTACAAACTGACAACTAGAATGCCAAAGGTCTGCAAGGCTGTAATTGCTGCAAATGGATGATTCTTTGATGAAAGCAAAGTTAAAATTATTATTTCTATTGAAAATCATTATTTCTAACCTTGTCAATGACTATATTTCCTATTCATTTTGCTATATATACCCAATTTTTTTATATATCCTATTCAAATATTTTTATGGAAAACCAGGAAATTCCTAACAGACCCTAAACTTTTGAGCGGTAGGGTATGCTGTGTTAAAGACCCATTCCTGGGGACCCCCCTATTTGTACAGCGTCTGGAAATGCGTGACTCCTGGTTCAAATTCACTCCCGTCTACCCATGGCAAAACCCCTGAAACTTGAGAAATATCATTCTGAGGATTAACAAGCATTAAATGAAGCATAAAACTTCAGCATTAAACATGATGACAAATTCATGATTCCAAATTATTCAAGATAGCAACACACCCAACATTAAAACAACACATTTACAAGATAAAAGATAATATATTTTCTTGAATTTGTAATATCTGCTGTATCTTGGTGGTCATTGGAGTCAGTCTGTGTGGCAAGCATGAGCTCATCCAGAGACTACAGGAAATCTAGAGTAATCCCATAATGGGGACTGGTTTCTCTTTACAGGCTGGGTAGGATGTCCCTCTGGCTGTGTGTTTGTTTGTGTGTGCGTGAACTCATCTCAAGGCCTATGCACTGTAACTGTAATGTGTTGGAGGTGATGGATACCAGTCTCAGATGAGAGGCCAGGGAGGAGAGGAGGATCACATGTCTTAAATACTGCTCCAGAACAGAGACACACAAACAGTGGAACTATAAAATAAGGCAGGAAATTACACAAATCAGGGGTTCTCAACTATTTTCCCCCATCATGTTTATTACACTTCAAAATGCAGTGTTTTAGAGTGGAATTTTTTTTAAATAAAGAAGCGTGTCCAAACTTTTGATTGGTACTGTATATTGACCATAGTAAATTAATATCAAACAATCTAGTTTGATAATTTAGTTTTTAACAGCACTGTCCCTTTAAAATAGTTTATTTGAGAATTTTCAAATAGCCAAAACCATTAACTTTTGTATACATGCATAGTTATTTTATAATTTGTTTTAACTTGTATCAATAAATATTTAAAATGCTAGTTTCTTATACTTGGGTAAAAATATTGTGTATTTAAGTAATTGTATTTAAGTGTTTTCAAATGTGTTAAATATATTTATTTAATTCTGCTTATGTATGTATTAATGCATTCTAGGTTTAACTAATACATGGCATTATTCAACTAGGTTTTTTTCTTTGAATTGTTGTTCACCAATAGATAACCAAAACATTATATTGTCAACATTGCACCAAACATCTTAGATAAACGAAGACCAAACATCCTTGGCAATAATGTCTGAATATACAGTACCAGTCAAACATTTTAACACACCTACTAATTCAAGGGTATTTATTTATTTTTACTATTTTCTACCTCGTACAATAATACTGAAGACATCAAAATTATGAAATAACACACAGAATCATGTAGTAACCAAAAAATTGTGATAAACAAATGAAATTACATTTATATTTTATATTCTTCAAACTAGCCACCCTTTACCTTGATGACAGCTTTGCACACTCCTGGCATTCTCTCAACCAGCTGCATGAGGTAGTCAAGTGTTCTGATTGATTCTTATTTACTAGGTATTTGCATTAGCAATGCTGCAAGCTTCCTCATGAATTCGCTGCTCCATAGATTTTTTACGTAAACATGGCAGTTTAATTTCTGCTTAATCAAAACATAGCTTGTGATCCGTTCAATTTTAAATGGGGATATCTAACCAGTGCTTCACATCTTCATTAACTTCATTATCTACGCCTCTTGCCGACAACATCAAAACACCATTTTCCAGACTCTTAAGTCAGGAGGACTTTTAGTCAGGTGTCAGCCAGGCTAATTTGAAACCAACCATTAATTCTTAAATGTTTTGGTACTTTGGGACACATAAAAGCTGAATGCTCCTAACACATTTCTATATTAATTTGTTAAATACTGCTAAAAGGATGTCTTACAATAACGTACCTTGTCCACAAACCATCCTGCAGAAGAGCCTTTGTTGTTGTGACCCATGGTAATCTTCCTTATTTTGCCTAGGTTGGGAGCTTCTAAAGTGAACTTGTCCTCCGTGCCTTTCTCAAAGTTATCCTTGTTATTGTCCAGTCGCCTCTCACCTAAAGTATAAAACGGGTCAGATACAACACACAGAATATGTTTCTGGGACCAACCCTAAAATATACATTAGTAACCATCAGAAATGTCAAACTGTAGTTTCTCAATCACAAATAACACAACATGACATATTGACTCACCTGTGTCACCAAACTCTCCAAAGATGTTGATGAAGACATCAGCATCTGTCCCACTACCTTTTACATCTGCTGTGAACACGCTCACCACATACTTGTTATCTACCAGAGAGAAACACAGTCCTTATTCAGCAGTCTTAGTCCAAGGACCTTTACACTGCATCCAACGCAATCACATTCATGATGGTGGACAATGGTACCTACATTTGGGAATGTCCAGTGGGTCCAGACTGCCCAGCAGGTCCCTGATAAACAGATTGTCCCCCTCCACTTTACTGAGCCAGTTGTTACAGGGAAAATAGAACCTCATGTGAGGTCTGGTAATGTCAGTCACCACCACTCTGTCCAGAAACCAGCTGGCGTTCATACCCGTGTTGTCATGCTCTATCCTACAGGAGAAAAATCAGTGAACCAACCAACCAATAGTTCATTAATTGGAATAGGGATTTATCAACCAATAAATATGAATGAATAAATATATGAATGAATGAAACAACCATTACACTGGATATGGAATAAAATAAATTACAAGATGGTTGTGAAGGCTGCTCTACAGTAGTGTAAAAACTGTCCAGTCCTGTCCTAGCATTTACAAACCAGTGTTCGGCGAAGGTGCTGGCATACCGTATCTTCTTCAGTAGCCCAACGCTATGAGTTTTGATCCTAAAGACATCTGTTTTGTTCTTTTCAAAAGCTGTTCTGCTCCTGAAACGAGAATGCAAGTGGGATATATGTTCTGAACTAGAAATCACACTGAAAATGTACAATGTATTTGTGATAGCAAAACCCATTAAATGTATTTTAAAGGCTGATATTGGGCTGCACCTTTTTTTTGTATCTGTCTATTTACATTTAAAATAGGTGTGTGCATTTATGTAAAAACAAGGGTGTGCATTTGGTGGTTTATCAATGGCACAGATAAGTTACATCCACTTGACAAACAATGCTGTAGTATCTAGATGGAGAGAGAGATATGAATGTCAATAGGTTTGTTTACATGGACTTTTTACATTTTGCCCATAGTCTGCCTTTAGGCCCAATGCAACAGCTAAAGATAATATACAGCATGGAGTACAACATTATTCTGAAAAAGAAACGGTGACAACGGAGTTGTCATTTCAATACCCTAAAGCAAACTTTGGAGATATTGTAATTTAGACATATATATGTTTATCAACCAAGGAAAGTACTTAATGCAAAGTAAGCAGAACACATGACTAATCATATTACCATACATATTTGTCGTACTATGTTTTACTGTTCAGACCAAAACCTTTCAGGTTAAACGTGCAATGCATTCGCCTTCGCCAAAATGTAAAACTTAAATATATTTCTAGGCTGAGGTATTCATTATACATACTATTCCAACATTCTCCTTTGCAGAAACTGGTAAGAAATCGCATGCATTTAAAAAAAATATTTAGTAGGTAATTGATATATGATACTTATGTAAGGAAATAGCAAAGCACTGTATAAATGTCCCCACTAGTCAAACATCTGTGTCATGTATTTCTTATGTATTAAAGATAACATTTCTGTTGAACATACTAATGATGTAATGTATGTTCAACAAGCAATACACAGAATTAAAATTTGACCCTGACGGATCTCCTTTTAATTCCAAACCTAAAAGAATTCCACTGAAATACCTCTTCTCTGTGCTGTGAGAGATAAAAGTAGAGACAAAAGTATAAAAAACACGTGTTACAACTCAAAGTAGTAGAGACAATATAATAAGTGATCAATATGTTTTGCAATGTAGTATATATTGGATGCCAGTTACAGTTTTTAAAATATTTGCTAACAGTATTAGTGTCAATTAGATTTTTTTTTTAAACACTGATAATTATGTACTTTAATTTATTAAATAGTCAAACCATTCAATAAATCTGAGGAAGCCCACAAAGAGGACTCACTTGCTAGTCAGATGCAGCTTGGGAGTGATGCCATATTCTCCAAAAAGAGTGATAAACACGTTGGCGTCTGTGCCCGCCCCTCTCTCATCTCCAGTGATGGTCACCACCTCATACACTGTGGAGATGTAAGACGTAGCAAAGTGAGAGTTAGAGATGGACACACACAAGACAGACAGACACACAGTGAAAACATTTGGGAGGAAAAGAAAGTCTGATTTATTAAAATATTGTTACAACTAGGTATTAAGTAGATACTGCAGGTTGACACCCAAATACCATAAGTAATAACATTGTCAGTTAAACAAGCCAATATTGCTACGGATAGGTGTCAAATTACTTCAAGTGTTGTATTACTGAGACATTTAAGGTTGACAATGAAGCTATTACACCAGGAACCAGCAATAATACAGTCATTGTATTACTGAAATGCTGAAAGGCAACCTTAAAAGGCAGAGATCATGACTTGGGAAAAGGATAACATCTCAACTGCTTTCTGTGTATCAGTCATATTACACTTCTGCAACATCCTAATATAATTAACCCAATAATTGGATGCACAGTATTTGTATGTTTTTATACTTATTGTTTTGATCCACTTACTGCTCTTATTTTTGATGCTGTAATATTATCCTACTGTCACACTGTAGCTGCCCAAAGTACAATAGAATTAGTCCTACCTTTCTTCTTGTGGTACTCATCCTCAAAGTTCTCTGTCGTCTCTGGCTTATAGTTCCGCAACTCATTCTCATAGATCTCCACATAGTTCTCAACCACTTTCTTCTTTTTGCCTTTCCCCTTTTTGGTGTCTTCTTCACTGTCCCCCAGTGAGACTTTCTTGGCCTTTTTCTTCTTCTTTTTGCTATCCCCTTCTTCATCCCCCTGTCCGGGAGGTTGTTCAACCTCTTTCTTGTTCTTTTTGGATTTGTTGTCACTGTCTTTTGATTTTTTGTCCTTTGACCCCATGTTGATCTCCAGCTGGTCTTTCTTATTCTTGGTTCCCTTTCTCGTGGTCTCAATCACATCAGGGAGCCTCTCTTCTCTCTTCTTCTGGTTGGAGTCATTACTGTGATCTTCTTCATCTGTACTCACCTCCTCCTCATTGGCCTTTTTAGCTTTCCTCCTAGTTTTCTTTAATGTACTTTTGTTCTCCCCCTTGTCCTTACTGCTCCTTACATGAGGATCAGCGTTGCCTGAGTGGCGCTCTTCTTCTGGAGCTTTTGATTTCTTCTTCTTTCCCCTGCCCGCTCCAGCATCCTCTGTGTCATCGACCCTCTTACAATTCGTCTTGGGCTTTGGCTCCTCATCCTCTAAGCTCTCGTCATCCTCGTCTTCGGTTTCCACTGCTGCCCTTGGCGTTGTGTTTTTCTTTTTCGGGGACATCTTTAATTTATTTACTACATTGTAACTGTAACCAGTTCCCATGTGTACCAGTGAAATGCGATTAAACTGACCTGTAGTACCACTGCAGTGACCTGCTGGCACCAGCAGGATAGGACCAGAGACTTACCGACTTATGGGTGTTGCACACTACTGTGTGGCTTGAGGTGGCTGGGGCAACCCTCTCCTGATGTAGTTCCTCACCTGAAACAGCAACTGACTTCATTAAAAATTACTACCACTGCGGGGTTGTTACATGACAAGACAAGAAAGCCCCTGTGAAAATTGAGAACATGCCAGCAAATTCTAACTTACACAGAAACTGCTAAATGTTCTAAAACTTGATGGGAAAATCTGTGGTTGAAAGAATAACAATGTTGTTTGCCTTGTCGTGCTACTTTGCTGCTAAATAGTTTAGACATTTAGGGATGAAGACATGTAATCACCTTTTAGTTCCTAGACAGAGCTATAATATACAAATTGCAGTAATTTGACCCAGAGTCAGGATCTTCAACCTTTTCTTGTCCAGGGACCCACCAAACCTGCCATCCACCCTCATTCAATTTGGCATTTGTAGTCATTCTTAAGGACTACAAATGCCAAAGAAACCTGTCCTCCCACATACACACCATTCAGGAGGTTATTTCAACAGAAATCTCTCAACATTTAGAAATAATTAAAATAAACACACATAATGTTCCAAAAATTAAATAATTTTAATAAATAAATCATTTTAGGAGAACTTTACATGGTTCCCATGTAGTAGCTCTGTGGACCCCTAGGGGCATAGCCTCAAATTAGTAGGGTGCTTTCTGATGTGATATGACAGCAGAATTAGAGGCATTCAACTTTTAAGCCAGTTAATATAATTTGTTTACGAAAACTCAGTTTGACTTAAAGTATCTATCTCCTAAATCGTTTATCAAGGTTATTTATTCATGATGAATCCCCAGAGAAATATGCCTAAAGGGAATCATACCCTAAGAATTAGATTGCAGCCAAGTGAGATGAAAATGACATCTCATATATTTCTGGACAAATGGCATTAGGCAGTAGCCTCAACAGACCACTAACAATCGCTGTTGTTACTGTCTCAAGGGTAAAATGGAATCTAGCATGACAGCTTAATTAAACCAACCATTATTATTTTTAATCTGACCGGTCCGGCTCCCAAAGCATGACACTAATGGGTATTTTGTTTGTGATCTGGTTAGGGTCACAGTTAGCCTCCAAGAGCCCCTACGGCTGGACCCAACGATGCTTGCCGAACGTACAGAAATTGCATGACTCACACTGAGACACCTCCCCGGGGCGGAGGCAATAGGCAGACATCAAAAGCGTGGCTCTTATAAGCCGGCAGTCTAGCTTTTTGTACTGTCTCTAATAATACATTTTATAACAAAAATAGTAGTTTAAAAATATAATGTTGTATTTCAGCGTTTTCTACTCACATTTCCGTGTACAATATTAATTAAAGGCATCACATATGTGTATATATTTTAATTGACAGTAGCGTTAAACCGGAATTAGTACGGACTGAATTTAGCGCAACACAAAATAATTTCCCGGTCTCTATCGTGTGAACTTCGTCAAGAAGATGGTAAGATCGGACGCAGTGTGCCCTGCAAATCCGAAATCATCTACTTTAATGCACTGTCTTCCTTATCGTCTACATTATTCTTGTTTATATGGAAGCAATGGAGTGTTAAGGAGCCCAGTATTTCACGGGTTCCGTTTCATAAACAGTACCAAGCCGATTAATTACCTGTAACGTAACAAGCACTAAACGTTAGCTAGCAACTGCTTCCCAACCCTATTTAGCTTGATCCGTAACTTCTCAGTCAGCATCTCGAATTGGCTATCTACTATTGTTGTCCCTACAAAATTTGTTTTTAAAGATCACATTCATTAATGCTTGTCTTTATCCTACGAAAGAGCTACATGTATTTAGTTTACCCAACTACCATAATGCAATGTCAATCAGGCATAGCATACCAAGCTAGATTCGAACCAGCGAAGTATGTGAAGTTCTGCAGTTTAATGAAATTCTTGTGTTTTTAGTTGCCTGAAAATTCAATGATTGAATTGCTCATCATAAATGTTGTCTGTTTCTCAGACGAAGGGAACGTCATCATTTGGTAAACGTCGCAACAAGACGCACGCCCTGTGTCGTCGGTGCGGATCGAAGGCATACCACCTGCAGAAGTCTTCATGTGGAAAGTGTGGCTACCCCGAAAAGCGCAAGAGAAGATGTGAGTGGCTTACGTGTGGTTTATTATTAATAAATTCGTTGCATCCGTTGACAAATAAATCATTGAAACAATGAGGACTGATCAGTGACACTAGGTGGAGTGCCTTCAATATTTTTTTTAGCACCTTTTTATAAATGCTGTTTTGTTGCAGACCGTGCACATGTACACAAGTGCAATTGTGTGTGCATTGCAATAGCAGCACGTTGTGATTGGTGCTCAAAATGAGCATTATTGGTACTCAGCATTTTTATAGTTATTGTTTCTAGAATTAATGATAATACATTCTCACTCATGATGTATTGAAAGAAATTGGGAATATATTTTGGAAAATGTTTTGGACATATATTCCAGGTGTGTTTTGTGTTCACAAAATGGCTGCAATGCATGTTTCTAACATTCAATCAGGGAGTTACATATTTACGCAGTCAAAATAAAATATTATTTCATTTTTCATAAATTGCAGGAAGTTTTTTCTTCAACCTTTTTTGTTCCCAACTTTGTGTAGATTGTTGACAAATTGTGGAAAATTCAATACATGTTCTGTAATGCATCTATATAAAAATATTCAGGATGTCCGAACATGAAAAAGGGCATTTTTGGCATTGTTTGTCTATGCTTAGTTAGCGGTTTTGCGCTTCATTTATTCTGACGCATTGATTTGAACCACCAGATAACTGGAGTGCCAAGGCCAAGAGACGCAACACCACAGGGACTGGCCGTATCAGACACCTGAGGGTCGTCTACCGCAGGTTCAGGTAACAAGCTCCCCTTAAAAACTTTTCGACCTGGTATACATGGTAAATCAGATGTACAGAAGAAAATGTTTGGCACAGAATACAAAAATGAGCTGTCATAATTGGCTAGTAAAAAATCAGCAAAAACGTACATTACCTCAATAGCCGTGTGTTAAAGGAATGGACTCAGCTGGTGTTTATGCTTTATACACAAGTCCATGCTGGTGGGGGGGGGGGTAACATGTTAAGTTCTGGCCATCGTCTTTCGGTTCGAAAAAAAACGTATCCAGAAAATTTGAAAGGCGCAGGAATATCAGGAATACATTTAAAAGAAACAAAAACACCCAAATAGTCTTCTGTGCCAGCTTCTAAGCATGCAGTACATTCTTGCGGTGTATGGGATTACCTACTGCTAAGCAGTGGAGAACTTGTGAGGGCAATTAGGCCATGTACAGTAGGGATGCATCTGTGCAGTGGACCCACGGAACGTATTGCGGTTTGGGGGTCATTGTAAGGGTTCGGTTTTGATATGAAGTCATGTTAGAAGTGTTTCCAATCGAGTAGCCAACCGTGGCATAGCAATACTTGCAGACTGTACTTTATTTACGGGCTACTTACCCTCATTGGATTGAAAGCCACACAGCAGATTTGAAAGATGACAGTGCCTCTTCAAATTTGCTTCTCTCTGAACACATTTTTGCTCTGATTGTGTGCATTGAGAAACTATGGTTTCAGTCAGAATGTTAGATGTCTGCAAGACACTTGTTGGTTCATTAGGTAGATAGCTAGGTAATTTAGCTAGCAACATAGTGGACATTTGCTGTTACACTTCCTGCAGGTAGTTCCATGGGGAAGTGCAAATTCAACCAGTTGTTGTTGGACAACAGCATCTTTGCTTTGTGGTTGAAGGGAAAGAAAACAAAGCCCATTGTGTTTTTTGCAAGAAGTCTTTCAAACTTTGCATATTTATGGGAATTAAATCTGTGGAATCCCATATGAAGTGTGAGAAACACCGAAACAACAAAGACTAGAGCGAAAAGCCTCCAACAAACATCTGGCGTTTTACATTTCTGTTTGGTCGTATCACCGAAGACGGTCCTGCAAAGTACAGCCAATGATGTTATTGTTAGCAGTGGGCTTACTGCTCTAACAACAGTGGGTACTTCAGTCCAATTTGGTGTCCTTATCTATTTCTTGTGTGGGGTGTAGTGGTAAAATTGGTCTTAATTAATGCCACTACAAATTCAAGTCTCAACTTCTTAAATGTAACTTCCTGAAACCTGCAGTTACCCTGTGGGGCACCTTTAGGGAGATTTCCAACGGAGATGTCATTGCTTATCATCCATTGGTTGTTTAAGGGGGAGGTGGTTGCACTCACTGCTATTGCCACATTTTGAGACATTGCTGTGGGGTAAATTTGTCAGCCTTCAGGAGCCCCCTAATGGCCTGGGGCTACAAGCAGTTGTCTGCCTTACTTGTTCACAAGCTACGCGTCTCGTTCTGTGCATCTGAATGTACAACATGCGTGTGGTCTGCAGCGCAATAAGCATGTTTTGGAAATTGTAGGAAAATGACCAGCCTATTGTAACTCTGTAATTCACGTGTGCGTATTGAATTGTAGGGGGTGTCCTGAACGGTTCGATAACATACTGTGTACTTTTGCATTCCTAATATACAGATGGTTTCCAATTTGAAGAAGAAAATGTCCTCCTAACTTAAGACATTGTGTTTTATCTGTTCCAGGAATGGATTCCGTGAGGGCACTGTCCCTAAGCCAAAGAGAGCAGCAGTAGCTGGTTCAAGCTCTTCCTAGGCTCCGAGTCTGAAATAAAGTAACCATAAAACGAAATAGCCTCTCCTTTTCTTTGGTTACGTATTACTCATACCTTCTAATGGATGTTGAAATGTTATCCCTGACAAGAACCTGAGCAGCAGCTAGCAACTGTTGGGGTTCCGTTGGATCACCAAAGCTTATTGGAAGGAAGGTTTTCCTTGTAACCAGCAGAGGGACACTTTTCTTTTCAGATCTCGAGACAATGTCAACTTTGAGAGCTTCTAGAACCCAGCCATGTCCATTATTTTAACACAATAGATATGGCTAAGACATTTTTGTGAAAGGAAAATTAGCTGATGTTTTTAATAGATAAATCCATACTTAATTCTATACACCAACAGGATTTAGTGTAAAGAATAGGAGGCAAGTTTGGGGTAATATTTCTCAAATCTGTCAGGAATAGGGTAGAACAAGCACATCGACACTGTCATTCCTGTCATTCCATTTATTCCTTTCCAGTACTTTGAGCATGTCCTCCCCAGCCCCCTGTGGTATACAGGTATGTGTGTTGTATTCCATGTCTTCGTGGACATGTAGAAATAAAATATGTAGCTGACACCATATTAGGAGTGTACTGTTTTACCAGTTTCCCATTAGCTCATAGATCTCCAACTTAATTGGATTTACATGACTGTAAATGCTTATTTTCTATCAGAATCCAGAAGGAGCTTTATCATAACAAAGCCGCTGGCCGTCTTTATAGCAAACTCGCTAGAAAGACACTTAAAATAAACACCATGCGGCAACTCCCACAGTCTGTACAGGATGCAGAAGCGGAAATTAAGTGGAGAACATTTGTTACAGCAGGAAAGCAGAACGTGTCTGCTGTCAGTCATGTGGGCCAGGCATGGAGGGAGGTTTAGGTCAAGGGGCTTGATAGTGCCAGCCATAGCAGTCGGATGTTGGTTCCGGACAACATTTTATTTCAAATATTTTTTTTATGGAAATCACAGAACGAGAGGGTAGAAAATCAGGACAGAGATTGGAACAAAACTCATCATGGTTTGTCTGCCAACATTTAGAAGGGACGTGGCTCTTTCACTGAAAGTTTTGCAAGACATTGCATTGAAAAACTAAACTTGATACTAAGTGCATAAACAGTGAGGAATTTGACTACAATATCGTATGACTTGGCATGTCAGAATCAATTAGGTACAAAAGGTAGCTGGACTTAAGAGGTCTCTGTAGGTTTAAATAGCATAAATAGGTTTCAAACAGCATAATACGTCCTAACTCAGAACAAAATGACATTCCTTTGTTTAGACCACTCCTTTAGTTCCTAATTGGGATATATTTTGGTGGTACGTTTTTAATTTGTCGAAGTAACTGGATACACAAGGAATGGTTCATTCATTGACAAGATTACAAGGCAAAATATAAATAAGATTGTTCTTATTTATAAATTATACAAATTAAGATAATGTGAATATATAAACATTTAAAGGGCGTTGAAGTAAAAATGTATGAAGTCTGAGCATTCATTAACGGTCCAAATGAATCTGGCAGCAGCAGGTTTGAAGTGTGCTTGGCAAGAATGAATATGTGTGCATGTCTTCGTGAATGCAGTTTCAGTTTTTATGCAATCAAATTACTTCACGTTATAAGTTGTCTCTGAGTATTTTGGTAAAGGCTGTACAACATTATGGAAGATATATGTTTTGTGTTTATAGGACCTAATGATCTAAAATCCTTTTTTTTTTTTTTACAGCTACATTTCAGTGTGTCTAGTTTGACATCTTAAAAGGTGGTGTGTAGATGTGTTTCAGGCAGACACTTTGTCATATGGGACTTTACCATTACAAATTGGAACAAAAGGTAATATACTATGACGAATGTCAAACCAGTCTGCCCTTGGTACGGGTCAAACTGCAAACCGCTGACAGGTTGTTACACGTACACAATATTCAAACCATGGACATTTTTATGAGTAAACCTGTTCTTGTTCACATCATTGTTGATGATGAAATCCTGGTTTGTTATTAGGAAAGTAAGATCTTGTTTATTGTTGTTCTTCAAATATAAACTCGAACAAGTTAAGACCTGACCATCTGGTTATATTTTTTGCTCGTTAAATTCAGGTTGACTTATATCTGAATGTATTTAGTTGTTCACATCCTGATGATTAATGCCTGGCACATACTAATTATAAGCACAGCCAAGCCTGGTGGTATTCGAATCTGATCCTGGGGACCCAAAACATTTCTGGTTTTCATCTTCCCCTAATGAAAGCTCACATTTCAGCCTCTTCATGTACCGAAGTGCCCTGGACTGGATTTCAGTTCCACTGGGCTCGGCTGTCCAAAACCAGAATTTGTCAGAATCCAAAACCAGACTGCTGAACAGGATATATTTTGGGTGAACTGTAACGACTTGTCAAAGTTATCAAAAAAGTATCTCTGTTCGACCATGAAAATTCAGTGGAAAAAGTTCAGCGCAGTGTTCATTAATTTCCTATCGCATATAAGTTACAATTGAACTATATTCTCTGTCTCTATTCTATGTCTCTCTTATAAGTTCAATTAAATATATATGGCCCTGTTATAGCAGCATGACCTGAGTACATGGTGTTGCTCACTGTCATTGTGAAAGCTGAGCTTTCACTAAGAAAAGAGCTTAGATGGAATGATGTCATGTGAGATGAAACGGTTATCGTTCCTCTGTAACTCATTAGGAGCACAGTCCTGTTAGGAATGGGCCAATGAGCCCCTAATGGTGCTCATTTTGAAGGTTCTCCCTAACCAGAAACCTTCTTGGAGGACTTCCCCTCACATCTGCAGTCACTTACATCTTGCCGTATGTGCTTGGCCCGGCTTGCCTGAAACACACTCAGATCGTGTGTGAGTGAGTGCACATGTCATCATTTCCAAACTTCTGGTAACACACTTATTTTTCATTTATCTGCATCTGCGTTTACAACTTCACTGTAGCACATTCAGGGTTTGTAACTGAAACTTTACATGCATACGCAAACACCCGTATGTGTGTTCATTTTACATTAAGATACCCATTTCTCATATTTTCTTGAACTCTGCTCTGGCCTAATGGTTAATCACAGAGTTAATCTTAAACCATGTCAGGCTTTATGAGAGCTGCTGAATTTATGGGTATAGATGTTGTTTTACCCTCTGTGCCTGCAACCCTTGTACCAGATCGACTTTCCCATCTCCACTGTTTATTGAAAGGTTCCCACGCTTCCAATTGGCTGAAGGACATTTAACTCACTCATTCAATCACACACCTGATGGGATAGAAGCCATTTTGAAAACAAACACAGTTTCACATCTGTTTAGAAGTTATTAATCTTCTCGGGCAACCCTAATAAAAAACGAGCAAACACACAGATGGAAACTATTTAAAAATGTCATGTTTTTGAAGAATGGCCAGTGAATGTGTATCCTAGCTTCAAGGCTCCACCATTGGGGGAGCCAGGAGAGAAAAAAAGCTTTTGACTGGCTTACCTGTAGCTTCTCTCCCACAGTCGCCCTCGCTGCTCCATAGGCAAGATGCAAGTTTTAATATATACGAATATGAGTATATACTGTTTGTTTGATATATGCTAAAGTATTGCATTGTAATACTAAGATATCATTTTGAATCCAAACTCTCCTGTATGTCTACACTGCATGTTTTGCTTTGCATGAACCAGCAGCGATCCACTGACACCTCATGGACTCGGACGTCTTCTGTTGGCATCAGGTGTGCAGACAGCATTCATATGATGTGGTTAATGCCAGGCACTTGCAACGTAGCCTGACAGGATTTGAAACCTCAACAAGGGCTTCATAAATATCGTCCGCATGCTTGTCCCTAAGAGTTAATACGAAATCTGACCACTGACTAGAGCGGCATGCCACAGGGTCTGGAGAGGCTCAGTTGTTAAAATAACAGATTTACTTTGTAATACCAGGTTAATCACGTTGGAGGAAAATAAGAGAATTATGCACTCTGGCTGCCAGGTAACCTAGAAATTATCATATGAGAAATGAATGAAAATAGGCACTAAAAGTCTGACAGCCTCTCCAAACAAGGGAACAAAGCTACTAGCCGGAGGACTGCCATGCAAGAAAGATTTTTTCGTTGTAAAAGAAAAGGCATAGAAAATAACCAAATGTGAAACAATGCAACAGAATGTGATGCTGGTCCACTGAGATATAAACAGAAAAGAATGTGATGCTGGTCCGCTAAGATTAAAACAGGACAGAATGTGATGCTGGTCCGCTAAGATTAAAACAGAACAGAACATGATGCTTGTGTATTGAGATATAAACAGAACAGAACGTGATGCTTGTCTATTGAGATATAAACAGAACAGAACGTGATGCTTATCTATTGAGATATAAACAGAACAGAACGTGATGCTTATCTATTGAGATATAAACAGAACAGAATGTAATGCTGGTCCATTGAAATATAAACTGAACAGAATGTGATGCTGGTCCATTGAAATATAAACTGAACAGAATGTGATGCTGGTCCATTGAGATATAAACAGAACGGAATGTGATGCTGGTCCATTGAAATATAAACAGAGCGGAATGAGATGTTGGTCCACTGCAGCTCAGTTCAGGCACATGTACAGGTGGGGCTCTATAGTGCCCTGATTCCGAATCGCCAAGCGTCGTCCGTCTGTAACACGTGTCGCTCACACCGTTGGCCAATGCGTTGTCTGTTGGGGTTACCAGCGACACCTCCTCCAATGGGAACACACGGTTTGTCCTTGTGAGCCGACAACTCCTGCCTTTTCTCCAGTTTCAGCACATGACACAAATAATTGTTGCATGGTACTGGCTGAGTTCATAAGGATGACTGTATCTTGGTTGTGTCTGTGTGGTTTAATACCCCATCCACAGTATAGACACCCTAAATGGATAGACACAACCATTGCCCTTCTTAATGAGCCTTTAAAAAAAGCACCCTGATATTTAACGTCAGTCAGTTTAACACAATGCTTAATGGTGTCTAGCTAAATATTCAAACTTGGTGTGATGTTATTGTGTGACAAAATTATCTAATGTTGAGATGCTATACCGACACTGTGTGAATGTATAGCACCGTGATGTAGTGGTTCAAGACACAGCCTCTCCCGTGGGGCACTTGGGTTTGAATCCTGTGAGGGCGACAAAATTCATCCCTTCTAAGCGTAGACCGTCAGGACTACACTTGCCTGGTTTGGTTGCTACTACATGATTCTGTATGTGTTATTTCATATTTTACAATGATAAAGAAAATCACCTTGAATGAGTAGGTGTGTCCAAACTATTGACTGGTACTCTATATTTAAATAAATAATACTAAATGTTTTACAATATACCATGCCAAAAGGCATTATTACTGATCTCATGTTAACGAACAGCTTTAATACCGTTCTGAATCCCATTAATTAAGCCTGAGTCCTAGCTATGTTTGTGTGTGACTCAACAGTCAGAAGGTCGACTAATTCCTAGCCTGCAGCTACTCATATCATCTTGTCCTTCCCAGGTCTCCTAACCCCAGCACAGTGATAACACTGAATGAGAGCCTCAATTTGTGAAATGCTCATTAGAGTTAATTGCCTTAGAATCAATAACACAATTATAGCCTGTGCCCTCAGAAAAATTACTTTTACGTAGTTTCGATTACCAAAACTCATTGTTCTGGACAAATACCACTGCCTCAAAAATGTCTTCTGACTCCTGCTCAGATGACTTCTAGAATTCATACACATTCAAACGTTTCTGATTTTTCATTCTCCAAGTGCTCCTCATACCTCACATTATCTATTTCTCTCTCTCTTACACATACAAACACACAAGCGCTGCCAACAGGGCTGGCACGCCCCCGCAGCCCACACTAAACGAGCTAAGTACCCCTAACAGATGGACTTTTTGTCCATCTGAGATTTGACAATCACACACTGAATCGTCAAGAAATGGCATGTATACTTATTTCACCCATTAAAATGCTAATCAATTTATAAAATTGTTGACATGCGTTTTTCTTGATTTTTTTATTGTTATTCTGTCTCTCACTGTTCAAATAAACCTACCTTTAAAATTATAGACTGATAATTTTTTTGTCAGTGGGCAAACAGGGGATCAAATATTATTTTCCCTCACTGTACATATGCCATTTTCTTTGACCAATTCTTTTGTTTCCCCTTTTATCAAGAGAAATAGAGTGCAAATAAAGCTCAGGACAAATAGGACAAATTTCACTCAATATTCCTTGTTTCATTTCATATTTGTAAGAACATTAGATTTTTTTTTAAGTAAGGGACACTTGATGTCTAAGAAAATCATAATTTATACAGTGGATATAAAAAGTGTACACACCCCTGTTAAAGTGCCTGGTTCTTGTAATGTAAAAGAATGAAAAAAAGATAAATCATGTCAGAACTTTTTTCACCTTTAATGTGACCTATAACATGAACAATTCAATTGAAAAACAAACTAAAATCTTTGAGGGGGGAAAATAAAAAATAAAAAAACTCACAATAACCTGGTTGCATAAGTGTGCACACCCTTAAACTAATACTTTGTTGAAGCACCTTTTGATTTTATTACAGCACACAGTCTTTTGGGGTAGGAGTCTATTAGCATTGCTCATCTTGACATGGAAATATTTGCCCACTCTTCTATGCAAAAGTGCTGCAAATCAGATTGCGAGGACATGTCCTGTGCACAGCCCTCTTCAGATCACCCCACAGATGTTCAATTGGATTCAGGTCTGGGCTCTGGCTGGGCCATTCCAAAAAGTGAATCTGCTGGTGAAGCCATGCTTTTGTGGATTTGGATGTGTGCTTTGAGTTGTTGTCGTGCTGAAAGGTGAACTTCATCTTCAGCTCTCTAACAGACGCCTGAAGGTTTTGTGCCAAAACTGCCTGGTATTTGGAACTGTTCATAATTCCCTCCACCCTGACTAAGGCCCCGGGTCCAGCTGAAGAAAAACTTCACTGTGGGTACGGTGTTCTTGATGTGCAGTGTTGTTTTTGCGCCAAACATACCTTTTAGGATTATGGCCAAAAAGTTCAACCTTGGTTTCATCAGACCATAACACATTTTCCCACGTGCTTGTGGGGGACTTGATGTTTGTTTCTGTAAATGTCAGCTGGGCTTGGATGTTTTTCTTTGTAAGAAAAGGCTTCCGTCTTGCCACACTACCCCTTAGCCCATTCATATGAAGAATACGGGAGATTGTTGTCACATGTAGCACACAGCCAGTACTTGCCAGAAATTCCTGCAGTTCCTTTAATGTTGCTGTAGGCCTCTTGGAAGCCACCCTGACCAGTTTTCTTCTCGTCTTTTCATACATTTTGGAGGGAGGTCCAGTTCTTGGTAATGTCTCTGTTGTGCCATATTTTCTCCACTTGATGATGACTGTCTTCACTGTGTTCCATGGTATATCTAATGCTTTGGAAATTATTTTGTACTCTTCTCCTGACCTATATCTTTCAACAATGAGATCCCTCTGATGCTTTGGGAGCTCTCTGCGGACCATGGCTTTTGCTTTAAGATGCAACTAAGAAAATGTCAGGAAAATCCTACTAGAACATCTGAACTTTATTTGTGATTAATCCGAGTCACTTTAAATGATGGCAGGTGTTCAATGACTTCTATTTAACATGAGTTTGAATGTGATTGGTTAATTCTGAACACAGCCACATCCCCAGTTATAAAACGGTGTGCATGCTTATGCAACCAGGTTATTGTACGGTTTTCATTTTTCCCCCTCAAAGATTTCAGTTTGTTTTTCAATTGAATTGTTCACATTAAAAGTGGAAAAAGTTCTGACATGATTTATCTTTTCTCATTCTTTTACATCACAAAAACCTGCCATTTTAACAGGGGTGTGTAGACTTTTTATATCCACTGTAAATTTATACACATGCCTTGTTAAAATTTTCAGATAGCTATGTGTCTAACAGGGTATCAATATGGTTCATGTATGAACAAGCCGCTTATAATTATTTGGATTGAGTTTGACCAATGTTTTTCTGACAGTCAAACATCCTTTTTAATATAGCATGTCAACACTTCCTGCATCGCAGGATTGACCCATGTAGCAAATGATAAAACAATGGAAGAATTCACTTTGAGTAATCAGGCAATCCCTGGTCTTCATCTTATTTTCTACGCACCACCTGAGAAAGAGGCCTTACATGCGTCATTCCATATATTCTGTCATGGATAATGCTATAACAATCATGATGAGTCTTAGCATCTTGTTCATCTGTAGGTAACAGCGAATGTACCCTGAGGTTGAACAGTCAGTGTCATAGCCATCCTTGGTGATATAGGACAGACAATTCATGTTGACTAAAGCAGCTTCAACGTTTCTGTGCTACTTTACTGTTTTGCACAGCACATCAATACATCTTATGGTTCATTACTGACAGTACATGACCATGATTCACAATTGACAGACGTGGAGCACTTTAAGGGCCCTTAATGACACTATATGGCCATGAGAAGGTCAAAAGAACGGAAGCGATAATAGGCGGAAGTGTGGCCACTAGCTCAAACCAGACCCTGAAACCAAAAAGATTGTGTACTTGGTTGTCAACTTTATACCAGTGTTTGTCCATAAAACGTCTAGAGGCTCTCTATTGTATTTAAGTTTAAGCAAGAGGCACACTTTTGCCAGAAACTGTGTCTCATGTTGCAATCTGCCCCAGCCTAAAACCTTTGTTGGAATGACTCTAAGCAATGTGTTAAATTTAATATGATATGTGATAAATTTAAGTTTGATAGTTGATCTGCTATATGCACTTTTCATCGTGTGAACATTAAAGTTACTCATGTTGAGGTTGCTCTCACTTTCTGTGATTATGTGCCATTCTCGGCATGTTTGCTTTAGCTACTACATTGCTTGTTCAAGCTTAACGTCAAATACGAGCCATGGTTGTTTGTTTTTTTAGCAGCTAGATAATATCCTGGGAAATCTACTATCTGTTCAACAACATATTTGTGTGCGTGTGCATCTACATACATGTGTGTGCCTGTGCACAGTTATCAACACAAATATTTAGGATTATTTTGCATATTTGAACCTGAACTCATGGTTAGCATCATTTGACCTAAATTTGTTAGGTTTTGTTTATACACTTTAATTGTGTAAACTTGGATAGTAGTGACCCGTACCTTTCTCCCTGCTAACATAAATTATTTTACCTTTTTCTTAGATGACATGTTGTTTAATGTCAACACACTCTGACACCCAATACAAATACACACACACACCTTCCAGGCAACTTACCTATGTGTGGTAGGTTTTGTACCCATGTCTCATTGGCGATCCAAAGGAAATAGTCAGTACCAGTCAAAAGTTTGGACAAACCTATTTTTCACATTGTAGAATAGTGAAGACATTAAAACTATGAAAAAAAACACATGCAATCATGTCATAACCAAAAAACTGTTAAACAAAGAAAACATATATTTAATGTTCAGCTTTGCAGATTCTTGGGCATTCTCTCAACCTTTTTCATGAGGTTGTCACTGTAAAAATTTGTCACCAGGGCACAAGGGGGTACTTAGAAAAATATACAATATAAAATTATTTAGATCTGTTTTACACCTTTTTTGGTTGCTACTATTCAATATATTTAATATCATCGTTTTGAAGTCTTCACAGTTATTCTACAATTTGGAAAATAGTACAAATAAAGAAATACCCTTATATTGTGTAGGTGTCTCCAAACCTTTGACTGATATTATACGTTTTGCGTACAGTGTATTGGATTTATGATTAAAAACATATGTAATATAATCCTTTTACAGATAATACCATTTCAATGTTATTTCAATGTTATTCTGCTGTAACATTTATTGGCATTGGTTTATAACTTGCACCTTCTCACAAAGAAGAAATTATATATGTCAAATAAATATGACAATGACAACAATGTGGTGAATCACTGATGATCTGATACTTAAGTGAACATTAAAATCAAAAATTAACAGAGTCCTACAAATCTTTTGTTTTGTGAGTTTGACAAGCTGCCCTGCTTGTTGGCACAACCATTCCACAACAAAGGCATTCTAAAATACATTCTAATTAAGAGAAATTTGGCATACGTCTCATCTGGAATAAAAGCATTTTGTTTTTATTACACACAACGATGTGCTACAAATGAACTCTCTAAGGCTATTGTGTTGCTACTGTGATGCAAACCAATCAAGTGATGCAAAGCTTCCATGAACTAATGTGCTTCGTAAGAACTGATTTACTCAGGCAGTCGTTACGCACAGTGACAGTCCTCATGCAACATTCCTTTCTATGAATCCTAACACCTCTTCTGTATTTTACAGTCATGTTAGCTTTATGGTGATGTGGGCTGTAAAAACTCAATAGTTTCATCAAAGAAGCAGTATACTGGAGAAGATGCCCTGAACTAAACAGCCTTGCTTCCTGACCTGGAAAGAAGACTGGAAAAATAAACAAACATTGATGTCTCTGGTCGACGTATGACACGTCCACAGTTGACATTGTTGCTGTGCACTCCTCCCAGTTTGTGCGATGTTTGTCATTCTTCCTCTCTGTGCCTCTCTTCCGAATAGCTTCTTGCACATTTTCCCACACGTACGTTGTCCCAAAGCTGAGGCAGTGAAAGCAATTGCGACTGCAAGGCCGAATTTAATAAACCTTCCAGGAGTGATTTAAGCAATGCCATAAGGGACCATGGCATTTTGAGTTTGTTCAGTTACATGCAGAAAAATGGGTAGGCTTACCTAACGTGACAGCTGCATTGGTTACCATCTGATTTTGAGACTTGACACATATCAAATATTAAATTCCACCTGTTTAACTGCTACTGGGGTTTATAGTTTGTACAATGACAGGATGGATTTGTACATTTAGATTTGATGCTTGTTTTATGAGTTAAAAGGGAAACATGAATCGCATCATTCAAGTCAAAAGTGAGTCCCAGAATCTAAAGGTATATTGATTGCAACTCTCTGGAAGTCACCCTCTGGGATTTGCCGGCCACATGTGACAACAAATGTTGTTTCAATCTACTCTCGACACTACTCTCAACACAACCAAACAAGTCCTGAAGCTGCCCAGCTCAGAGAAGGCATCTTGGGCAATCCCATTAATTTAAGCTTGGCATTCATCTGAATCCCAGAACTCCCACAATGATTTGAGAACTGAGAACTTTAGAAGCTGTGAATAAGGCCGGAATCCAAGCAAACAAGTCTTATATACATTTTTCTTGTACTGTCTCGTTTCTTATCGACACATGAAGCACTTGGTCTTTCACACATGACTTTGTGGTCTTTTCTACTACACCAGAAATGCCCCTTGTTACATTTGTACCCTCACTGCTCCTGTCCTCTGCACAACTCTGCTCTGAAGAACAGGAACTTCGAGGTTCTTGGACAGAGGAAATGGGGAACTCAATCTGCTCTCCAGTGTGATGACAGCTACCTTTGTATGGCTCACATCCTTCAGGCAGGTAGAGGAATGTCTGAGAGGTGCTGGACACCTCACTCCTCAGCTCCCGAGACACTAGGGAGGGTGACTCCCGAGAGGAGATGATTGAGGGGAGCTGGTTTCCATCCATGCAGTGGCAGTTCTGCCCTCCTTCTCTCTGCTGCCTCCGTGCTCCTATCTTACAAAACAAACACTTGATCTGCTCAATGATCTTGAGAAGCACAGTTTTGCGCAGAAGGATGTAAATCCACGGGTCCAGGATGGGGTTGAAGGAGGCGAAGCGTATTGATCTAAGATCTGGGTTCTTTTCGAGTCTCAGCTCCACTGGGGTCTTATACAGCTGGTTCAGAAACACCTGCACCTTCAATGTTGAAGAAATTGATACAACTTAATAACATAATTTTCCCTTGCTGAATTAAATTGACATTGATACATATGTTTAATACAGCCTGCTGACACCTGCAACATCTATAACAACACAATTAATGTAATTAATCTAATTGAAATTGTGTGTGCTCGCGCGCGTCCGTCTATGTAACGTTGTGGGCAGCATGGGTAAGCTTTATGTAAGCTATTCTAATGTCATTTTGGAACTAGAAAGAACTGATGAAGTTAACAAACTGACAGTAAAAACAAAATCAAAGCAGTCACTCTGCATTTTAGTAAATAGCTAATGGACGGGTCTTGAGAAACGTATTTTACAGAGCAAAGGATGCAAAGGATGCAAAGACTGACCAACCATGACATTGATAACAGATTTATATATGTTTTGAGAGTTCGTTTACATATTCTTTACACACTGGATCAAAGCATACTTATCTAATCAAGCTAATACGGCACAAGCTAATCAACAAGATAAAATTATGCATTACATAATTTTCTTCCAAAATCATTGGGTAGTAGCCTATCTAATTTATTATAGGAACAATTGCTCAAATATAAAGTATAAAAACCGAGTGTTAATGTGAATAGTGTGCATAAATAGAATACATTTTAAATTAATTTTGAGCGAAAATTGCCGATAAAATGCAAAAAAAAAGTGAAACTTACAACAAGTGGAATGGAGCAGATCAGCACCACCCCTGAGGTGCAGATTAGGACAATTA